>NW_027526407.1:199148981-199700371 GCF_048455015.1 Haemaphysalis longicornis | reverse complement strand
CTTGGATATCGTCTTTGTCTTTGTGCTTCGTCTGCGTACGACCACAAGTATCGATTTTTGCGAAGCGCATGTTAGTCCGCACTCTTTGGCATACTGATTGACGATATCAGTTCCCTGTTGGAGTGTGTCTTGGAAGCCGCCGATCAAATCTGTGTCCGTCCCGATTGTAACATCGTCCGCGTAAAGGCCATGCTTTATGTTAGGGACCTTCTCTTGTCTTTTCGGCAGCTCTATAAGCGGTATATTGAAAAGAATGGGGGATAGAACAGACCCCTCAGGTGTTCCCCTGCCCCCAAGAGTAATTGGATCAGAGGAGACATCCCCTATCTTTATGACAGCTGGGTGGTTGGATAGGAAATAGGCAATGTAGTTGTACCTCCTCGTTACGAAAGGAGTAAAAATGTCCTTACATGGTATTTTTAGGCCGCCTTGGATTAGTCCAGAGAGAAATTAGACGCGCAAAATTTTGGCACGCTGAAATTTTGGCACGCTGATATTGTAGGTAGTTCATCGGTTATCAGCAACTCCGCCGGGTAGTCGTAACATTTCTCTATAAAGAAGTGCCAGATTCACCGACCCACCGACTCATCAACGCCGAGCTAATACTGCTAACCTTGGATATTTAAAACTTCGAAGCACATTTCTAGCATGACGTCGGGGCTCAATAAGGCGGTATTTTGGGAAATTCCACTCTTAACAGAAAAAAGTTGGTAAATTGTTATATGGAATTGTGTGATTACCTCGCTCACCCGAGCAGATCTCGAATTGTGCTTTTTGCTGATGTATGTAGAGTGTAAGAATAGCTAGAAAGTGGTTTTGTGGTTCTGCCCTAAGTAACACTAGTTGTGTGAATTTTACTTTAAATAAATTGGGTGTCGTTAGAGATTTCCTAATATCGACCTTAGTGATTGACATATTGCACTGGTTTTTGCTCATGTTTTTATAAATGCACAAAACATTTTAAGAATTTTGCCCTGGGACACCAGTAAAACGGCGGAAAGAATTTTTTTAATGAACGCCTAACTCGTGTAAAGTTCATCGGACAATTTCAACGCCAAGCAAAAGTGGTGGTTCAAACTGCTTTAACTTTTACGAGCACGTTCTGATTATGGTACGCGAGCTCAATAGGGCCGAAATGTTCACACGTTATACCCGGGAGACATGAAAAAGGTCTGCAACGATTTTTCAGATATTTCTTCTTTTACCACAGGCGAGTTCACATAATGAACGTGGTCTTGTAAATATAGTTAACTTGTCCAGGTAGCTGAAGACTGTTTTATAAGATTTTATATAACCGGCACTTTATAAAAAAACAAGAATTTCGGAATATTATGTCTTTTAACAAATTATTGAAACACTGTACAGCCCTTTGGTATAGTTAATTCATCCTTGCTTCCAAGTGCTTCCCATACAATTGTCCAAAAACTAATTTGGCGAGTTTGTCATAACACGCGAGCCAAGAGGAGGGCATTATTTTTTAAATTTCACCCCTTTGGAAGTGGGATTCCGTTCAATTATTGGGCGTTGGCAGAGCGAGGAACATTTGCTGAAACTGTGAAACCACACGCCTGTCGTAGGAGCCCACGTTATGTATTGTAAAACTGACTGCTAGGTATACAAATGTTGAACTGACTCAACAAGTGTTATATAAATTAACGTTAGTGCTATAGTGGCCCACCCGGCCGTTCCCGCATACTACCGGTAGTATTTATTAAAGATTAAACGGATTGGGTTTGGCTGGGCACTTTTTCATTCAGCAGTAGGATGTTTTGTGTAAGGGAGCTAGCATACTATGCTATAATAAAAAAACGGTGTTAAAATATTACAATCGATTTGTAAGCAAGTAATAGCGTTAGTGAAGGAAATAATTTGAAAAGTTGCTCTAGCCATTCTTCCAAAAAACCTGAAGGGATTGTAGAGAACGACTGAAGGGCAAATTATGAACTGAGAAGAGCAAAATAAGGCTGGCAGGCCATATTGGCGCGTTCTACCTGTTGACGCGTTTTAACTATTGGCACAACTGGGGCCTCTTGACTCAATGGTCTTTAGAATCGTTGTAATTTTCGACTCAAATTGGATGTTACGCCTCGTTTGACTTCTTGATTACAAATGTCCCCGAAACCCCATCCTTTAAAAGTGCAGTAGTAATGAACATCGACGCAGAGAGAACAAAACCACCCAACATTGAGGAATTTTGAACCAGACCCAACTACTACCAAAGAGCTACACGAATGTAAAAATGCATTCCCCAAATGTAGTTGAAACCCAGATAAAGAGGGCAAAACCACTAAAACCTACAAACCCAAGAGGTGAAACTCACGTAACAGGAATAAAACTGCCGAAAGCTTTATTTTTAGTTTCAAACTGGCCACAATTAGATAACACGTGTGTTGAAAAATGTGTTTAAGAGAAACAAACAACTAAAAACTAACCGGCGTCAGTGGGATTTGCACCAGTCTTCACAAGGGTGCAACGCAGAAGCCTAAACTCTCCACCGGAATACCAGCCGCCCGTGTTCGCGTGAAATGAGTACAATGAACACTTTGACACATATTAGAAAGTGCCCCTACATAGCGCATTGTGTAATTTTCACTAATGATATCTGAAATGCGAATTCGCAATTCGCGCTGCTTGACGTACCGACGTCTCTAAGGTTAGCATATGGATCCCATTCCGGAAGTACATTATAACACACGTGCGTCGCCGGAGCGGGCGGCACTAGCTTTGTGTTGCCACGTGACATCTGCAATGGTTGTCATACCGCCTCCTCAAGCGCCGCCTAGGTTGCGCTTGAAAAACGTGCAGCAAATGAAACACCGCCCCGCCGTTTGAAGCTGTTGAGCGGCAAAATACTAAATTCGGCAAACAAGACAACTCATCTCTATCAGTAGATATATCTGTGCCGTCTTCGTGCTTTCTTCCAACCAGAATTTACCTAACAATATTCTGGAATAATTATATAGCTTGCCGGTACAATATATGTCACGCACCCAGGCACTATTGCAGACAATTGCGACCGACTAAAACATTTTGTAGGAAATTGTCAGTACTATTAAACGCTTGTGCGTTGATGTGGACAGATCCCATTTTATCACTCCGCAACGCAGACGGGCCAGGCGTGTCGTGGCCTTTGAAACCGTTTCGTAGAACAGAGAGATGGTTTCATTCTTTGCCGTCTACTTACTCACCGTTCGCTGTCCTACGGGCACTTCTGAATGTATTGCGCATGTTTTGTGTGCATATCTCCGAAGAGAATGTGAGGTCGAGGGGCGTCTGCCGAAATAACGGTAAAAGCCGCAAGCCCGTTTCATTTTAGGAATACAGCACCAAAGCGTCATAAATTATCCAGATTCGTAAAAGGATTTGGTGACTCCTACACTGCTTCGTAGTCATTATATTCTTATCCTCATAACCATGATTATGTCCAGCCAATCTTCTGAGTCACCCTGCGTCGAGAAACAGCGCAAAGTTCACGTTGCTTTGTGTCGTACCAACGTGTTCCAGGATTCCTTTGTCCCCAGCGCGTGTGCAAGTTGCAGTGACCTTTCTCGGTCCGTAGAAATGGGCAATGAGATTGGTTTCCGTTGAGCTGTTCTTTATTTATGTATTTATTTTTTTATTTTGTACATACCGTTAGCCTAACAAAGGCTTTGGCAGGAAAGGGTACAGTAGTAAAAGGTCAAAAACGTACATGATCATTCGCACATATTTCAACAAGAGTAGCAAGGGCCATTTGCCTCGGTTGAAGCAATAATAACGATAAGACGAGTGCTGGGGCATACACAATGCGACATGTTCTCGCGAAGCAAATTCAAAAGCAAAAATCAAGCGTACGTTATTACGTAGCAACAAAGTAATGATTAGGCAATCCGGACAGAAAAGAGTCAAGAGACGTACAATCAACAAGTCCTGGGGTAACATATTCCATTCTCTGATGGCTTGCGGAAAATAGGAATACCTGAAGGTGTCGCTGTGAAATCTGTATTTGAGTAATTGCTTATTGTGGTTTGTTCTGAAATTCCTTGTATCGGAACGTGTTAGAAACCGGTATTTGTCTATTTTTAAAAAATTGCTCTGGAGAAGAAACAGGAACTTTACTTGAAAGTATCTTGCGCGATCGCTGATTGTTGGGAGCCCAGCCAATCGTAACAGTTCAGTTTGTGAATCACGACGGCGGTATTTGTTATAGATGAATCTGGATGCTCTTCTTTCTACACCCTCTAACTTTGCTATTGCACACTTAGTATATGGGAACAAGCACATGACGCCATATTCGATGATAGATCGAACGAGTGACGTGTATGCAAGTAGCTTGGCTTTTGCCGAAGCGTTTCGGAGGGACCGTTTGAGGGTAAGAAGCACTGAGAGAAATTTAGTTGAGATGTATGACATGCGCTTGTTCCATTTTAGATCAGAAGAATGAATGATACCTAAGTGTTTGCGTTCATTGACCCTTTGTAGTACACTTTGGTGGATTTGGTACGGAAAAATAAAGGGTTTATCTTTCTCGTGACAGTCATGCAAACAGTTTTTTCTACAGTTATCGTCATCTGCCAGTCCTGGCACCACTTATCAATTTTTTTGAGCATCGTTTAAAATTAACGGATCATTAACGGTCTGTATTTCTTTGTAGATGATACAATCGTCTGAGAACATGCACACTGTTGCTTCTATATATTTGCTATGCCGTTGATGAAAAGCACTCGTCTTATCGTTATTCTAGGATCTAAGCGCGTAGATCATGAGTTTAAGGTCCGTGAATTCTCTTGTAAAACTGATGTGTTTAAAAGATCTTTCTTTCCTCAGACCGTTAGTGATTGGAACCGCCTACCTCGCCATGTTATCAGTGTACGTAACAATGATGCCTTCTTTACTATGTTGTAGTAGCGTTGTAAAATTACTGCCTAGCTTGCCATCTTGTCAGTGTATATAACAATGATGCCTTCTTTATATATGTGGTAGTAGCGTTGTACAATTACATGTGCATGTACGTGAGCGCGATTTGCGTGGTCTTCTTCTTGACTTTGATGTTGCCTTACCTATATTTTTCTGATCTAAGTTGTACTACCCACCCCCCACTGTAATGCCTCAGGCGCTGTGGGTACTGTGTAAATAAATGAATAAATAGGAGCCAGAACTGGGCCCTGAGGCACACCAGGTAAGACGTCAACACATTGTGATGACAGGCCTTCAAAGTGAACGAACTGCTTACGTCCTGACAAATAGTCTTTTAGCCAATTCGTTAGTACGACGTGCCCGAAAATGTTTTGCAACTTATAAACTAGTTTTCGGTGCGACACGCGGTCGAAGGCTTTTGATAGATCCAAGAACAGAATGTCGACCTGACCACGCTTATCAGCCGTTAAAGTAGGTCATGTGCAGTGTCCACTAACTGAGTTACTGTGTTGGTTAGAGTTAACTAGTGAATGGCTTTCAACGAAAGTTACGATCTGTTTTAGTATTAAATGCTCTAAGATTTTGCCTGCTGCACACGCCAGCGAAATCGGACGAAAGTTAGAAGGATTGGAAGCATCACCAGATTTGTGTATTGAAATAATTTTATCAATTTCCCACTGTTGTCGGACTTCGCATGTTTGTAACGATTTTGTAAATATCAACAGCAAGTATCTAGAAACCCATTCAGCATACCTTCTAAGAATGGCGCTTGGAATATTGTCAGGGCCGCTGGATGTTTTTGTATCGAGACTGAGTAATAAAGACGGAATTCCTGCTTCCGTTATGGCAAGTTCGCCTGGTACCTCACGTATGCACTGTGTGGTCACATTATCTGGGATAATGTTGTTGTCGATGGTAAGTACTGTTTGGAAAAAATTATTAAACTGAGTAGCCTTGGTTAAGGCTTCCGTTGGCACCAAGTTGCTCCTCTTAGTATCCCTAGATTTTAGGTAGTGCCAAAATTTATGAGGGGCTGTTTTAATGAAGTTACTTAACGTTACATCCAAGTACTTTTGTTTAGCTTTTTTCGCTGCTGTTTTCATCATGCAAGACAATGCCCTAATTAGTTTTGAGTAGTGCATATGAGAAGTTCTTTTGTGTCTAAGCTTTCTGAGCCTTGAAAGTTTGCGTTTTAAGTGTATAATTTCTCTTGATATCCATGGGCTCGATTTGCGGACGGTCTTAATTTTTTTGGGAATGAGTTGTACTAGCCAGTAGGGAACATTGGTCTTGAAAAGCATCTATAGGTTATTAGTTGACATTTTTTCATTGTTGTGACACCAAATGAATTCAGGATAAGATTCTTCTAAGAAGTCGAGGACACTGACGTCATCCGCGTTTGTCCAGTCATATATTTGGGTATTTTTCTTTCGGGCCTGTGGCGGGCTGTATAGCGTTAAAGAGCATGTGGTTGCTTTGTGATCCACACTCCCAGTGACTGTTTCCCAAAAAATTTTGTTATCTGGAACACTGTCGCTTAAGAAAGTGAGATGTAATATACTGCTGCTGTTCTAAATGACTCGTGGTGGGCCGGGCATAAGTTCAAAGTTAAAAGCAATTTTCAGCAATGCTTCGGCGCAGTACGAATCGGCAGTTCCATGATCTTGTGTTTCCCAGTTTATTGAAGGTAAGTTGAAGTCACCCGTGAGTATTTTTATTTAGTTTCCTGAACATAACGTTGCATATAATCTGCCAGCGCATGCAGCTTGCTGCAATCGGCATTTGGGGGGCGATACACAGCTCCGACGAAAAATACAAACCTCCCGACACTAATCTTACACCACCGTGCTCCAATACCTTCAACGTCAGGCATGGGCATCGTTGGAATATCATCCCTCACTAAAATTGCAACACCACCCCCTCGAGTGCATCTATCTTTGCGGAAAACAATATAGCCTGGTGAAAGACATCAGTACTCGGAATTCGCGATGACAGCCATGTTTCGGTGATTGTGACGACATACGGGAATTCTCGAGAAGAAAGGCTTCTGATTCTTCTGTTTTGTTCACTACGCTTCTTGAATTAAGGCTAACTATAATTGGTTGCTCTGGCTGGTCTGGCTGTTCCTTTTTTTTAAAGAAATCATTTTCTTTCTGCTCATGGGTACTTTGTCGCCACTTTCTTCGTCCCAAAGGGACACTTCGTCATTGATTTTAACTTTATCGAAGATCAGTTTGACTTTGTCTTTGTTGTCTCGATTCGATTTACAGCTGTCCCACAGCCGCTTTCGGACATTACGTACCCGTAGGAAAAAAATCTTTGCTGGCCGAGATGTTTGATCCGTAAATTTGGTGCGATTCCTGAAAATTTTGGTTTTGTCTTTGAATCAAGTAGTTTAAAGATTACAGGCGTGGTTTTTTTTCTTTTTAGCGCCGAGTCTGTGAATCCTCTCAATTCCGGAGATATTTACCTTAAAGGGGTCCTGAAATACCTTCCGCCGATGCATGGATGTACATGTAACCAAATAAAACAATGTATTAGCAATCTCCTACCACAAGAAGTTTGTTAAAGCGATGAGTATTAGCTGAGAAATCGTAAGTCAAAAACCGCGCATTATCGTCGCGCCGCCTTTCCTCCTCCTTTCTCTATTGACGGCGCGCGAGCCTTTCCTCCCATGATGCTGCGCTCTTCAGCGGTGGCGTACTTCCGCTATGGCGCTCCTCAGACTGCCGTCTGCTACGGGCAAGCTTTGTTGACAGCATGAATCCCGCACTCCGCTCAAGGCTGGAAAAGCGAACGAAAAATCTGGCCGCATTTGTGCGGTGGCCTGGCCTTGCCCTTTCGTGATGTAGTACGTTGCTGCAGTTGCTATTGGCGGCGAGCTCGCAGCCGCTCGGGGAGGATCGTGCGCTCGGTTTCTTTCATGCACCGCGCACTGTTTATCCAAAAAGCGCCGTGTCCGATGTGGCCCCGCTGGTGCCGGGGCTTATTTTGCGGCGGTGGTAATTCCTGCCGGCGGCATGTGAAAAAGACATTTTAAACCGATACAGAACCCGTGCGCAAAACGCTTCAATGATGTGACCAGTTCAGCTTGGGGCGACGCGTGGTGGAGAGCGGCAACGTTGGCAAAACATGCTCCGGCGCGGCTCTGAGCTTTCTACCACTGGAGCCAGCGCCATTTCTTTGACAATGTCAAACGTCGGTTGCCCTGGCAACAAGGCACAAACCGCTCTAGAAGTCAGTTACGGTTGCGTGATCCCGGTTCAGCTTGGGGCCCCACCTCGCGGCATATGGGCACTGCAGGCATACTACTCACTCCCATTTGGAAGTGCGAGATGCGTTTGGCATTACAGGAGGCGATGGTGTGTGGGTTGTGGACGACTTTATTTCGCGATAAAATGCGACGTTGTGCTTCTTCGGGTGGATAGTGCTTCCCATGGTCTGGATTATCTTTCTCGAGTGACGAACGACTCAACCTCGCTGGGGTATGTGCAGTGTGCATGGCTAAAAGCCATCTCGGCTTGTGCGCCAGAGTTAAGTGACTTGCTGTTCGTCCCCGCAAACCACGCGCGAGGTGAGTGCCGAATTTACGAAGGGTAGAAGGAGACAACCCATCATCTGTCAATCGCGGGTCAGACTTGCAACGCATGTTGTGACGTTGTGTTCGTTCGAAACGCATCTCTGGATTGTTTTGAAGTTGAATAAAATGTATGCGTCAAACCCGGGCATTCGGCTCAGGGCGTTCTCTGCAATTGCACGAAAGAAGTGCCACGGGGCTTCAACGCTTTCTAAATGGCACGTACTCAGGTAAGAGAATATCCATGTCGTGTTATGGCCGTGTTGCATTCAATACAAACGGTTAAGCGTTTCTTTACACTTGTTTCGTTTGTCGTAAAATGTCCAAGCGCTCGGCACTCCGCTGGCAGATAAGCCGGCGAGCCGACGCCGAGCAGACGACTAATCTCTTTGCCGGAAGTGCGTGAAAAAGCCGCCCAATAGCAGGATGTCTAGCTTATGACGAACATCTAGGAATTGATGATGTAGACATGTCAAGATGGCGGCGCCCAACAACACGGAGGGAAGGGTGAGGAAAAAGCGACTAACTTTGCAACAAAAGTGTGAGCTTTCCGCTGCGCGTAAAAATGTAATACTTGGTACAGATGACGTTGACGATCCAATCTAACGATTGCGCTACTTCCTTTAGTGTGCTCAAAACGCCTTTCAGGGCCCCTTTAAGCGTATTTTCGATGAGTTTTACACGTATTTCATTTTCACGGCTTTCTGTAGTCTCGTCGTCTTCTGATGTAATACCGTAAACGATAAAGTTCGATCGCCTACTTCTGTTTTCGAAGTCGTCGACCTGCCGTGCTAGGTTAGTTACGGTTTGCTCCAAAGAATCGATTTTGTCTTCAACCTCTACTACACTACTCTCTATGTGAGACGGAGCATCCAGTTTAGCGTGAATGGTTGCCAGAGATTCTGTTGTCGCTTTGTTCTCCTGTTTCATTTCTTTGATATCGTCAGCTATTTTGCGCACTTCATTCATGACTTCTTGAAGAGTGTGGGGCCAGGGTTGGTTTCGATGTCTCCAGACAATAGTAATACATTTTAGATGCGACTGCATCTCATTCACTCGCCTTGTCCCTCCATACGGCGTTGTCCGCCCACACCCCTCCCCCTAAACTATAAAAAAATAATAGTTAGCGGCGCCCGGTTTCGATCCCACGACCCTGTGGGCGGAACGCGAGGTACATGGTGCTCTTTCCACTGCGCCTCAAAACCGAGACAGAGTCAAATGCTACGAACGAGCCTTATATCCTTGACTCATGCAAACTACGTCAAGAAGCTACTGATACAACGCACGATGGGGCAATGATTAACACTTGCAATAAAAGAAAAGAAGCTCCCACTTACAGCAACAATGATGGAGTAAAGGTCGTGGCGACAGCGAAGCCCCAATCATACGACTTAGAGAGATTGACCAAGATTGGCCAATAAAACATAATAATAATCATAAAACATAATAATCATACGCGTTCCCGACACGTTTCACGCGATTTCAGTATCAATCCAACGGAAACACCAAGTGAACCCCACGATGCGTCGCATCTACACAGGGTTCCCCTCGCGGGGAGGTGGGCGCAATTTTTCAACGAAAGAGCATAACCAGTAACAAAGGAGCACGTTTGTCATGGGCACGGCAGCACCACAAGAAAGTCATTGCTACTACGAAGACATTTTCCATGTTGATTTCTCACCTGAACACAAAAGACGAAATGGTTGGTGAGCGTCATGCTCCCTGCGGTGCACCCGTGCCCAATTCCGATGGTCGATGCGTTGCTCCATTTATACATAGCTGGTATCAGTTGTATCTCGTTTGTAGAGGTGAAGCGGCAGGGCGCGCTTTCCAACTCGCGCGCTTCCAACCTGTTACCAACTTGTTTTCGCAACAAGTTGTTATTTGTATTGTATATTGTTGTTTCGCTTCTTTTGCCTGTATTAATGGTTGCTCCGACACCCTTCTGTAACTCCTCGAGCACTGAGGGAAGCGGAAGTAAATAAAAATAATGCACCCCTCCGTCTAACGACGACGCTGCTTCAGCGCGAGGCTTTCTCACGGCGGATTGTTTGGTTGTCGTCTGAGTTTGTAGTGACTATCGACAATTTAGAAATGGAGCAATCGGGTAGACGCTGACTTCCTAATAGGAGGGACCGAGGCTGGACTCCGGCCAAATGAAGCTATGTTTTTTCTTTCACTTAAACGGCGATCATTCATCATCATTGTCAGAGAAAGTTGGCTTTCCTGCAGGGCGTTTTCGCATTACAGACGCCATGAGTCAGAATATTAAAGCTTCGATTTAATAAATTACGCGAAATTTGAGCACAGTGCGAAGTGCAGTCCTCTCGGCGACGGCGCATAGCTGCTGCTTGGGAGGCGAACACCTCTGAATTGCAGCGTCGGCAGCGCTGAGCCCCTCCTCGGACAGTTCGTTTAGCTGCAGCGAGGAATGAAGCATTTCTTCCGTCCGACGATGGGATCGCGTCTTCAGCGAACGCACGGCAGTGAGCGCTACTCTGGCGATATCTCATAGCGGGTCGCCGCCCCTACCACATCTCCTCCGGCACCCACGGCATATCGCCCTCCTGCTCACACTTGCGCCACACTCTCATCCTCCACTTTCCTGCTTGCTCTGTGTTTGATGTCCTCTTCGTTCTTTCGGGTACAATGAGCGTTGACGGCGTGGGGTGGGCAAAAACACAGGAGTGGGGGCTTTGGAACTGCGCTCTAAAACATTCAAGTGCAAACACAAAATTGAAGCCGTTCCACTCAATGTGAAAGCTGGCGGATGTGCAGAGCAGTGATTCGCCATAATGGGCGGTACCGCCGTTAGAGAGAGATAGAGAGATAAAAACTTTTAATTACACCACTGGCCTAAGGAGCCGCCATGGGCAGCCACCCCGGCTTGTGCTCGGGTGACCAGTGGGCGCTGGGCGTCTGCGTCCGAGCCGGCCAGGGCCTCCGTCCAGTGGTCAGGGGAAGTTATGGTGGGGTGGGGGTCAGAGGGGCAGGCCCACATGTGGTGTTGCACTGCGGATTTAGTGCCATAAGGCGGGCAGAGCGGAGAGGGGTAGGCGGATGGGTAAATGTGATGAAGGAGGGCTCGGTTGGGGAGCGATTCCGTATGGAGGAGACGCCACAGCCGTTCGTCCGAGGGGTTGGGGATGGAGGAGCGGGGGGCAGCGGGTTGCGGGAGAGGCGGTAGTAATCTGTAACCTCCCTGTAAGTGGTGAGGGAGTCCCTGGCGCAGCAAACTCCTTAACCGGAAGTGGTCTCGTCAGGTGCACGGGTTAAGTCCGTTCTACATGGAGCGAATTTCGCCTGCGAATCCGCTGGAACGAACATTCGCACTTGCGAAGTTCGCAATGCCTGGAATTGTCGTCTACATGGGGCCTGCGAACGCCGCAATTTTCGCATTTCAGATGCGCCTTGTTTGCAGACTGAATTAAGTTTGCCACCACCAAAGGTTTTTTGTGATTTTAACAAGGGTGGTTTTATTTTACTTTCTTGGCAAGTTGTTTCTGCCTGGTTTGCGGTAAATATAAGCTTATTTGCGGTTTCATATAAGAATCGCCAATTCTTTATCAATATACGCACACACAGCAGAGAAGACAAACGTTATGGTGTGCCCGCGCTTTTGTCGCGCTCACACAAGCAACGCCATCTGGTTTCCAAGCGTGCAAGTGGTGCCGAGCTGTGCTCCTATTGGCCGCAGTTCCGGCCCCTCTACGCCGCACACGTCGCACGAGCGCCGTTTGCTCGGCCGCTTCAAATGTTTGGCACTTTGCCGCAGCAACGAAAAAAGGTGGTTTTGCCGCACGAGCAGCGCCGCATAAGCGAATTCGCAGGCGAAATCGCTCCATGTAGTACGGGCTTTACGCGTGCTCGTGCCGCCTTATCACCCCACTCCGCGCCGTCTAGTTCCGTGTGTGCCGGTAACCAGAGGTGCTTCGAAGGATGCTGGGGGGCTGAATTTTGAAGCCGAATTTTGCAGGCTAGCGTAGAGATACTGCCGCTAGCAAAATTTTGGATTGCCGTTTTTGAATCAGATAATATTAGATCAGGGGGAGGCCGGTGTGTGAGAGCCAGAGCTATGGCCACCGTTTCCGCAACATGGGGGGGTGGCGTGGGAATAGTGAGAAACGTGAGAGGAGTAGTAGTCGGTGAGGAGACGACAGGCTACAGTGAAGGCCGGCTTGTGCCTGTGTGCTGCAGCATCTACGTAGAAGGTGTTTGGCGAGGGGGGGAAGGGGGAAACGAGGGCACGAGCTCGAACAGCTCGTCGGGAAGTATGATGAGTAGGGTTCATATTACAGGGGAGTTGCCGGATACCGCCGTTATCTGCTTACTGCTACCACCCCGTGCAATTCACCCGCCGCGGTGGCTCAGTGGCTAAGGCGTTGCGCTGCTGAGCACGAGGTCGCGGGGTCGATTCTCGGCACGGCGGCCGCATTTCTGATGGAGGCGAAAAGCAAAAACGCCCGTGTGTTCGAGATTTCGGCGCACGTTAGAGATCCCCAGGTGGTCAAAATTAATCAGGAGCACTCCACTACGGCGCGCCTCATCGCCTGCGTTGCGTCGGCGCGTTAAACCCTACCATAAATAAAGACCCCATGCAATTCAAATTTCCCGCCTTCGCAGTGTTCGCGCGCCCGCTGCCTGAAACTGCACCAGCGGGAGTTCTAGATTGCATTTGATTGGATTGGATTGGATTGGATTGGATTGGCTTGGCTTGGCTTGGCTTGGTTTTTATTAGATTTGGATTGTATTTGGATTGTCTTTGGTTTGGATCTGTATTGGATTTGGATTGGATGGTAAGCAGCAGTGAGCATGATATTCAGCTAATCCTACACTCTTAGGCAAAAAGGACTAAAAGTTCGTCCTTTTGGGGACTAACGGCCTTTGCCACAATCGTTAGTCCCTGGGGACTAAATGTGAGGGGACGAACAGTTAGTCCGCCACTCGGTTGGTCCTCTCCGATACTCCCCAAGGACGAACTGCCGAGAGTCGCAGAAAAAAAAAAGTAGACGTCCACCAGCAGGGACCGAACCGCCAACGCCCGCAAATAGACGCAAGGAACCCGACGCGCTACTACCACACCACGCCGCCGGACGGATGGCCAGGTAGGTAATTATCAAGTGTACAGCGTGTAGTGCTGTGCCAGGTGATGGATTCATTGCAACTGGTGCCGGAATTTCTAGCCGTGCAAGCGAACGTGACCGCGATTTGCGCTTAGCGCTTTGCTAACATGAGGGTCCATTGCTCATTTCGATTTCAAGTCCAGCCTCACAATCAGTTTTTTTCAGTTTTTTCACAATCAGTTCACAATCAGCCTCACAATCAGCAATCAATTCGTCGCCTGTTGAGATAGATGGCTGGGTGATCGGACGGCTCATTTGTTTACGCACAAATTAGCGAAAACTAAGTGTATTCTTACTGTTCGATACATGCGTTAAGTGCTCTAGGTATCGTGTGTGAAAGTGGTCGCCTGTGTGAGTGTCATAATACGGAAACAGACCATATTTTCCTGCATCGGCGAAATCATATTTGGTGTTGCTTAGCCTGAATTCTTCAAGTTAGCGTCGCTAGACGATCAGGACTGGGAGATGCAACTGGGGTTTACAGCAGTTGCAGCATTGTCATAGCTTTGGTATACAAGGCAATTATGTACCGAGTGTAAAAGATAACTTCAAGACGCTTACCTGTAGCGAGCATTTTTATTTTGTAGTTGTCATCAGCAACTAATGCGTTTTTTTTGCGTCTGTGAAACATACATATTCATTACGCTTGGGGATCAACGTTTGCTATTGTCAGTAATATTTGTATTGTTGTTGACGGGCTTGAAATCTTTCATCGGCCGTTATTACTTCGTCCGAATCGTATGCAACACACGGTATCAACATAACCTCGCCGAGAAGCGTCTGTCGATCACTCATCGCCACTCCTTTCCATTACCCGCCGCTCGATTGTCACTGGGCGCTTTTTTTATAATGAACATTTTTTTCCAGTGGCACCATGTAAAGAACCCACTGACTGCAATGTCTTGTGCTTTGGAAATCGGAAACTGTCCACAGACATATGCGCGAAATGGGAACGACGACGCCATTAGGGGATTAACGACGCAGCCAAGAGACTAAATGTATGCGTTTCGTCTTCCCGTTACTCCTTATAGATCGGCGGGGACGAACAGTTAGCACGCATTTGTGCACACGGCACACAATCTGCTACAGATACTCCCATTGAAGATGAACTGTTGCCCGCGAAGACTAACAGCTGTATTTTAGTCCCTATTTTAGTCCTTTTTGCCTAAGAGTGTAGACAACCAGGAAAGCTAAGAATGACCAGCTGAACCTTAGCGCACGCTGCGTGTATCCCGGCATACCCGCTTGGCTTTCGAAGCCTCTGGGTTACGCCGCGGAGAAGGGATCGTGACAGGCTACACCGTAACGCCGTGGCAATATGCTTGGTTCCAGTGAGCGAGCTAGGACGACAATGCGAGCGCCTAAAGTGCTCTGCACTGAAAAGGTATTCCTACTTCCCTCGGCACTCAAAGCGGAATCGCGAGCATGAAAAACTTAGAGTTGCTTGGTTTCTTTGCACCTTGAAGCACGTTGGTATATGGTTATATGAGAAGCCAGAACGGGTCTGCATATTCTCCATTCAGGATACTGAATGGCTCATGGTATCGTGGGAATGACCTCTCGATTTTAAGAAACAACTATAACATGCGTCCCTGGCCTTTTTAATTCAACCCAACAACGACATTCGCCACCTGGCATGGGATGTGTGTGTGTTATTAGATGCGACGCTGAGAGCATCGCTTGACAGCGGCCCTGTCCTTCCTGCGCGCGTCGGTTGTTGTCCGCACCGCTGCGCCCCTCCTCCTCTCGCCGTGATAGCGCGCCCTCTCCACCAACATCTGTGGCGCGGCAGTGCGTCGCGGTCTCTCACTTCGCCGGTGGGTGGCGCTCAAGGAGGTTGTATAGAACTTCTGGAGTGGAGATGGTGCTCCAAAACTGACGCCGACGGCCGCCATCTTGCCGTGGGTAGAAAACTCGTTCCGCAGTAGCAGACGCATTGCATTCGTCGCATAATGTACTTGTTTTTGCGGCGGGCTACGTTATATTTTTGCTTCCGTTCTTTTTTTGTTTTCTTTTGTTTTGTTTTGCAAGTTGATTCTCCCATGCGGCTACCTTCAAGCGCACCGAGCTTTTCTTGCGCGCGTTCATTTCGCCGCATGTGGTTTTGGTTATGCTCCCCTCTCCGTGTTTCTAGTTAAGCGCTTCGCAAGCCGCCCGTGCGTGCGCCGGGGGCGCACATATCTGGTAATTATTTACATTCTTGGGCGCTAACAACTAAAATAAACAGTAGACACAATGACATTTTTTTTTCTGCCTCATGTGTCGTTCTTCCGAGTTCTCTCTTGCCAAAGAGCAGAACTCGTGTTCGTTCGATCCTCGTTCGCGGATGGATGCTCCAAAGGTGTAGAAAGCAGAAATGGTCTGCTCGTGCGTCGCGTTCGGCAGCGCTAATCGCGCGAAGGCGGCGTCGGGGATCACCTTTCATCTGTAAGTACTGAGGGTATCTGTTTGTTTTGGGTTTCGAGGGCATTACTAGTATTATAACGTTATGAGTGCACATTTGCCCGCCGTTTGTGCGTGATGTAAAGGGAAAATTTGCCGTAGCATCTGCCGTCCGCTTACTGAGCATACCGTACGCGCTTGTTTACGCAGATATGCGAATATTTTCGCTCGTAGTTGTGGTGGTCCTGTAGTCGCTTGGCTGCGCGAAATCACATGTTTGTAACTATGTGGGGCGCAAATTGTTTTTCCGCACTAATTTAAATACAGAGTATTGCTGAGGCAGTTACCGTCAAAAATCAAGGCACTCTTGTTTAATACAGTTCCTTTACATCCGGCCATACGTGAATACACTGACGTTTCTCGTTAGCGCTGTTTCGTAGAAGTCTTTGATGCACCGCAATGCTCTCCCGCGTTCTTCGTCCGCGTGATTTTGTTATCAATAGCACGCTGCTCGCGTCTGAACTTGCGCGGTCAACGAGGTTGTGAATGTGATCCTCCTGCGAGTAGTTTTCTCGCGCTACTATCGTGCCAACGTGCGCGGTTAATGTAGTCGTGCATCCAATTAAGTAACCATCTGGATTTGAAAAATAAAGTCAATGGGAGTCCCATGCCTTCTGTAAAGTGCACGCGGAATAAAAAAAACCTGCTTTAATGTGTTTCAGTGTGTGCCAAATCCATTTCGCAAAATACGATTGAAAAGCTGGAAATAGACCCGCCGCGTTGGCTCAGTGGCTAATGCACTGTGCTGCTCATCGCTAGAACGCGGGTTCGATTCACTGCCGCGGCAGCCGCTTTTCTGGTGAAGGCGAAAAGCGAAAACTACTGTGTGAACGAGATTTCGGTGCACGTTAAAGATTCCCCAGGCGGTCAAAATTAATCCGGAACCCTCCACTACGGCGCGCCTCATCGCTTGCGTTGCGCCAGCGCGTTAAACTCCACAATGAATCAATCAATCAATCAATCAACCAATCAATCAATCAAAAGCTCGTGCTTAATTTGGTCTTCGGAAAGGGCAAAACTGGGCATGTTGTTTAAACCAGAAAACGTGCATTTGCACTACATATAAAGATTGCAATATCCTGACGGATATGATTCTTGCAGTACTGCTTAAAAACCATTCGAACCGCTACTGCATTATTATTTATTAATCATTAATGAATAAGCAATTATTAATCCTAGCCACGCCGCTAAAAGAAGCAAGCGTCAAATAATCGCGCTTTCGCGTGTCCCGCACTTCCAGCGTGAAATCACGGCTAATAGTAACCTTATAAACGCGGAATATCTTGCCATGGCGCGCAACATGAGGTAATTTTAATGTTAAGGGGGCGGTCTATAGCCTTAGCTATACCGAATAAACGATTATTGAAATAAAATCAGGGGTGGTGCCTTTAGCATAGCGCTGCGCGTTTTCCCGCATCGACAGCTCTGTTGACCATTGTAAGATATACACAGGCGAACTCGCTGCTTGAACCATATCTTACGTCAAAACCTTACGCGTAAGGCAAAATTCAGTCTGCCCTCAAATATCGTAATCGATAAACTACCTTACCATCGTTTTCTCCCTTGTAAAGCCAAAAAAACGCGACCGCTCTTCAGCGTCCCTGCCGGCGCAGCGCCTTTTCTACCCACGGCAATATGGCCGCCGACCGGTTCGCCCGGCTTCACCTCCCCGCGTTGCCCGCTATGGGCGGCCTCCACTCCAGAAGTTTTATACAACCTCCTTGGTGGCGCTGCACGCGGCGCAAGCGCGCTGTGCGCATGTGCAGCGCCCTTTCTCTCCGCGGTCTCCTCTCCTTCGGGCGCGCTGCGCATTGAGTGCCGCGATCCGGCCGGTCTCTCAGTCGACGGTCGTCCGCGCTACGCCTGCTCTCTCTCTCTCTCTCTCTCTCTCTCTCTCTCTCTCTCTCTCTCTCTCTCTCTCTCTCTCTCTCTCTCTCTCGCATTACCCGACGATTGCTCACGCAATTCGAGTAATCGACCCAACGGAAACGCGCAATGGAACCCCCTTCAGCGTCGCATCACACCAGGGTTCCCGCGAGGGGAGGTGGGCGTCATTTTTTTATATAGGGTAAATTCGACGGTATCGCGTATTACGCAACGCCAGGTTTGCACAAACTTCCTGGTTTCGTATTTTGTGCGTGTGTCCGAACCTCGTACGGCTGCCTCAAATTTAACTTCTGTGTTTTTCCAGTGAGCCATAAAAGCGGCCGTGTTCACGTAAACAATAGACAAAAAAGCAAATGGATTATGTCGCTTGGTTGCGTTTGGAAACCGACACGTGAACGTCATGTCTAAGCGATGGCATGTTTCAGCGTCTTTGTGAAATACAATTCTATGTATGAAGACGTTTTAGTACCAAACTCATGTTCTAGAGCAGGAAGATGGCTAACTTTTATACAAAAAGCGCACTTATGACGCCAAATAACTCCCTTGGGGAGCGGTATGTTATACGCTTCTCTAAATATAATTCAGCAAAAAGATAGTGCTTCCTGAACGTGAAGCTTCTTGACTGAAACGTATGGTCCGTCTACCGGTAATCGTTCGTCTACCGCTAACAGTGAGTTTTTCCAGTACGCGAGCGCATGTACGAGTTCAAAACTGCAGCCTATATGCCAGAAAAGAAAAAAAAACTACTAAAAATACTGTGCTTTATTTGTTTCCTCGTTTTCCTTTCGCCATTTTTAGTTAGTACAAGAGCGTTGTCGTTTTTCTTGCGCTTTGCCTTATGTATCGTACTTTTCACTCCCGTACCACTGTCCTCGTGCAAATTTGCGTTCTCTATGTCGTTGTTACTGAACTTCTTTGACTGGATGTTCAATTTTTGCGTCGACGTTTGATTGTTATTCTCTGTTGCGTGTTTTTGGGGTACTGGTTAAAATTTGTGGATGCCCTTGCATTTTGTAAATCTATGCACAAAAAGGTTGAAATAGCTGTTGTTAAGCCGACACATTGGAAGGGCTTCGGTAAGAGCACAAAGTGAAGCGTTTTTAGGGCAGCTCCTTTTTTTCTTCCGAGTAAAGACTCTCAACTTTCCACTTTCACAACAACAATTAAAAATAAATATTTACCAACACACGAACTCGACTCTAACTTAGGCTCAGAGGAATTTGCAGAGGGCTTCTCTCGTGCCAAAAACAAAACGAGTTTATATTCGATGCATAACGTGGGAACCAGTACCCCATCTTGGGTGTGAATATTTGTACGTTGCCACTTTCGTGTCCCCATTTTTCTTCGAAGTCTTTTTCAGAGCCTATTCGAAATCATTTTAATTATTATAATGACCATTACATGAAGTATAAGTCGGCAGGATCTTTCCATGTGGCTTGCGCTGGTTGCACTGCTTGTACATACTGACCTTTCCTAGAACCAAATAAATTTTGGAGCGTACTAAAACTAGGCTTTGGTACCTAATGAATAATACAGCATTTTTTTATTCCAACGTTACGTCACCTTGGTATGTACGAATAAAATAAACAATAAATGGCGTGGGTGAAAGGTTAAGATAGAGGAAAACAACAACAACAACAACAACAAAAACAAAATAAGAAGATAAAGACTGCCTCAAACCGTAACAACTGGCCCCAAACAAATAAAAAGAAAATATAATAAAACAGACGCCTTTTGACGTGGACGTATCAAAAAGCCAAAAAGATTCCTTGGTGCATAGGGCCTTGATGATACAGCTACCTCGGTCCTGTCACCGCTCTTGTGAAAAGAATATAGAAATACGAGTTGACGCGGTCAACGGAGTCACAGCCGATGCCTCCGCGTAACTGGTAGCTTGTTCCCCTAACCTGAGGAGGGAGAAGGTTTCGCGTGTTGGTTCTTTTAAATGCAGAGCATTTCTTAGGCTCGCCTCTTCCTGCGTCGGACGGCGTCCACAGCTCCGCGTCCGCAGCAGGTGCGCCTCTCCTCCTTCCCTCCTCTATCTCAACAGCAGCTGGCGCGCGCATGCGTCGTAGTCAGCCCGTTCGCTCCGTCGCCGTCTCGGCGTAACAGGTGCGTGATAGCAGCGCAGTGGGGCGTGGAAGAGCGCGCGCTGCTTGCGCCTGCGCGCTCCCCCCCCCCCCCCCCGTACTGCTCTCCCTCTACTGCGCGCGCTGCAAATATAAAGCGGCTAGCGGTCGCTCGTGCTTCAGTCACTGCGTTGCTCCTTCCTTCCTCGGTTGACGCTCGCTCCACCCTAACGCGGCCTTACTCTCCTCTCTCTACCCCAAACCAACACCAACGCAACTACGACCCAACTACCCATCCTAACGCGACTTTACGCGACGTTAACGACCCCCCATGCTCTGCATTTACTCGTGTTCCCCTCGCGGGAAGGCGCGGGAATTTTTTTTTTTTCACACAGGACACATAGCGCACCTAAAACACAGGATGAAGCTAGAATGGGCAAGCTAACGTCACCAGCAAAAAAACACCCAGACAGTATGCCGCTTTGCTCGCCAGGAGGGGACACCATAAGGTTTTATACTACGTTCTCCGCATGTTGTGCATAGTTTTCCCTTTTCTCTGCGGCTCTTATTCGTTTAATTGCCAAGAAATTACTGCCAGATCAAACAATTCGATCGAACAACTTTCCAGAGAAAAAACTTCGAATTAATTTCGTAGCTGATTAAAATAAGAATATCGATTTCTAATAAAAAGGACATTATTGGCGAATTTTGGTTTACGTAATTAGTAGCACTGCAAACTATATTTCGACCGTAATCTTATCGCTTCCAATTACGGCTTTGCAGAATTCGTCCCTCCAGGAATAATCTGACAAGGGGGTCAGATGCTATGTTAAAAGGGCGATGTTAATTTTTTTCTCGGAAGAAGAACTATTCGAGGCTTGATTCGTCATAATACTCCAAACATTTATTTTTCCGAAAACATTTTAAAAAACCTCACGGTTCCAAACACAAACGTGCACGTGTAGCAGCAGATCTACTGCATTGTGTAAAATCGAGCATAAGGGGCAGGTAATATGTGAGATAGTGTAGTTAGCATGTGCGACGTCATGCTACATTTTGCACCTGGTGGCGTAACAAATCTTCCTTGCAATGTGCATCGCCATGCCCGTTTTGCATCTGCGCCTTCTTCTTAAGGGCGTCATCAGTGGGCCGTTTTTTGATAATTTCGGTGGCGGCGCCATAGCCTCCTTCTACGGGCAAAGTATTCAGGACGGCCCGCACTTCATCAGCAGTGTTTGGTTCACAAATGTAATGAACCCGAGGAAATCCAAAGCCGTTGAAGCCGCATGCGTTGACGATTGAATAGGCGCCCATGTTGTCTACCACCAGCCACTCGTCTGGGTCGACATCAAAGAAGCGCTGCTTTTCGGCGATGCAGTCCAGTGGGCTGCAGGTTGCTCCCCACAGAGTGGTCAGCAAGTCACGAGGCCGGTCAAACGGCGGCTGCAAAGCGACAGCGAAGACTTTTGACACGGCTCTTCCAATTCACCATGTAATGCTTGTCTCAGGAGAAGCACACGCCGGTTAAACCACCGAAGTAATTGTATCAGCATATTTTGTTATCACCGAACCCTAATGCGTACTGTGAGAAAATTTCGAGTGAACAAACATTTTTTTTTGTAGCATTTCATAGCAACAGTTAAATCGCGTAACTGGAGGTGCTATTGGTGTATTTCTAAAGTTCATTTTTTTGCGTGAATAAATGCCGTGCTATTGAAACAGTTATAAAGAGGTAAGAAAAGTCGCCTTATAAATAAGTTGAAAGTACCTTCTACTAGAGGAACAAAATGGTCATTTTGCGTACTTACGATTGTGGCAAGTTATTATGACCAGCAGTAGTGATTGATGTTTTCCGTTGAAAATATCTTACTGATTTCAAGCAAAAAGCATTGTCCGCATTTCAAGATTGCCTATTTAAACACTAGCCTTTTCGCAAGGCTTTCGGAGTAATAAAAGCAAGTTTTTTACAAAGATTTAAAAACATTGCCACGAATGATACCAGGATTATTTGAAGTGTATTTGTTACCTCCGTTAAAAATTTCAATTATGAACTTTAAAGAAGTAATTGTGTTTAGCAAGCTTGTAATAAATTGCCTACATGTTTTGAACACACGCATTTTTTAGCCCTTTCGTAGGAAAAACGAACTTGGTCTGTGAGGGGAGCTTCTGAAGTTACCCTTAGTTACCTGAAAACTCTCAACTCTGTGAAGCAATTGAGTACTCGCTCATTTGGGAGGTAAGATACATACCAATAGAAATTCCCCGCTCTGAGATGGAACAATTCTAACAAGAAAAACTTTGTTGCGTAGATGGACCCAGGCTACCACAAAATAAAATTACCAAGCGCAACGCAACTTCGAGCAGAGACGCTTGAAAGGCGTTGCTTTTGTCGGGCCCCATCTGGATATAAATATTTTTAATCACACGCCAGCGGCTATGCTATACTAATGCTGCAATGATCACCTCGTTGTCATAGCAGAGGTAGTGGTGTCACTTTCGCCGCGATCTTTCGCAGCCTCGCCGCTGTCACTAAACTAAAATAACTTTCTCAAAAATATAACCAGCTTTGCTGCTATGATTCCAAAGTTAGGTGATGGTGACTTCTGTAAACTGCCGCTTCAGGAAAGATAAAATGGCAGGGTTTAGAGTCACCCTCCTTTCTGACAAAACATGTAAAATGATTTATCCATTTATCGCTATAGCTCACCATAATATTTCACTTAAACAGCGCAGTATTATCAAGAGCCAATAAACTAAAACGCCTAGCAGATACAATGTCGAGCAGACTTCCTAGCAGAACGTAGGATTGGTCATTTCTGAGTCCAGGTGAAAAGCTATCAATAAAAAGAGTGTTTTCACAATGGAAACTGAAAGCGCAAAAATAGACACGGACAAAGAAAGGGGACAACAGGACGAGCGCTGAGGGGACAACAGGACGAGGACAACAGGACGAGGGGACAACAGGACGAGGATGAGGGGACAACAGGACGAGTCCGTGTCTATTTTTGCGCTTTCAGTTTCCATTATGCATCACCAACAGGCCCAAACCATGACCCTTTTAGTGTTTTCACAGCGGTGGGGCAATTACCGTCGATACGGTCGTAAACTCGAACCTAATTATGTTCGTTTGTTTGTGAATGTCTTCATTATCGCTTTTTAAAGCGTAATAACTATGCAAAACTCAGTTACAATCAGGTAATTGCATCAGTTTCTCGGGAATCCCGCCGTAGTCATTGTAACCACGGTTACCCGCCACGCGCCACATTACAAGTTTTCAGCGTTCATTTGTGTTCATACACCACAACACTGGAACAATATTTCTGCCAAAATTGCCATTATCAGCAGTATCAGTTGTTCTCGGTCCGCTATAGAACAATTGTGTCCTGATCACTAACGCTGATTGTTACCCTATTACCCTGCAGTTTGCCTGCAATTTTTGCCCACCCACCCCTCATATTTCGCCCTCAAAAGGGCCCTTGAGGAACCAATATATAAAAAAATGTGCATAAAAACAACCAATAGATAAAAACTATTGATGTTGACTGGTTCCCTGTTCTACATTGCGTTTTAATATGCCTTTGGATTTTTTCCCGTTCCGAAGGCGGCATTTGTAATTATCGGGGGTATGTAGGTTAGTATATTGCAATAGAAATGTTCAATACTTTGAGACGCACTCTGAAATTCAGATATAAACATGGTTCAGGCAACGAGAAGTGTAGTTATCTAGTTTCGGGTTAACTAGGCTTCACTATACTCTACACAGCAGCTAAAGCGTTTATTTTGGTGACAACTTACATTCAATGGCTTGAACTGGACATCAAGGAAATCATAGATGCAATTGGTGATGCAATTTCTTTTGCTTTCGCTCAAGAAGACATCTTGATGTTCCTGAAGTTTTCCTGTAAACATACAAGACGACATAGATATATAAACATCCGCATAAATATTTTAGTCTACCATGACTGGCAAATTAAGCCAAAATGGCGATCGAATATTTTTTATCATAAGGCGATTCTTAACATACCTTAACAGCTTTCATAGAATTTTTCTTTTAAGGTATGGTTTACTGCAGCACGTGGTGAAATATTATAACAAGCTGCGTAATTCAATTATTTTTCCTCTGCACAAATGCTACCAGCTTATAACGTGTGATATTATTATGAATCTAATCACATCACCCACGTAGTCAGGACTCTGAAGTACTGGCAAATTTGAAATCATAGCGAATGTATTTTAATACTTTTGAAACGGTGTATACAGGGTGATCAAAATTAGGTCGACAAGTTTTTTTGTAATTAGGCGCTTAGGTTTACGTGAAGACGACCTCTACAGTGTGGTTATGCGCCCCGGGGGACACAAAATTAAGTGGTAATTATTGATGTAGGTGGCCTAATTAACTAAAATTGAATAAACAACATTTTAGTGGCTACAGTAAGCAGGAATGTTTGTATTGAAAAGTTGGACGCAATCCTGTTTCTACGCAGTTTCATTTCGCATGATTCCTCTAGCGCTACCGTACTCCGCGATATCAAACTGCGAAGTTTAATTGCCGTTCGCATGATTACGCATGCTAGACAGCGACGACGGGCGCAAAGCTCCTCCCTTTTGTTCTGTGTTCCGATAGCGGTTCCGCCTAGTGCAGATTGCGATAAGGCCAGCCAAGAGTGAAAGGGTGCCAGTTATCACTTTTGCCTATGCCTCCACCCCGTTGTCATTCTAAGCACCGTACACAGCAGGCGTGTCACAAAAGAGAGGAACTTTGCGCCGGTCTTCAATGTTTAGCATGCGTAATCGAGCGAACGGCCATTAAACTTCGCAGTTCGATATCTCGGAGTATGGATGTGCGCTAGAAAAATTCTGCCAAATGAAACTGCGAAAAAATAAGATTGCGTCTAACTCTTCAATAGAAACATGCCTCCGTACTGCAGGCGTTAAAAGTTAATTATTAAATTTTAGTTAATTAGGCCACCGACATTAAAAGTTATGAACTCATTGTGTGTCCCCCCTGGCGCATAACCTTGCTGTAGTGGTGGCCTTCACGTGCATCTAAGCGCCTAATTTTTAAAAAAATCGTTCGACTTAACTTTGATCACCCTGTATATGCAAAGGCGCGCTCAAGATGACACAAGATAATCCAGCTCCTGAATTCCCGTAACAATAGCGACATTGGGGTTGTAAACCTAAAGTAGAAAACAAATTGTATAGCTAAAAGTATACGTACTTCTGATGGACGCAAAGGAAGCCGCAGCGGTTTTCGTGATTATGTTTCAGAATATTTTCTACGGCTCACGTATGTATTATTGTTGTTTCTGCATGTTTGTCTAGGATGTCTAGACTGGCTATTCAGGGCTTATTATAAGGGTTCTATTCATAGAGACGTGCATTTTTCAAATATGACGAAACAGACACCAAATAGCTTAATCTTTATCTGCAAAAATAAAAGCCACGTTTTCGGAGAGACACCTCACGGTGTTCATTAAAGACGTTCAAGATATATTCCTGAAACAAAAGGGGTTTTTAAAGCAACTAATCAAGGTTAAATAAAAAATATAAAATTTTACGCAATAAAGTTGACATCCGTTAGACGCTGGTAATTTTATGGAGCACACGTTTTTTATCTTTATCATCTGGGAACAGGGTTGGATAGTTGTAGAGAATGATTGATTAGGATATTTTCTGTTCTAAGCTTTAGGTCAACAGATTAAAAGTGCAGCATTTTTTAAGTGTTTAGTCTTGTTTGGTGAACATAGGTTGTCTTAGTTTCGTTATTACTCTTATCATGAATAGCACATGCAGATTGCGCAAGTCCTTGTCACACGAGACGAGGCTACTAGAAGCTCCTAGCTTCATAATTGATGTTTGAGCAGCGCGAACAACCCTTTTCATTCATGGCGTGCAAGACAAAGCATGTACCAAGGTACTTTTGTTAATGATTGGGGGAGTTAGGTTTTTATTCTTTTCCGATCCTATTGTTTGATACGTATGGCGTTTTAATACAACGTATATTCTTCGCATCTGTTGACATAGTGAAATTGCAGCGTTAAACTTCGGTCACAAAATGCCTCCCTGTGTGGCACACTGCTCAATTCTGTGTGCCCTGAAAGCAAATTTGGATCGCTAATTTTCTTCAGTTGGCAGTTGTTGCATACATAACTCAAGGACATCCGCCTTAACGTTTGCGTAGGCGTGGACAGGATTCCTACAGTTCAGCGGCGTGAAAACCACACATTAAGATTATTCATGTTGCACGAAAATTAATATTCATTTCAACTTGAATGAGGTCACGTACAAATAAAAAGAGTCCCTTCCAAAAAGACGTTTGCTTAAATAAGAATCGTGAAAGATAAAAAAGAGAACAAAAATTAGTCCGTGGTACATGGAATAGTTTTAGATTTTCTAGTACTGGCGATATTTTCGGCATTTGCAACGAACATCGCAGCAGCAACAATACCTATCACCATTGAATTTCCTAAATAACGAGCAAGGCGTATAGTAAACATTTCTCGCTTATGCAGTTTTAGTGACAGGAATTTGCCTACCATCCAGAAGCAAAGTCCGCTTCCTCTTTCCAACCACCTTGAGGAGCAATGTGTAGGCAGAAGTCACAAAAAACTGCCCTGGCTCTGCCACAATCGTCACACCGGAGGATGCAGGAAAGTATTCGTCCAGCGCAGAACGTATAAATGCACACACCTGCGAGTTGAAAAGGCATTTTAGAAAGCTACTTCCTAGAGCACATAAAAAGTCAGATGCAAAAGAAAACATGCCTCTAAAGGCAAAAACAAATGCTTTTCCGCGAACACTTAACTTCGCTAGAGACACGATGTGTTGTAGTTCTTTTCATCGTGCGCTCATTTGTGACAGGGGGCAGGCCTGCTTCCAAATATATGAACCAGTAATAATGGGATGTTGCCATATTTAAGGCCTTACAGCGGGGAAACCAGAATACATCAGCTGAAATCAATATGAGTCCTTCTTTTCTGATTTGGGGTATAGGCACTGGCAAAACTATCTTGGACGCATAAGTTGGTGAATATTTTGCGCATAAAAAAGAAAACTCACGAACGAAAAAAAGTTAAAAGATGTGTTGATTATGTGCATCCCAAAAGTTACCAAGAGCGTTTTCGCTGCGGAGCTTAGGAGGAGATAGGGCTTTAGTTCAGCGGCTTGCAACAAGCAGTTGTCTTGTAATCGCGTATAAATGCAGCTTTGAAAACTACTGCATTATATTGCCGCTTGTAGTGACAACAGAAAATTCCCAAGTGCACAAAACTCTGCGAATGTGCATTAAAGGGAAAATCCTTGTTATAGCTATTAAATATTTCTTTACTGATACGTTTTATTTGCGTCGCTTGAGATCGCTTTCCGCGCATAATATTTCGACGGGTTTTTTTAGTCCTACATCATGCTTTCGCTCCTTCGTTTTCCTTTTTTCCTGCACCGGCGCTGATGACTTCATCAAACATACGGGTAATGCAGGGGTTTCGCGGGCCTTGGGCGCTTTTGTTCTATTCACATGCCTTCAAAATTACGTGTGGCGCATCACGCACTATTCTGACTTTCCTTAAGGCCACTGCCAATTGGTATCCTCACAATAACATGCTCATAGATAGCATAGAATCCATACAGAATCGCTCTGCACGTTTTATAATGCCTAATTACTTTCGGACTGCAAGTGTCACATCAATGAAAGCAAATCTCAACCTGCCTCGCCTTTCCCTCCGACGGAGAAATTCACGTCTGTGTGTCTTTCATAGGATCAATCATTCTAACTGTGCCCTCTTCGATTTAGTGTTTTTGCCCCCAACCCACATGTCAACACGCAGTGATCCCCAATATAAAGTTCACATTCCTTTCAGCCATATCAACTTATATTTTAACTCTTTCGTCCCCAAAACTTCCAGCGACTGGAACCATCTTCCCGCCTTCGTCGCATCAATCACAGACGCCAACGCCTTCAAAACGGCCCTTTCTAACACTGAATCATAATTTATTGTAACGTTGCCTCTTTGCTGTATGTTTTCTTTTCTTTTAGTTAGCCTACTCCTCTCTGTAATACCAGCGCCTTGAGAGTAAATAAATGCAATGAAATCAAATGAAATGTGCGGAGGGGGCGCGGTAGTAACGTCTTGACTGCATCAATGGAGAACCGTGTTGCGTACAGGAGCGGCTGTTTTCTGTACCACACAACTACAACGAGGGGGTTTACCAGGATAAGGGACTCGACGCTTTCACCTTACTGAAATTCGCTAAAATTTCAGGGACTGAATATTACAATTGGGGCAACTAACTTCTTTCTTGATGCCTCGCCGCTATACAAAAAAAAAGTCACGACACTTTCGACCAGACTTGGGAGCTTTTAGTGTCTAAGAAATGTATAAAACAGTGTGAAAAGGTGTAGAAAACCAAAAACATTTACACACTGGCTCAGATATCGTCTACGCTGCATCGCCAATAGTTATTTCACGGGCAGAGCAGAAAAAGGTGCTCCATCAATAAAGGAGTATATTAGGCGTGACCTAAACAACTGTGCAAGCCGGTCAACAGGTGTTCCTTACATAAAACAATCTTGAGAAATCAGTTGTCAAGAAAGTGTTCAATGTTACAATGGTTAATATCTTAAAAACACCCTCACAAGCACCATCACCCCCTCGGCTACCTCTACGGTATGCAACTGTAGCAAATTGAAATTTATTTTTGTTTAGTTAGTGCAATTCTTGCTTATTAATTTACTTTTATTGGCAATAAATGACAAAAGCATACGCGTGGGTAGAGGAAGCACTCCAAGTTGGCCGCCTCTTAATGAAATCTACCGCCCTAAACCTTCCAGAAAAAGCAATGATACAAAGAATGTGCCTTCACATTACTTGTGCAATTACGAAAGGTACACAGGTAATATATGTACTGGTACTTGTCTCAAGAGAGAAAGCGCGTTTCAAAGTTTAAAAGAAAAAAAAAACATGACCTTTCCATCGTAGCATTTTAGTCCTGGAAACTACTATTATTTGACGCGTGGATCAGGATCAGTTTACTACCGGATAGCAGCATTGACGAAAAATTTGGTTTTGTACCTGTAATGGCCTGCTTTGATTAGAAGTTCATTGGCAAAAACGCTTGTCATTTTCAAGAAAAAAAAAAGTATATTTTTGAATGCCCGAAACCTTGATTAGTGTGCCTAATGTTCGCCTACACAATTCTCCTGTGTTGAATTCGGCTGAATTACGCCTATTTGTTTTTCTAAATTATGTACCACGTGGGCGGGGAGGTGTTGCAGAGCCTTCATTTATACAAGTTCCGCTGGCAGAGACGCGTTTGTTGAAGAACACCGAAGCACAGCGTGCTGCTCTACGCCAGCTTGTTTTGCGTGTATAGACCACGAGCTATTGGCAGTGTTCAGAATAACGCTGACAATGACGTTCGTGATCTCGTCGCCAGAACTTAAAACTAAGAAGCTGTAGATGCGATATTTGTATAACCGACAACTAGGTTACTACACGACCGATTCAGTGTATTATGATTGCCGGTAGGCATTTCATCCACTTTGTCGCAAGCGGAAAAACAGAAGCCCCTGAAATAGATGCATGGGACAGATAACAGCCCGCGTGCTACTTATAAGCGCCTTTGTGCGTGTTTGTGTATTTGCGTGCGTGTACCTGTAAGTGTGGGTGTCTGGCTTTGTGTGCACGCACATCCCTGTGCGTGGGGGTGTATGCGCATGTGCGGGTGGATTGGCGTGCATGTGTGTTTTTGTGTGTATGTTTCACGGTGTGTGTTTTTTGTGTGCCCGGATGCGTATTGGTGTTTCCTAGTCAGCACAGCCAAGCGACGCGTGGCACCATCTAGGGGCGTGTTTGAAGCTATGTCATCCACGTGCATGTGGCCCTCAATTTAATCGCTCCGAACCGCTCGGTTTCATAGTGTACTAGTTCTGCTCCTGCGAATCAAACATTGTAACCCGGGTTCAAAACCCTTTAGCGCTTTTTTTTTTTTCATTTTCATGGATTTGTCATATTTGAATATTGATATTTGTTATCGCGCATATAATCTGTTTATGACATCTTTATGCAATTAAATTGGATTTCGGGTATTTTCGTTGCTTTTTGGCCAGGTTCAGTTACTGCTTCTTGCATGTTCTTGCAGGTTTGGCCCTTGTAGGTCGGTTTTGGCTATTTCTGTTGAATATTTCTCCGCACCGTGTCTTTCAACCATAGCAGGTGCGTTTTGGCTGTTATTTATTTCAGTTAGGGTGGTTTGATGTGCTTTAGGTCCGTTTACGCTGTGATATAACTTCCATAAGCAAGCTCAGGTGACGGCTGGCTGTACTGACTAGGAAATGCATATACGCTGCCCCTATTCCTGCTTGTGTGTGCGTGCGTGTGTGTGCGTGCGTGCGTGCGTGTGCGTGTGTTTTGCGTATGCATGTGCATGTGTGTGTGCGTGCGTGCGTGCGTGCGTGTGTTTCTGTGTGTGTGTGTGTTGCGGTTTATCATTATTTTAGCCTCCGAACTTTCCTCAGCGCACATTCTCAATAACATGCTTGTTTGGTTTGCTTCTTAGCTTCTCCAAATTGTTTGCGCCCTTTTTTTATTAAGACATTCGTCGGTACTCTGTGTTTTCTTTACCGCCTATCCTGCCAGTACGCTTTTTTACTGAAGCAGAATATGTCTCAACCCCCCCCCCCCCCGTTTTTAATCCGGTGAAGCCGATTTACACGGCGGAGCTCCGGGCCGCGTCCTCGCAACCTCCGACCCCTTTTTCCCAAGTGTTATCTCAACGCGTTGTTCCCCTCGCCACCACCGACGCCTCTTTAACAAGTCGCGCAGTCGGCTGACAGCGGCCGCAGCGCCGTTTCAGATGATTGCGGAGAACCAGTGTTGTACACGTTCCTGTAAAATAGGAACGAAAGCTCGTTCCTCGTTCCTTCCCAATTTTGAAACGAGTTCCCGTTACAAGTTCCGTTATTGCGAAAGGAACGCGTTCCAGTTCCACTTCGAAAATTGGAACGTGTCGTTACATTAACGTTACAATTAGGTTTCTAAATTAACATATAGTTTCGGATAATCCTGGGGCGAAATTAAGTGAGAAATTTAAAACTGACATCGATATACGTATATTATACGGATATTAACACCGGCGGCAGCAGACTATCTGGAGATAATAATAATCAAAAGAAAATCTCCAAGGCGAATTTTTTCAGGGAGCACCGGACAAACTCCAGATGGCGCTAGGACATTTCTGTGCAGGATGTTTCTGTGCGGAAATTTCGGCGTACGGACATTCCGGCGTACGGACATATCGGTGTACGGGCGTTTCGGTGCTCGGACATTTCGGTGTGTGGACATTTCGGTTTGCAAACTTTTCGGTGACCAAATTATCCGGTGCTTGCCTGTTTGCGAGAGCCGTTATATTTTTATTTCCGCTTAACGTGGGATATGGACAACAATCTGGAGCAGTGAATTTATTTATTGATTGATGCCACGTTTGATCTTTGTCAGGTATTTTTTAGAAATTCTACATTTATATATTTTTGTTTAATACCTATTCCTGGGGCACCTGTTTTGCAGTCGATTGAATTCTTTAGCACACGTTTTTTTTCATTTACGATTGGTTGTTAATTTATATTCGCTCTTTTTTAGTTAAGACCGGTGTTTACGATGGTCCGACGCCTTTTTTGTATTTTTTAAAAATTACGCACCCCCAAAATTACAAATTGCATGCCCACTCTCAATATCCAAAACGTAAACATCAGCTAGCCCCCCAGAATGCAGAAAACCTAATGAAGGGTATTACGTAGGATGGGCTGCCTTGCTAAAATGAATTTACGAACACTGGTCTAGGATATTGTCGTGGAGGAAGAACGGGCCTTTTTGAAAACAGCCGCAGCTTCTAATGTCCTAAATGTTGATTAAGGGTGTACGGGTTGTGCATATAAATTCCACCCATCTTGTTCGGGAAAAGCAGCCTTCATTTTATGTTTACATGCCTACATTCACCAGATTTTAATTCTATGTCCTAGCCGCTCGAATCTCGTCCACATTTCTTTTTCAGTCATATCATTTTTGGTTTCCCCTGCAAATCCTACAGGCGTGGCGGAGTTCACGGTCTCCGAAGCCTCACCGCAGTGATACAGGAAAAAGCTGTACATTCACCAGGAGCTCACGAAACCTCTATAATTTTCAACAAAAAGCCACCCAAAAAGCCGCTGAGAACACAATGGCCCCTATAGTTTGCTAGCTACGCCCTTCCGCGCGTCGCGGTCATACCGATGGCACCTTCACTCCAGGAATCGCTCTTTCTTCGCCTTCAGTCTCCCCATTGGGAATCAACTCTTCAAGTCGCGCATATCATGGACACCCCAGGCATACATTGCTTTCTCCCATTATAAGGAGCAAAAAATTGAATAAGGCAGTGTGACGAGAGCGGTAACAGTCGTGTTCAAGTTTTCGAAGTCCAGTTGACGCAATGGTGAACCACAAGTGACACCCCTCTCTCTCTACCAAGGGGGCTTGTAGCCGCCGGGCTCAGCCTTCCCCTCCCCTAAGTAACGCCACCGTAAGTGCGATCGTAGGTTGGTTAGTTTCAAGTAGAACCGACACCCAATGCAACAAATACGACGTTGATGGAGAAAATAATTAAAACGGAATGCACACGCACTTACTACCTCGTTTTCTGTGGCTTTTTTTTTCGCAGATGCTTTGCTGTGTGTGTGTGTGTGTGAAAGGGGGGGGGGGCAGAACGGACTAAAAGCAGCAGCGTCTTACACCGTTGGGTGAAGTGAAAGCAAAGCGCTTCTATAACACTTAAAGTATTAGGGTTGTTCACATGAATGTTAACATAAAAAAAAGGTTGAACACATGCAAATTGACAACGTTATTTTTTTACCATCTACTACAGAAATTGGGGTTTACGTGGCAATGCTCCGCGAGGGTTTAGCGTTAGTTTTCACGCACGGCGGCGCAGGCACTTGTCTCGAACGTAAAATCATATCAAGTCACGACATTACAATAGTAAAGCTAAAATGTTCAAACAATGCCTGGGAGATCCGTGACTCAAAATGTCTGGGCCAAGACGTCGTGGACGAAAATGTCCGTGCACAGAAATGTCCGCACCGAAACGTCCTGCACCTAAAGGCCCGACACCGAAATCTCCGGATCCCTTATTAGACAATCTTTCCCCGCCAGGGACCAATTCTATCGGCCAGACGCGCGTCCTGGCCTCACCAGGCAAACGATGAAAGGTGAAAAGCATTCTCGCGGCTACGCTATTCACCCGTCGAACGCCGCGTAAGTTCAACCAGCATGAAAGCAAGCACAAGTTGCGGCCTGCTGCGTGGTTATTCTTCTGCCTTTGACCTTCGAGGAAGCACTTACGGCTGAAGGGCGGGCAAGTTGGCCAGCTTATAGGAAGAGAAACACAGTAGCAACTTGTGGATTTTTGTACTCGGGCCTTGGCATCAAAAACAGCCAAATCCTAGCGATGTAACGGCAGGAACGCCGTTCCTGCCGTTCCTTGAAAAACCTAACGAGTTACCGTTACAGTTCCACCGACCCTTAATGGAACGGCGGCGTTCCTCCGTTCCTCCAAAAAGGAACTAGTTCCAGGAACGCCGTTCCTTGTAACGCCGTTCCGTACAACACTGCGGAGAACCAACAGCAGCGCGAATGGGTGTAGAAATGCCGGAAAGCCGTCGCCACCGCAGCCACCGAAAATGTAGTTGCTTCCAATGCGCCGTTGAGCCCCCTAGCTTCGGGTCTCTGCAGTTGAAAGCAACTTGCCCCGTTGGAACACTAGCGTGAGTGCATAATTCTTCTTTAGACCGAAAGCCATTCCGAGCGACATTGTCGCGTCGGCGGCCCTCGTTGACCAGTTGGTCATATGCAGTTCTTCTGGCGGAATAACAAAAAAAAAAATGGATCTTAGTCTGGCCGCGTATAAAGTTGTTCTCTCTCCCTTCGCCGGTGTATTTCAAGCCTAACGGTGCTCCCATCCCCGGTTGCTGGTTTAGGCATGCACGGAATGGAGGGGTGCAGGTAGAGGGCTTGCACGCCCAGCAGGGCCCAATGCCGCTACCGATGACATACCCGTCGAGGTAATGGGAGATGTAGACGTGGGAGTCTCATGGCTCAATGCGCCCCTGCAGCTGCCCTCCGCAATCGAGTGGTTTGGGCCTGGGTTCGTGTGTTACACGGACAATAAGACGGCTATTACTGGGCAGCGAAAGGGACACCCATGTGTATGTCCGCTGGAATAAAGGTCGAGGCGTTCGAGGTGTTAACTCCCTATGGGACGGAGGCTTGTCGTTCGCTTAGCGGAAGAAGACAACTGAAGAAGTGTCAGCCGGAACAAAAGCGTGGATGTGCGCGTAAACAACGAAAAGCCGCTGCTGCCGCCGTTGCGGCCTCAATTTGCAGCTGGTCTAGCAGGTGCGAATTCCTCCCGTATAAACAGCAACTCGTCCGCATGGAACGCCGACGAAGGCCAATATCACTTGTTCAGTTAAGACAGCTTTAAAAGCGACATGTTCGACAGTATCTTTCACTTCTAAGCACCAGCTAATGACCGGTTGCTGGTTTATGCGTGCGCGGGGTGAGATTGGAGGGAGAAGGAGGGGCGGGCACACGCAGCTAAATGTTTCGTGCCCTCACTTATGACATGTCCGTTTTTCTGGCGTGAGGTTCAAGCGCGGCCGTGAAACAGCCCACTGCTACCGGTCCGCGGTGTCCTGAGTGGTAGAGTGTATTGCTTTGGAGTGTTACACAAACAGTAAGATGCCTACGACGGGGGAGGAAAAGAGACAGCTCTACGTTTGTCCGATAGGTTCGGGTCGTTCCCAATTTCATTCAGATGATTGGCTTGAACGTATGCTTAGTCGTAAATTACAAACAAACCTGCTTCGTTTCGTAAACACCGTGCAGGGCGTGCTGACTCGCAGGCCATCCAGTTTCGCAGAGTGGAAGAGCACTAATTATTTAATTTGAGCTGTTGCCATGCGGTAGCGCTGATATCTTAGTGCATCCGCCCAAAGTCCCGCTAATGTTACTTTTGCATGTAAATATTTTTATCCCTTCACAAAAGGATCTCCTCTAAAGTACTGAGCTCTTGTAGCACCTACCTTAATGGTATTTTTTGAAACAATAGACAATGTAAGCTCCAAAAACAAATTCAAGCATAAAGGACACCGAATGGACTGAATTTGTTTAGGTACCTTCGCATAGTTGCTTGCGTGTACCTCGCGGCAATGTTGAAATGATAGATCCTTTCTAGGAAAAACGAAGCCTATTCAGATAATTAAGTACTGTGCGAAGGAATGCGAGATGTAAAATACGGCAAACCTGCTAGTGCGAAATACGAACGTCTATATAGGAGCGACCTTCTTATGCTCGGCGAATCCGCGTGTCACAGTTGCTACTGTTTTTTTTTTACCTTTTTATATTCCCTTCGACGCCGCTGAACCGGGTAGCGTCTCAAATGGTCCCTGTTTTCCCGCTGTATACGCTTTTTCTGCCATTCGGCCTTGTTATTTTGTTTTTTATTCTCGGTCCATAGCGCTCACTTTTTGCCCATTCACCTTGGGGAAGTGCGCACCTTCTGTGTGCTCGACGGTGCGCCAGAATACAGTTTTTTGAACGAATAATTGTTACTTTGATAGGCTGGCGAAAGCACCCACCTGGCGGGCACTCAGCGAACGCGTACGTGCCCGAATATCACCCGCAAAAAAAAAAAAAAAAAAAAAAACGCGTCCACAGCTGCTAAGTCATTGCTAACGCGTTCCATACTGTTCCAGGCGTTTCATAGCGCACGTTGTTCCACAAAGAATAAAACACAACGAAATATTAGGCAAGTTCCGTTACATAAACTGGATCAGATAAAAATAAACAGGAAACGCTTTTTGCGCACTTTTTTTTATAGTGCATCAAAACATAAGCGGGAAGAAACACTATGTGCGCGGTCAGTTCTCATTGGCTAATGACGCGGGTAATAGCACCAATATAAACAAAACAGAGCGTGCATCAGAAATTTCCCCCGCAGTCTGGGTTGGCCTTCACTTTCTGTTGAGGCCGTGTCGCAGCTGCGTGTATAGCGGTGCTAGAAATAGCAGCTGCAGTGAGTATCATGTCGAGGTTGTAGGCTACAGCGCAGAACCCCGATTCTGGTGATATTGACTACGCATAATCGACAGAGATAAGGGGCTCAGAGGTAAATCTAGCCAACGTAGAAGATTTCGAGAGAAAAAAAAAACATGCCGAAAAACCTGTGCAAAATTTTTAATTGTACTTTCAGTAAGCTTATCGTACTCGATGGTATTTGTTCCGCACATCTGAGCAAGACCGCAGCCGCACGGTACCGCGAATTTCCTTTCACTGGGTTCCCACCGCTAGGTTGCAGTGGTTCATAAAGATACCCCGAAGTAACTGAAGTTCTTGCTGAAGGCATTGATTGGATACGTCTGCCATGCCAACTTTGTCATCTGTTAGGCTTGTAAGCCATCTCAGGGAACGTCTGCAGGTTGCGTGGCTCCAGTTTTGCAGAAGACGCTGCCCCAGTTGAAGAGGTTTTTGTCAATCAATGCACGCATCGCTGGAAAAACATGGTGTTTTCTTGCAAGAATGAGAGTGTTTCCAGGCACTAGTGAACCCGTTAGAACTGCTTTATACAAATTCAAGACTTCCCCAGGAACTTTTGCTCCCCCATAGAAGTACTTCATCTAAAAAAACCGCTTCTCCACCTGTTAAGGAATGTTTAAATAGGCAGCAATGCTCGTAAATAAAAAATGTCAATCGAGCAAGCAGATCTGGTAGCTATGTGGTTTATTTGTGTACGTCGAATTTCGCAAAGCGGAGAAGAGGGTGTAGACTTAACTGTATATTCTGGGAGCTGGCTGGTAATATACGTCCTGACGGGAACGGTCGCCATAGGCGTAAGTTGCGAGGTTGGAGATTAAATTAGGGTACCACCTGACAGAGCGTCCTCCCTAAGAAGCAATTTTGCGGCACTCTGGCGCCCATTGTCACGGGTTGCTATGGGCAGGTCACTATCTATAAATCCGGTCGTGCTGTGAACACGCTTTTTCTTGTGGCGACAACGTTCCTAACTACATTTCCAACTGTACCTGGCCTTAACGGGGCGAGCTTACGTAAAGGGCGAGCCAGATGCGCGAAAAGGCACACCATTCGACGCGTAACACGTGGCAGACCTCACAAAGGACACGTCAGACGTGCGAACGATCCCAAGGTGCGGCAGACATGACGCGGGGCAGACATGGTTAGGAAGGCAGTGCGACAACCGCAGATCCTTAACCTATCAGAGCGGAAGATGTGGAAGCGTCATAACACGTGTGTGCAAAGGCTCTTTATAATTGATCGATTGATTGCAGGGTTCTAACGCGGCGACGCAACGCAGGCGATGAGGCGCGCCGTAGTGGAGGGCTCCGGATTAATTTTGACCACCTGGGAATCTCGAACGTGCGATGAAATCTCGTACACACGGGCATCTGTGCTTTTCGCCGCCATCAGAAAAGCGGCCATCGCCACCGGGAGTCGAACCCGCGTCCTCGAGCTCAGCAGCACAACGCCTTAGCCACTGAGCCACCGCGGCAGGTAAAGGCTCCTTACAATGCCTCGAGGAGGCGCTAATGAGGAATTTTGACTTCTTTTCCCCGGTGCCCCCCCCTCTCTGTGTGTTCTCAGCGACAGAACATAGGGCTCCTGCCATCTGCCATACCCTGCCGCAGCAAGATAATAAATTTAATGAAAGCAGCAACGTTCGCCGAACTGTTGCACTGGCATGGAACTTCAGTTTAATCCATGCGAGTAGCTCAAAGTTGTTGGTTGTTACACAAAGCTCTTGCGCACACTTTAGAGCAACTACAATAGTGTGACTTCGCTCAAATAGCGGTAATGCCGGCCCCTGTTAGGCATTGTTTCTTGAATCATCAACGCCACGTACCTGCGTAATCATTCTCACACAAATTAACAAAACATGTGAATTGCATGATGAAATACCATTTCTCATATTTTCAGAGGTGCAAAATGTGTTTATAACTTTATCAGCTGTCTTTCGCATCTTACTAAATGGTCGAAAGTTCGGCGCAACAGGGGAACAGTACAGTTGGCGCAGCATTCCACTAATACGCCGATGGCGTATTGACGCTGGCCATGTTCCACTACTTAACGTGTGCGGATGATGACTGCTGTATTTATGGACATTCGCGCACTGCATTGGTCGACCTGGACACGGTACCTGCGTTTCGTAAAACGAAACTTCCGCTAGCCTCTGCTGTGATCCTAGTCTTGATTGACCTTAACGACAGCAACTTGCGACGATGGGCGTCGCAGCAAAACACATAGACAACTGGGGCTAATGTCTAACCGTGTTCAAGGCCATGCGAGCTACCCTTATGACAGCGAAAAGGAAGCACTATCCCACACAACGCCAATGCGCATGCTGAATAGATCAGGACATCGTAATAAATTTTAAAAAATGACCAAGGTTATACTGACTCGCACAAGGCTTGAACCATAACGAACCTGGATGACTTTTAGGTTAGCACTGAAGGACACACCAACACGCATCGGATTAGGTGGGAAATTTTTAATTTACATGTACCGTCACCGATTTTCACTGCGGTAGAAATTCCCATCGTCATATCCGTTTAATATCCCCACCTCATTCGTGCACGACTCGCGGGCTCGGGTTGTATCGTCCGCACGCTTTCGCATTTCTTCCAAAGTGGAACGTGTCAGCACGTGTTAGAGCCAGTGGCACCAGGCCTCGCGAACTAGGCGTCTGTAGCGCGACCTGTCTTGCGCTCCCCCCTTGAGGCACGGACGCACGTGAACTGTTTTCTTGGTATTTTTGCGGACGTCTCGTGTAAGCCCAGACGATGCCGGGTGCGCCTCCTAAAACGCGTGCTCTCATGCGCGGTAAACGGTGGGAATAACTATGATGCAGTTATCGGATGACTCCGCACACATTACGGCCAGCAAGAACAGCTTCGCTGTTAAAAAGTAATGCCTTTTGTAGCGTAAGCTACGCTGGCCGAGGTTGAGGAGTTCCGCGTCTTCCGTGAAGGGCCGACATCCTACAGCGCACTGTTGAGAAGGACCTGCCCATAAACCCTTTCGGGATCCGTTTTCTGTCTGCGTGTGATACAAGGGGCGTGCCATTGGACATGTTTATGTTGATCAGCATGCACAGGTTGTGGCGCACAAGGATGGCTGACAGGCATGCCGATCCCAATGCGCGGCCCGCCAGAGAGTATTTCATTGAGAGTATGGTCAACATACGTGGGTTATACAAAGCGCTAAGCGAACCACCTGAATGGTTACCAATGCTTGATGACCTTGTTCAACTGAAGAGATTTTAAACTTGTGTTTATCGCAAAGGTGGCGAATGTTATAAAATCACTGTAACCTAGTTTTTCGTTTGAGACAAACGGTAATAAAGAAAAAAAAGTTCTGCCCAATCGCGAGGGACATTGGCTTGGCTTGGATTGGAGTGGATTGGCCTGGCTTGGTTTGGCTTGGATTACATTTGATTAAATTTGGATTGGATTAAAGTGGATTGTGTTGGACTGTGTTGCGTCATAGCCGCGGCAGACGCACTGGCGCCGGCGCGTGCCCAGGTGTGCGCCTCAACTGCGCAGTAGCCAAGTCTGACGCTGCAGCGGAGCCGCTTGATAGCCGTTTCGCGAAGCTCGCGAAGAGCCGTGCTGAGCATGCGCGAGGAGCAGTGACTGGACAGGACTGGACTGGATTGGACTGGATTAGACTGAATTGGACTGGACTGGATTGGACTGGATTGCTGAGCCTTAGCTCACGGTACGTATATCCTGGCATAGCAGAGCTAAGCCACTACTAATTTGTTTCCTGCGGAACTGTATACCTCTAACCAGCAAAGGAAATGTTCGTGTCCGCGTCAGCAGAAAACTCCCAGACTACTACTGGCTCCACAAACATACATTGTCGCTAAAACGGAAGACTGGGCGAGTTGGTACATGTTCATAACAACAGCGCTAATAACAGCGCTAGTGTTTCCTTCTCTTATTTCCTTTTTGTTGTTTTTGCCCATGTGTGTATAAAAACCAATGGCCTAAGCAATAAATCCCAGTTGTTAGTCAGCGCCGTGTTTGTGCCCTCTTCTTTCTGTCTGTGTCGGTAGCGCTGTTATTATGATACATTGTCGGCTATTACTGGCTACTGGCAACACCCTGGCTACAGAAATAAACTGCTGGCACCGCCACGGATCCATCCTGGGCCCGCGTAGAGAAGAGGAGTGAGAGCCCGTCGTCTTGTGGATTAAGCTACGCCCAGACGTGCAGAAGGAGGAGACAGACGGTTTGGATTCAGCGTCTGGGGTGGCGGATGGAACTCTTTGGGGGTGACGCATGAAACAAGAGTGAGGGGAGCACAGAGAGAGATGAAGCCGAACATGCGGTGGCGCCCTCTTCCGCGCCCTTCGAAAGAGGCTAAAAGCGCCGACTGAAACGGCGCGTTCCAAACTGCGCAGTAAAGTGCCGGCACGTGCGACATGAAAGCAAGTAAAAAAATAACAAAACTCCCGCTCGCGCTGTTCAGGCATGGGGCACGAGAGCATTGCGAAGGCGGGAAATTTGAATTGAATTGGACAAGCCCTCATTAAATTTGTCAAGAGAGGAGTGAGACAGGGGGGCGAGGAGCGTGATGGGTGGTAGCAGGTTTGTAGCGATCACTCAATCTACGGTGGTATCTCGGAGCATGCGTTACGCCGAAAGAAAAAAATACTTAGAGAAGGGAAAACAATATACCAGATTGAAACGCCACGCTTTTCTTCGCATCATGCATCCTTAGGCGGTTTCTTTCTGCAGCCAAACTTTCTAGCACAAATAATGTCTCACTGCAGGACAACCTCTCCAACCAATTTATGTCTTCGCACTGCGCCATATATACAGCGTAGAAGTGAAGTGTCATCACGACGGAAATATTGCAGTGGATATAAAAATCAACATTATCGCGCGAATTATAATGGTATATACATACAGTGATCTATACATCGAAGTCTGCTACGTAGGGTCTGTCTCTAACGGCACCATTTTTCAGCCTTTTCGGTATTTAAGAACAATGAACTGTGACAGCATCGTTCTGACGATTCTAATAGTGCCGGTTCAAAGCATTCCAGCAAAACAACGCGAACCTACTCATCCCTACACACGTGCAAGCTGTAGATGAACCCGGTAGAATGCTTTCCACAAATGTTGTTGTGGAAGTAGCGTAGACGCAAATAGGAATCATACGTGCTGCAGCTGCCGCAACTAAACTAGTTTTCACAAGTGGCGTCGTATAAAGCCACCTGGGGAGTGCCATTGAACACTTCCGGTGAGACTACCGGTAGAAAACGAGGACGATGACTGACTCGGCGTCAACAAGCTTTTTTTTCTTTCTGCATTGGCGTTTTGAGAACACGCCTTTTCAAAACAGTGATCAGGGCAAGTTACAAAACAAGCGAAAGCTAGCCAACTGCGAAAGAAAATTATTGCACAAAAGTATGTTATACGATAAAATTCCGACCCTGGTATTCTGAGCCCTTCCTCCACAAGAGCTTCCAGTGGAGGAGATACTCGAAATCCATTTCCCCATGCATAAGCATTGAAGAATCCTGCCCTCAGCAGAGTGGAGGGAGCAAATGGAGTGGAGCAAGAACACAGAATATGGCCCTGATTCTTTTAAACAAATTCGTTCACTTCATAAGCCATCACCCTCGCAACCACGAACAGCGTCCACAGTCTTCGTGACCGTTCTTACGAACTTCCAGCAAGCGTGCCGCAACTTTCAGACTGGACGCACCTCACCCCCAGCTCTCAATACTTCTAAAAAACACAAGAATGTCCTCTGCATAAAACTTATAAGGAACCCCAGTCCCTCCTCCCGTGAGGGTATGAGGCGGAATGAGACCCGTGACATCACGCTCCGGACGTTTTCACAGGGTGAGCAAGGTTCGGCGCCACGCCGAACCTACCCTTTCATCTCACCCCAAAGCGCTGAAATCTTGTACAATAACCGAGAGTATGAGTCCGAAAAGCACAAACGACATTTTTCATCTGTGCATGCAAGCCGCAAAGCACCGGCAATATTGAGGAATATTGAGAGCAAAATTCACATTTAATTTTGGCCCGGCCAGAAAGTGACCGGCAGACCCTCATCTGGGAAACACTGCCCAAAGCAATGCCGCAATCGTGTCGCGTTCCCGGCAGCCCGGCAAAAAGCGAGGTAGTAGAGGGCGCTTTCACCCTAGAAACAAAACAGCACATAAAAACGAGAAAAAGTAAGCAAATGACGTACAGAAGCTCGCGTTGACGTCCTGTCTTTACTTTGCCCCGGTTTAAAGCGAAAGCTTTCTCGGTGGGACAAATCGCGTTCTGTCAAAAAAAAAAAAAAACACTAATGAACTTCCACGCAGACCGGTTGGTCGACCGGAATGCACTAAGATCTCTGGACACACGTTGCGTGCTTGAAACAAGGCTTCCATTGTGCCAAAACGGTTACTTTATAATCTCGAAGAAGAATCGTTTCTACCTAAGTATCTACGCGCATCGATCATGAAGTTGGAGTACAATAATATACCATTATCTCATATACCCCGTACCAGTATACATTTACGTGGTTCGTAAATCCGTTTCCTTAGTGCGCGAAAAATGGTCGCATGGGTTCGTTCTTCGTATGCGATTCGGGTCTTTGAAGGTTTCACGATCGACGGGACGCACTTTCATCTTTAGCGCGTCTCTAGGCTTTCGTTAGGAAGGGACAGTAATTTTTTTTCCACTCGTTCGCTCGAAGATCTACCAACTTGCCGAAATACAAGCCTTGCTGTAGGTATTCGACCCCGATTCCATAAAGTGGGCGGCAGGACAGCCACGTCCGCTCTACAGCGAAAGTGGCATCCTCGGACATTTCCAGCTTCGCCAAGTCGAAAAAGACCGAAAAAATTCTGTAGTTTGTCGTTTTTTCGAGAGTCGTACTGTCGTCTTGCCGTATTCTTGTCGTGTCGTGATTCTGATGTTCTGTCGTGTGTCGTATTCCTGTTCTATGTTTGATGTTCTGTCGTGCCGAATTCCTGTGTTGTCCTGATCCTGATGTTCCAGCATTAGTTGCACATGGTTTGAATGTTATTGCCCGTTGTGAAATGTAGCATAAATGGAAGTTCTGTTGTGCCTACAGGAATGTTTGTCGTTGAAAAATTAGCTTTGTCGTTACGACAGAAATGCGTGTCGTAACAACAGATTGCTCTGTCGTAACAACAGGACTTCTGTTTTCACAACAAAGGTTTTCGTTGTGCGACAGGAATTCTGTTAGGTCTTTGCGGTATTCCTGTTGTTATTTTAGACTGGGCTTCCGCTACACATCTATTTTAAACGCTTTTCTTTTATTCACTTTTTATATTACAGGGATACCCTTCCCGTCCCAGTTGGCTTGTTCATACCAGATGTACGTCGGAAATAAATTGGGTCGAGGGGAAATTTCTCTACAGCAGAATTTTAAGGGAGGGTTGGTTTAATTCCCGTCTCAGTTTGTTCAGTGAGTGGAGGTTTCGGGTATTTGCGTAAATGTAGGGAACGAAAAATCAGCTGTGCTTGCATTCTAAATAAAAAATAGTGACAGGCTCACTTTCCTTCTCTTATCCCGTGCATAAAATATGCTGTAGTTTCAATGCACAGGAAAAAAAAACACGCATTCATATTACCAACAAACATAGTGGCTAGAAGCTTTTTGGTGGAGAAATGGTTGATCACAGGCTGCGCTTTCAATGATAAGTATGCCGCGTGGCGTTTTGTAGCGCAAGCTTCACTGGCCGAGGTTGAGCAGTTTCGCGTGGACCTTGAAGGGCCGTGCTGAGCAAGCGCGACGAGCATTAGAGTACGGGTGTGTAGATAATTGGGTCCGCACATTGGCCGGTCTGCGCATTCCAGAGGAGTGAAGTCATAGCCGCTGCAGACGCACTAGCGCCGGCGCGTGCCCAGCTGTGCGCCTCTGTTGCGCAGTAGCTAAGTCTGACGCTGCGCCGGAGCCGCTTGATAGCCGTTTCACGTGGCTCCTGGAGTGCCGTGCTGCGCATGCGCGGGGAGCAGGAACTGGACTGTACTGGACTGGACCGGACCGCATTGCATTGGATTGGATTGTAAATCGCTTTAGCAGAAGTAAGCATGATCATCAGCCAATCCTAGTTAACCAGGAAACCTAAGAATAACCAGCTGAACCTTACCTCACGCTACGTATATCCTGGCATAGCCGCTATTTTTTTAAATCCTAACTATACTCCGAACTTGCATGCTGTTCTTTTATTCATTGAACGGAGCCCAATTGGTAATGCGTGTTACTCACCTTCAGAAATTTCTCTTTGTTTCGCAGTCCTCCCGGAAATCCCCCTCCTATGTCAAGCACTGTCATCTCGAACCCCATTTGAGTCCCGAGGTCGAAGACGTTCCGTGCCTGTTGTATAGTTCTCACAAATATTTCGGGATCCTGATATGCGCACCCCACGTGGAACCTTAAAAACGTCAGAAAATCACATAAGAATTATGGGGGAATGCCGCTGTTGAACAAAAACTTCATTTCTTAACGGAGCTGCTAAAATCAAGTTTTTGTTTCTCAAAGACTCTCGCTAACAAACCTGCAAGTGGCAAGGTCCGTTTAAGTTACCGGCTTGCCGTGCAGCGGCCTAAAGTTAAAATGTCCAAATTTGTCGAAATATAACCCTGCGAAAAATACGCCTGTTGCTGCGTTCTTGCAAAAAAAAAATACGTCGAAAATGCATTTCCGTATACACGTCGTTGTACTTCAGTTTATTGTGGGGTGTGTCCTTGAACACAGTAGAATTTATTTATTTATTTATTTATTCAGGTTACCCCTAAAGGCCCTCTAGAAGAGGGTTTACATAGAGGGGGGGGGGGGGGCAATACCACATGGTGTGTAAACTACAACAGCAAAAAAAGGAAAAAAAAAAACAGAAAAAAAGCAGTACAACAAGATACAATGCAACGTAGCAACTGCAACAAAACGCAAACCATGAATACGGGCAGCAATTGCATGGCGTTATACAATAGTTAAAAAAAGTTAAAAAAAGAGAAACAGAAACAGAACAACAAAAGCAACAAAAAAATAATTAGTTGGTCAGCGTAGCGCGCATGAGCTCTAAAAACTTAGCCGAGTCTTTCTCGGTGGCAATGTGTGCGGGTAAACTGTTCCACTAAATAATAGTGCGCGGGATGAATGACTGAGCGAAACGAAGTGTGCGAGATAGCGGGCGCTTAGCTTTGTTAGGATGAAAACGGCGTGGAAAGATGGAGCAGGGGGGTTCAAAGAAACTGTCATGTAATGACGGGTGATTGTAAAGTTTGTCGAAAAGTGATAAGCGCGCATATTTCCGACGAAGGGCCAAATCCTCTAGCTCAGCACGGTTTTTTAAGTTAGTGACGCTGGAATAAGAAGAATAATCTGAGTAAATGAAACGAGCAGCACGGTTTTGCAAGGATTCAATATTTGATACGATGTAGGCTTGATAAGGATCCCCAATGGCAATGGCGTATTCTATTTGAGGGCGAATTAAAGTGGTAAAAGCAAGCTTTTTTAAGTGCGATGGAGCCTGTTTAAAATTTCGTTTCAATAACCCGAGAGACCGGTAAGCAGCTGCAAGAGTGAGTTCTATATGATGGTGCCATGATAGATCCGATTGAAAGTGGAGGCCGAGGTACTTGTAAGTAGATGTTAACTCAAGTGTCATATTATTCAACGAGTAGTGACTAGGAAAACGGGTAGCAGCGTTAGTAAAAGACATACACTTTGTTTTAGAAACATTTAACGACATAAGCCAAGTTGACATAAGACAAGAATTACTTAGTCACTGGGAAGAATTATTATTGCAGTTTTGTTTTAAAGTCATAAAAATATACTGTCACACTAAACTTGTTTTCGTTGGCACACCGCGGATGCAAGTGTCATGTGTCACGTTATGCAGAAATTGTTTCATTAGCATTAAAAGTGCAGGTTTGATTCATTGTGATTTTGGTAATAGCTGATGTTGTCCTGTTGTAATGACAATTTCTGTCTTGCGCTATTTTGACATTATGACCTCTGAAAACTACACAAGTCCAATAATTTCGTCTCCGAATAATGTAGCGTTGGCTTTAAAAAGTACGCAATTGGTTTAAACAACACTGTTCATAAATGTTACGGTTGCCAAAAGATTTGCCATTCCAATTGCTCTGCTATTTATATTTTTGTGAGTGGGCCCGGTTCCCATTCCGAGAGAAAAAAAAAGCACGCAATTCCATATTTGCTTCATTCCTAAAGATTATCATGTATACCTTCTTATCAATATGATGCCTTACAATCATCACTAGCGCGGATTGAAGCGTATTGGGTACTTACGCGACGCCGACAACATTCCGACCAAGGGAGCGGGCTTTCTCCAGTAGAGTCTGGGCGTCGCTAGTGAGTGCTCCGAACTTTCTATTGAGTGTGTAGTGACAGCCAACTTCGTCGCCGATGATTCGCAAGAGCAGTCTGGAACAACAAAGTGACAATGGTGAAAGATTCGGGGCTTTTTCGGTAGAGAAGAAAAGTACACAATGGATTCGCCTGCCGGAAAACGCGGCATTTTCTTTGTGCGAGACAGCACCTTGTTATCTATGTCTTCTATTCGACCGGGATCACACGCAAACTTTTATTCGCAATATGGATATCATCATTACTATCATAATCATCACCAGCCTATCTACTCCCACTGCAAGGCAAATGCCTCTCCCATTAATCTCCAATTACCCCGGTCCTGTGCTAACTGCGACCAATTTATCCCCGCAAACTTCTTGATCTCATCGGCCCATCTAAAGTTCTGCCGCCCCCATGCTTTCGCATTACATGCCCTGTCCACGTCCATTTCTTCTTCTTAATTTCTACTAGTATGTCCTTAACACGCGTTTGTTCCCTGACCCACTCCTCTCCCTTCTTGTCCCTTAATGTTACACCTATAAACTTCCGTACCATTGCTCGCTGAGTCGTCCTCAGTTTAAGGTGAAACCCCTTAGTGAGCCTCCAAGTTTCTGCCCCGTAGGTGAGTACCCGTAAGATGGAACTGTCATACATTTTCTTCTTCAGGGACAGTATAGATATCAAGGTCAGCATAAATTGTGCCCTGGGAACGCCCCAACATGCAAAAGATTTAGTAGATAAAAATACTTGTGTTTAACCATTTTGTTGATTGTTGATGTGCAACGGCGCAAGACCAGCTGAAGGTAAAGAGCGTCAAAACATTCCTTTTATACAGTTGCAAAAGTGACGACCTGACATGACGTAGACATCTGATAATAAATAAGAATAACAATTAAATAGGTAAGAAACCAAATCCTAAGCAGGGTAATGAGATTAGCCGGCAGCCGGTGAAATATTCGTCGTTGCGAGAAGGTGCTCAATACCACACCGTTTCAATGACATTTATTGTTTTCCTTACAATATTCTCCTTCAGAAACCATATGTATTACGATTATTAAAACGGTATAGATAACATTTCCAAGATACGGCTGAAAAAGGATGTTTGTAGGGTTTAGAACGACGCTGAGTATTGTCACTCCCAATAGCGTAATCGCCGCAGGTGCCCGCACACCTAAAGGCCTTGCGACGAAGCAAATCGTATCACGAGGGATGTGCATCGATCAATGTAGACTGCAAAACCTAATGAATCATGCTGCAACTGCAATCTTACTCCTGCTTGGAATCATGCTTCAACAAGACTGTATTTTGACGCCGTGTTTATTTTTTGTGTACACATTATTTCACCATAGGGTTGTAAACATTTCCACTTCTTGTCTTATCTCTGTAGTTAGGATTACGATAGGATAGAACTATAGATAGGGATGTCCACTTCTCGCCTTGTCTCTATAGGTAGGATTAGGATTGGATAGGAGTATAGATGGGGATGAGAATGGTAATAGGAAACGACTGTGACTGATTGTTTATAGGTATTACCTGGAAACACATCGTATGAATATTCACCAGTAAGGCGACACTCTCTATGCAGTTTTTGTATATTTTGTCGGAACATACTAGCTGGTGCGAAAAGGGTACGCTAACAAAAAAAACAGCATTTGCAGTTAAAAAACCCCTGCATGCTCATGGGAAGTTTGATCTCGACCTTAATCTGGATAACTGTACGTCGAAGATTTGACACGAATAACAAAATTTCGCCGCGGCTAAGCCATGAGAGAGAGAGATGGTGCGACTTTGAACAGAGAGTCCCAAGATTATCTCCTAGCATGAACCTGTAGCCGTTTCAATCTTTACTATTCAAACCTGAGAGAAGGATGCTAAACCACATTTTATTCTCTGGTATTTTAAAAGCGGAGTATTGTAGATTGCGCATTGTCGTCCGTCTGCTGAAGGTCGTGCTTAATGCAGACCCAGAAGCACGATAGCAGACCCAAGTATGAAGGGCGCAGTGGTGTCGCAGCGGCGCGTTCCTTGCTCTCTCGCTTAGGGAGGGAGAGGGAGAAAGCCTCGAACCACTGACGTTTAGCTGCCGATTTCCGTGCCGGAACTATTGGCTTTGCGCGGACACGACGCTGCTGTTCTTTAGCAAAAGGTCATTGACGTTCGAACAAAAAAAAAAAACAAGAAAAACACAACGCTGCTGTTCCAGCAGGTTTCTCACATAGGTGAAACGGGGTTTAAGCAGCCGATCGAACAAAGATTGTTTGACATCATAGAGAAATTGCCCGAGAGTCTATTGGGAGTCGCCAATGGTTTAAACTTCCGTAAGCTGCAGCTCGGTAAACTACCTTATGCATCGTGCACTCGTTTGGGTTCTCGGCTGAGCAACGGGAACGCTACGGGACGGGTTTTTTTTTTCTAAAGAAGGTTACGGAGTTTTCATATCACCTAGCATTCTTCTGGTGAATTTTTTCAAGCTCTTCGGGAGCGTCAAACGTCATGATGTTTACTCCAACTTCCTCTGCATAGTCCAGGTGCGAGCAGTTTTTCACAGTCTGCGCGTACAGAATGCGCTCAGCTTTTGTCCCCATATCCAGCATAGTTGCAATCTCCCTCTGCAAGAAAGGAAAAGAGGGCGCAATATTTACCTACAGAAGTCAAGTTGAAAGTGAAAAAAGGCAAGAGTTATTTTTATTTCAGTTCATATTTCTTATTGTAAAACAAATTGGCTTCTGCCAGTGGTGATGTGTATGGCAAAAACATTGTTCTTTATTAAACACATCAATGACAACTCGCGCAAGCTCATTCATGAATAAAATAAAGATAATTAGAGTGACATTAGAAGCGGCCATAAGTACAAGGATTTGTGTAGTTTGAAACAACAGGAGCTCAGTACGTCCCTGATATTCATTCCAGCCACGGAGCACGTCTTTAATTAAACAAATCCAAAAGTGATGCAAACTTTTGGAATTTCACTCTACAGTGACGTGTAATGGACATAAGTGACGTACTATAAGCCACCAGTAAAAACAATTATCATTGTGTAAACTGCGCGCTAGCATTCAAGTGGCAGCAGCAGTTGCGGCGGCATGTCCCATTTCTAAGACGAATTTCTTCTGCCAACAGGGCGTACTCGTGCTTGGTTTCCTGCGTCGTCAGTGGCCACCGTGGATTATCGTCCACGTGCGCACGCATCCATCGCAGGGCGTCGAGGTGCTTGACCCCTGTGCTTCCTGCTGCGCCTGCGCGTACTGCACACCACCATCAACGAGGACCATATAAACACGCTCCCGTAGGCCCGGACTTCACTTGGCAGCAGCAGTTGCGGCGGCATGTCCCATTTCTAAGACGAATTTCTTCTGCCAACAGGTTGGTTGGTTACTTTGTGCACCTATTTGAAATTTATGCTGTCCTCGACTGCTGCCCAAACCCTTGTTTTTTAGTATCGCTATGCCTACTCTAGCGCAACTAGCCAAAAAAATTGAATCTCTCGAAGAACTTTTGAATGAGAAGTTGGACTCACTCATTGATGATTTGGTGTCTAAAGTTAACATCAAGTTGAAAGATCTTGGTCTTGGTGAACATGCTTCGCTTTGTGAAAGTGTTCGTTTTATGAGCCAAGAATTTGACGAAATGAAGCTGAGACAGGAAGATCTGCTGGCCTCGAACAAAGTGCTCTTGTCACGAAATGAAGCACTCGAAAAAAGAGTGGCTGATCTCGAGCAGTATTCGAGGATGAATAATGTTGAGATCAAGGGTGTGCCTTCATCACAGGGTGAGGATTGCGGAGCCATTCTGAGACGAATCGGCGATGCTGTCGAGTGCCCCGTCTCAGCCGCCGATATCGACACGGTTCACCGTGTTAACTCTAAGACCACCGAAAAGAGCATTATTGCTCGCTTCAGCTCGCGTGATAAAAAAAAAGAGTTCATTAGGAAGGCTCGCAGAGCCAGACTGCGCACTGACAATATCGGCTTCTCTGGTGGAACTAACCTGCCAATCTATGTTAATGACCATTTAACTCTTGATAACAAGAAAATGTTCTCAAAGGCACTGGCACTGAAAAAGGAACACAAGTGGAAGCACTTGTGGACCGATAACTGCCAGATAAAAGCCCGGAAAGCAGACGACAGCAGAGTGTATCGCATTTCCACTGAGTCCGATCTTCGAATCTTCACGTGATGCATTGTAAAACATGCCCTAAGGAAGGTATAGTTCACTCTCTCGTTTCATGGCCTTGCATTCTCCGGAATCTGTGCAGCGTCAACTTTCCAAAATGAGTCGTTCCCTCATTCACTTCAATGCACGTAGCCTTCGTAAGAATATAGATGCAATTACTAACTTCATTTCCACAGTTCAGCATGCCTTCCCGTTCATCTGCATATCAGAGACTTGGCTTTGTGACACAGACAACGGCATGACCGGTTTCCCGTCTTATCAAGCTGAATATTGCCATCGCCAAAATGATAGTCATGGGGGTGCCGCGATTTTTCTTTCCCAAGATGTATCTTACACGCGCAGATGTGACCTTGAATTAAATGTGAATATTTGCGAGTCAGTGTGGGTAGAGGTTGACCGCTCATTCCTTAATAATGAAAAGAACCTAATTCTAGGTTGCGTTTATCGCTCACCATCGTCTTCCCTTTGTAATTTTTTGAGTGAAGTTTTATCTAAGCTAGCTTTTGAAAATAAGAACGTAGTAATTGTAGGTGATGTTAATATTAACTTGCTTGACACGAACAGTACTTCTTATGCAAATTACACTGATTGTTTCACTGGATTTGGCTTCGAATCGCTTGTTGATTGTCCAACTAGGGTAGCATCTCACGGTACCGGTACACTCCTTGATCACGTGTTATCCAACATGGCGTCACCACCCTGCGTGGGGGTTGTTGACACCGATATCACCGATCATTTTCCTATTTTCCTCACATTCGAAAACATAACCCACACACGTAATATTAGCTATTCTACATCTGTATTTAGTTCCGATTCCTTTGTTGAGGCTATCCGTACAACTGATTGGGGGCCTGTTATGTCTATGTCTGACCCAGATGCAGCCTTGCGAGCATTTTGCTCGTCATTTTTACTCGCCGTGTCGACTAACACGCGTACTGTCCAATGTAAAAAGAAATACAAGTATCCGCACAACCCATGGATGACAAATGGTCTTCTAATAAGTTTAAGGAAGAAAGAAAACATGTATAAAAAAAAGAAGCGTCAGCCCTTTAATATGTGTCTGGCTAAACGATACAAGTCCTACTGTAATCTAATAAATACCTTGCTCAAGCAAGCGAAAAAAAGGTACTACGAAAAAGAATTCGACAAGAATAGGACTAACCCCAAAAGGCGAGTGGCAGCTGCTCAACTCCTTCCTTAACAAGTCATCTGCTAATGTCCCTCTAACCAAAATCGACTACAATGGATCCACCCTCTCCGAGCCCAAGGAAATTGCCAATGCTTTCTCGGAATACTTTTCTTCCGTCTATATAACCACCGCCCCCATGCGCAGTCGTATACTTCTCTGGGACGTACCACGCAGTCATTCTTTCTTTTCCCAACAACACCACAGGAAGTCTTTTCCACCATTGCTAATCTTAAAAATACAGGGCCTGGGTTAGATGAAATTTGTGTAAGGCATTTAAAACTGGTTGCACATTTAGTTTCCGACAAGCTCTGTCATATTATCAACCTCATGTTTAAACAGGGTTTATTTCCTTCATTCCTAAAAAAAGCTAAAGTAATTCCAGTTTTTAAAAAAAGGCGATAAACAAACAGTTTCGAACTACCGTCCTATTTCAATTCTTTCCTGCCTTAGCAAACTAGTCGCAAAATTGTTTGTTAAACGTCTGAATGGCTATTTATTTAAATTTAAGTTGCTTAAAGACAGCCAATTTGGTTTCCGTCCCGGTAGGTCAACCAATTTGGCTGTGCTGTCTCTAACTTATTACATAAAGAAAAGTATTGATTCGGGAAATTTAGTGGGTTCGGTTTTTTTAGATCTCACAAAAGCCTTTGACACAGTAAATCACCAAGTCTTATTGCATAAACTTCAGTCCTATGGCATAACTGGCCCTGCGCTTACATTCTTAAAAAATTACCTACTTGACCGACAGTACACAGTACACGCCGCAAATACCTTCTCTGCAATAAAATATGTTAACCAAGGAGTACCGCAGGGCTCAGTATTGGGTCCTTTGCTATTTATTTTGTATATGAATGATCTTCCTGATGTTCTTAGCTCTTCTGACTGTGGTCAGTGTGTTTTATACGCAGATGATACAACGATATCTTCATCTGATAAAAACATTGGTGCTCTTATCTCAAAGTTAAATCTTGCATTAAGTGCCCTTATGAATTGGTGCAGCAGTAATCACTTAGTTATAAACCCCACAAAAACTAAATTTATGGTGTTTAAAAGTGCTCAGAGGTCATTATCTACCATTCCCGTAATACAACTTGGTATTCATTCCATTTCTGCTTGTTCTGATGTCGTCTTTCTTGGCATACATCTTGACCCATGCCTTACCTTTTGCAGTCACTTTAACCATCTTAAGCAGAAGACGGCGTTTGGTATCCGCGCATTAATTAAAGCTCCCCCATTTCTTTTCCCTTGAAGCTCTATTAGCGCTGTATTTTGCGTTCATTCATAGTCATATTAGTTACGGTATAGTCTCATGGGGCAGCACTTATGCTTGTCACTTATCATCAATACAGCACATTCAAAATCAGTCAATACGCATTGTCACTTCTAGTTCTTCGCAATCGAACGCCTACACATTACTACGCTCTTACAATATCTTGCCCGTAAATGTTTTGTTCCGGTTGAATCTCGTGACTTTATTCCACAAATTGCTTCATGATCAACTGGCATTCCCATTTATTGCATCTGATCTTTTGCAGAATAATAATGTGACCAGGTTTGCGGCTAATAAAAATTTCCTGTTACCCCCCGTTCATACTAATTATGGGAAAAAAACTTCCGCTTTCAGTGCGATATCCTTTTGGAATGCGTTGCCTTCTAGTATTAAGTGTTGCACTTCTTTTCCTTTATTCAAAAAGTCTGTCAAAAAACATTTTCTCGAATAACCCTACTTGTGATCATTTACCTGTTTGACTTGTTTGTTCTTTGATTCCTTTTATACCATGTTGCGTGTTTTTGGCTTGATTTCTGATGTGAAAGTGTATTTTCATGTCCGTATTTTGTAAGAAATTTCTGTTGCTCTGTATAAATTTTACTGTCATTTTGTATCGACGAACCGAGGGTCCCACTAAAGTCTTTGGCTCTGGGACCCTCGTCTGTATATCCTGGATTTTGTAACAACTAATTTTTGGAAATAATAAAAAACTTGAAACTTGAAAAAAAAAAAAAAACTTGATAAGGCAAATGGATAAGGATGACCCCGTACAGTGCCGCAGTCATGTTTCTTGGCGACGGTTTAGATCGCTGCAGCCGATCGAACAAAGATTGTTTGACATCATAGAGAAATTGCCCGAGAGTCTATTGGGAGTCGCCAATGGTTCACATTTTCTTTATACCGTTGTTGGTTGTCCGAAGTTTGGCATAATAGTGGTGTCCATGCGATCAGGTTCAAAAAGGTTTGTGTAATAAGCCCAACTTGTATTTTGTTTTTATGGACCCCTTAAGGATAAAAAAAATAAGGCTCCCATCCCTGATATGACGGACGGATGGAAAATATCATAGCTTATATTAAAAGAAAGCAGTGGTTTTTGCGGGGCATGAATTGCAGAGAAGTGAAAACCGTTGGACAATCAGCGCAAGAGCACGGGCACCAAGAGGATAGGCAAGGAATAGAAGAAGACCATTATCTCGACGACAGGAAGAAGTCAAAACAGTTGTGGTACATCGCAAGACAGCAATGTAGAAAGAACATGGAGGCGCGTTTGTGCTACAATGAAAAGAACTAGGAGGATGATTATTTACTGTTAAGCCTGACTTTTTTCATAAAGAATGACATAGATAAAGCTCTCAGTCCTAAGCAGGAAGAGGGGTTTTGTGCATCTCGCTTTGCGAAATTCAACACTAAACAATGGTGAAAAAATGGCAGCATCTCCACTCCGTGGATGATGGCGAGGCTGCGGAGTACGGGGACTCGAAATGACATCCATGTTGCGCCCCGAGTGACACACGATTTGCGCATCGACCATCATTCGATTTGAGCCATGAGTTGCACCTTGATTATTCCCTAAATGAAACTGCAACTCACTGCTGAAATAGAATTTCGCTTGATTTTCTCTTGATGGTGGTGTGTGCACCGATGGACGCGGACGAACATTGTCAGGTTCTAAGGTACTCCGCACCGTTACACGCGGTGGAGTAAGCCGTTCCACTCTCGGGTAACCACTCACGGTCGCAGCCCAGTGAATAAGATGGCAGACACTAACCCTGCCTGGTCTACTAGACACAGGCTCGAATCCTTCCGGTGCCTGTGTGATTTTTTGCGATTGTAAATGCTATGTGCATGGACGCGGACAGACATTGTGCTGTCCTAAGGTACTCCGCACCTAATATTGGTGGACTTTCCTACGCGTATACTAAACATCGAAAAGAGCTTAGGGTCCAGTAATAGAGCAGATAGGACGGGGTCCAGGCAAAGTCTAGATTGTTTTAAAATGCATCCACGCGTAATGCCATAACACTCATTGTCATCGTCACCTTCGTTGTCACAAACATAACCGCTGCGAAAATGGAGGCGGCTGTGAAAGTCCAATAACCCACTGTTAGCTTTTGTGGAGATCGATTCGCCACAATATACACGAAAGTTCACATGACAATATACTTTGGATTTCAAAATATTAGACTGCACTGCACTTTAGCCGTATTTTTCAGCTTATTTGTATTTCTAGGCAAGACAGGAGGAAAAGTAAAGTGTCAGGGAGAATATATAAGACTGATTGTTGATAGCTGCAAAAGTGTCATAAAGCAGTTTAATCCTACGCGTACAAATGCCGTGACACTTTCTCAAACACCCCACTTTTCTTTGTTCACATAATTATGCAAGATAATTAACGCTTTTAGCGAAGAAGAAGAGGGTGTAATCACCGAAACCACCTAAACTAAGCATATGAAATAGTAACAAGGAGCAAAAAATAGCGTAGGCTATTGCCGTACAGAAACATGTTGCTCTAGCAAGGTACTAAACGGTTTCTCACACATTTTCAAGGTTAGTTTACGCGCAAATACCACAAATTTGCGGAATAAATTTGGCGGTTGTTTTCTGTTAAAAAAGGCTGAATGAAATGAAATGCAATAAAATGAAATGGCTGAACCTTTTCCGTGCCTGCCTTTTTGGCTTAATCAGGTTATTTGCACTTATGTTGCAATGAGTTAATCATCGTAAAGTGGCTTACCTTGTTCGAACAATCGAAGTTTACTCCACGGTCATTCAGAAGGTGTAAAACCACAGGATCCGTGCAAGCTTTGATCGCTGAAAAGTAATTGATCAACTGTTACAAACGTTGAAGATTCTGGCGTGGAAAAACTCTTCAATGTGTCGTTTACTTACTCCACAAGCGTATGGAGCAAACTGCCTTAGAACCAGTAGGTGAATACACTTTCAAAATGATTTTGAAGGAACTGCGCACAGAAGAATACCACAAACCCTAGCACGGGGTTGGCTAAAACTCAAAGATTTGAGCACCTGGCTTAGAATGTCATCTTCATAAAATGATACGACTGCATGGAGTTCGCGTGTGCAGTCATATCTTATACTGGCTGATTAATGTTCACGAAGACTTAAAAAACCAGAGAAGCCCGCATTATTAGAATCCTTCTCTACGTGGATCTTCAGAGATAACTTTCTGTTTCCAATGTTAAGTTTGGTATAAGTGTGCTTTTTTGCCAATAAAGTAAGTACATAATTGGCTGCGAATATCCATCACACATTTTGTTTGGGCAGTGGACGATGTATAGAGTGATGGGCGGAATCAATATCGTACTCTTACCCTGTAAAATAAAACAAAATCGAAGAAAAAACATTCAATAGCTGTGGTTTGTGTTTTTTAAATGTTTCGTTCATACATAACATGAACGCTTCATTATTGCTCCTGAAATATTCAGAAATATTTTCGGCTATTCCTTCCCGCAGTTTCATGGCTAAATAGTATGACAAACAGCCTCGGCGCTCGTTGTTGTATGTTGAGTTACCTACTGTTGTAGGCAACTGCACTCTTCGAGCGGTCCGTTTTCTGGTGCGACCCGATTTTACTAGTGTTTTCAACTGAACATGTCTCGGGAGAATCAGGTCAGAACCGAATTCTCCTCAATCTCTAGAGTCTCATAAAGAAATTATTTTTACGCTGAAATGCTTATACGGTGCACATGCGCCATATATCTCATCTCGCATTAGTGCAGATCCTTTTGGCTTAGTGAACGCCAGTGATTTATAGTGCATTTCTAAAGCGGCATGCAGAAGGGCGGCGCAGGCTTTGTGGTGTGTTCTGTGCCGTGACTGTTGACCTGTTTTACTTTCGGCGGCCGATGACGAAGGCTCACTTCGCGACAAGTTTGCTAGGTATTTCTGTCGCACGGATTCCGTAGAACATAGCAGGGTCGTCCCACACAATGGCAAGAAAAGTTAGTGCGAAAAAGATTACGAAATGAGCCTCGTTGTTCAGGGAGATGGTTGGAATAGGCAAAGGCCCCTGTTTTGCGACGCGGGCATTTGTAATATGTATCTATTCTAGTTTCCTTAAAAAAGGAATTCGCCATGCCCAGCCTTGTGTTTGCTTGGTCAAAATAGCCGTATGCACCTCTGACAGCAAGTAGCTGAAAAATTTCAAGCACCGCAGTTGCGGGTGAAACCGGAAGTCTATAAAAACTAGACTGAGATATTATTTTAGTAACGCGTTATACTTTGTTTTCAAACGGTGCGTTTATGGGAGTTTGAAGTAGAAACACCTGCAGTGTTTCAGGTGAATAATGTCAGTTTCAGGAGCTGAAGTTATAATAAAGCCATTCGTTGCGAGTATGGCTTGTGTTTGTACCCTCACGTGCAAGCGGTTTGTGCTGCCGCGCATAAAGCTCAGCTAGTACCATAGCTATAGGCGTGCGGCATTCCAAGCAGCTCATTGCAGTGCTTAACTCGAAAGAACGAGTTTCAATATATATCATCCTTCAGACAGAAATGAATTCCTATTGATTCAGCATTACCTAATTGAACGTCTTATTTTCAGCATAACTGACATGATGCAAGCTAACAGAGAAAATTTGTAACTATATTCGAAGGTATCTTTTAACCACTTTATAAAAAGACACAGTCTAGAAAACTTAAACCTATTCGCGTTTCCCACGTTATTTATTAGCTTTTAGTCTGTGAAAACAGTGGAGTCCTCAGAGTGCTTTTTTCATATTACTTTGTTTTTCGTTAGTTAACGGTTTCAGCTTTTGACGCTTATACAATGCAACAAACAAACGTAATCTTTTTTTTTCACTGATTCACGTCAACGCCAAAGTTAGTATACAGCATTGTACATTATTATCATCAAAACCAATGGGGATCGTCTGGCATTTAAACTCTACTAAGTATAGGTGGAAAGCGTCCAAAATATAGCTAAGCTTATGACATAACAAGCAATAAATAAATCTGTAGCACTCTTTGCACGACAGGTCTTCGTTCTCCTCACGAAGTGACACAACGGCGGCTGTTTCCTAGCTAGATACGTTCAGATCAGCTTCAGACACCTTGTGGCTGTAAGATAAAACTACGAAAGTCCAATTAATTGCGTACTGAATTTTGAAATGGCGCCATCTTGACGCCTTTACACAAAATTAAAAAAAAGAGACATTATAAAGATCCATACCGTAGAAAGGAGTCACCCGTGGCATCTCTTGTTTCCAAAGGTCGACCTTTTCCAAAAGGTCTCGCACATCGCAGACGAAGAAGGCATCATCATTTTCCTTGAAAAGGCGAACAAGATAAAGTAACAAAAAGGAGATCAGTAGACTCTCACACAGTTGAAAATACAGTATTATATGAGGACAGTGTAGGTTCTCGAATATTAGCAGACAAAAAAATCTGGCGTTCTACGTGCATTCTAGGTGTTGTTGCAACACTCTAGTTTGCATTGATCTAGTTTTAGTCGTTTTAGAAGACATTTTTAACAATAAGCAATCAACGAGGCTTGTGCGTGAAATGGTCAGATATTGATTTCATTCACTCCCATAAACCCGGTAGCTCGTAAGACGCTCGGTTATTTCGTAAATAGCGGCTACTTTTTCTAAAAACCAACTGTTAACATAATGGCGCCAAAAGTCTAAATTGCAGTCTTACTGCGGAATGACCTCCGACTACCAGCCTATTCGAACTACTCAAATTAAAAATATTTGTGTGCACATTTTGTGACCTTTTCCTTGCAGGTACTTTGAAAAGTTTTAGAAACATAACGATGAAATATACTTCAGGGACTGCATAATTATTCGGTAAACGATTTGATTAGCTTAAAGCAAATATGAGCAGCTCGAATAAATCCTTTGACAATATCTATTTTGTGTTTGGCACACTTCGTAGCAAATGAAAACTTAAAGAAGTTATTAATAGTAATATGATTATAAAAAATTGCGTTTGTTAAGAACGTGCGCGGTAACATCGCCCACACGTAATTGCTCCCAAAGGTGGTTAGAAGGAAATTATTCGGGCCTGAAACTTTAAACATCAAACGTTTTTTTTTAGGAATTTCTCACAGTAAAGGAATCGCTCGGTGCCTCAAAAATGTTCAGAGTTTTTTAGCACTTTGACTTGTTTATTCGCTTTTGCGTGATTTCGAGAACAGGATTAATCCACACCTTCACCAAAAGAAACAGGACAGACTCAGCACGACACAAAAGGCGAGAAAATATTGCGCAACTTCCTATGGTAAAGGTGTCTGGTATTGATCTATCTGCCACCAATACGAATAGGTTTCTCCGCATGCATCATTATCTATTTTATTGTTCCTTGAGGAATAGTACCGTGGAAGGTGCATAAGTTGATGAAAATAGATCTTGCCTTTCATGTTGTTCCTGCGCGGGGTAGTATGGGTATGGTTTTTTTTAATGTTATGATTGCTTAGTTCCTAAATTGCATATGTGCGCATCCAGCCTAAATCACGCAGACCAATTGCGGCATCCTTCCTCCATTGGCCGCTAACACGTTCCGTTCATTCTACGTCACCCTAAGGTGTTTTCCCACACGAAACTACTTTTGAATACAAGGTCATTCTCTAATCACCTGGATCATACTCTCGCCTCGAAGGCAATGCACAATCACCTATGTTGAAAAAAATGAGCATTGAACAAAAGAATGAGTTCGAGATTGTGCTGAAGTGTTAAATGCGTTTTAATGTGGTGCTACGTCTCTTCACATGGGTAGGCGATTCACACGCATTCGCGTTTTTTAAATTACTTTCAATTTTTATGAACCGCGTCTCCCATTGACCATCACGTAGCAGATATGCATTTTGTTTTATGCCTTGGTAACACATTTCTGACTATTTATATCCATAACCAATTAAGCTATCTCATGCACTGTCAATGGTTAGACAGTGTTTTTTTATTTTGTTCCACATTGCGATAATTACAAATAAGTGCTAATGCTACCCATACTCGTGAAATGGTGCTGTTTAATTTTATAGTGGCTCCTAAAGTTTTATTTTCAATATCTATTTTGTGTTTGGCACACTTCGTGGCAAATGAAAACTTACAGAAGTTATTATAGTAATAATATTCTAAAAAAATATTATTATTAGCCTATTAAAATTATATCATAAATATATAATAAAAACACCAATAACGATGTAATATTACTGTAATATCATAATATGCAATAAAACAATAGAATGAAAGGTAACCAGTAATATGCAACTTCATTATTTACACTTATCTGCCATAACTCCAGAATTAAGTCAATCCCCAGCTTGGCCTATTTTACGCCGACGTCGCCGTTACCTGCAACTATACCGTTCGTAACTGACTGCTGTTCACTTCGTGTTTAGCACGTTCATATAAATTCAAAATATAAGCTCACATATTATAAGGGGTTCTATCCTATATATGCCTTCTTATTATCGGCTCATACGGGATAGCAGAGACTTCTCTCCAAATGACTTTTGTTCCTGCAACAAAGTTTACAAAAATGCATTTATGTATAGGACCACAACTCTGTCTGCTCATCGCAGTTAGCTGACCTTTCTACGCTCTCTAAAGCTGCAAATCTGATGCCTAATTTGCGTGCTCACCTTTAGCACCTATTAAGCTCTCCAACGGGTAGTTGGCATTAGAAATATCAGAACCTCTGTCCTGAGGAAGGCGTTCCGGTTGCTACCCCATCAACATGTTCCCCATTCGCTTACCTTTAGGTATAAATACGAGCAGTAATATCTGTCATCTCTGGCCAGTAGGATGACATAATACAGCGTTTCGGCTCTTCATTTAAAATTTATTTACATATTTAAAAGCACATGTAATGTTAACTTATCGCGCCAATACAGAAAGAAGAATAAATTAAAAGTTTGGACCTCCGGATTACTTTTTCCGTAAGTGGTACCAGCCCTCTTGAAATACTTCTCATCGGCGCTTGACTAGCAAGATAGTTATCCCTTCTCTAACAGGTTTGACGTCGTAGTAAATCTGTTTCAGGCTTTTGTATAAGGTAATGCCTACTCTAAAAGCAAGGCTGTTCAGTTTAGACATGCGGTCTCCCGGCGCTCTGTGGGCCTTAACTATCACCACTTTGTGTTCGTTCGAAAGACGTGGTTTTTACCTTTACCAAAAGCATAAGCGATCGGACGCGATTGACGACTTCATCCAAAACAATATTTCACTTCAGCGCAAGTCCTTTGGTCTACACTTTGAAACTCTGGAAGTATTTTACCTCTTACAGAGAGGTTCGCAGACACTACGTGAAAAGAATTTAGGACCAAAGACCAAACGTCAACTCCACCGAGTTGACACGCCAGTTCGGGAATAGCTGTTAACAGGAGAGTCATTCACACACTAAGGCAGTCTTTACGAGAACTTCGCTGATGTGAATCTGGGAATCTGGGTACCTGGGAATCGATTACTATCCTTGCCACGTCGACCACCGTCCCGTCCGTGTGAATGGTAGAATTGCCAACTCCATACTCCATCTTGACAGCCTGCGAAAGGAGCAGTACCATGTACATTTTGTGTGACCGTTGAAATAATATATGAAAAGTTAAATCTTTGCAACACTTCTAAGCGCGTTTGGTCAAACAAATTATTCTGGAAGAAAATATTTATTCCAGAAATCTCGGTGTGCATTTGAAGTTCTATATGCTCATCCGGCGTAGTGTATCCATAGCGAAAGACAGGGTCTTAAGAACGCCTTCCACGTGGAGTGGTTACAAACATCGAGAACTGCGAAACGAATGCCGCATTTTTGTGCTATAATTGAAAAAAAAACCGGGGTTTAACAGTCCCAACCTAAACGCGGGCTATGAGGCGCGCCGTGGATTGAGGCTGCGGGTTAATTTTGACCACTTGGGGATCATTAAGATGCTCTGACAGCTCAACTCACGGGCGTTTTGACTTCCGGCCGCCAACCGCCACGGCCGGGATCGTATCCGCGTCCCTGGGCTAAGTAGAAGAATGCCTAAGCCCCGAAGCCACTGCGATGGTTCAGTTTTCTATTGCCACAAAACACGAGTTTTTTATGTGGGTATATACATGTATAAGTGCATAAGTATAGTAATCACGGTGACGAACCGCAAAAGATATCGCGGTGGTTCCGGTTCTAGTTCCAGTGAATGAATTTCGTTCCGGTTCAGTTCCTGTGTGACTAAATCACGAGCCTAGCCAGTTTGAAAACTAAATTATCAGCGAAGTGAAAAAACAGTTTAGCAATACAAAGGGATCATTAAAACAAAATAAAAAAACTCAAAATACTGCGTTTCCTGAATAACACTGGCGCAATTCAGAAGATAACTTCAAACAATTGGGCCAGATATATTAGAAAGCAGATGAATTAGGGGTGATTTATCACCCATTTTCTATTTCAAGCCTCAGTCCGGGGACTAATTCGGTATCTCTTCGCGAGAGATTGGACAGGTGTGCCCAATGGACTTTGTTAGTGTTGAAAAAATTGTATGTAGTTTCATGTGCACCTGGAACAAGATATTTCACAATAGTTTGGGGGGAAAGCAGTTCCTTTCGAAAAAAAAGAAAGCATACCGGAGCCCCCTCGAGTATCAGGCGTTTTGGTCGAATCGTAAAACTTCCGAAACATTATCCTCCGTGGTACCCAAAGTATTGCACCTAACGCCGCAAATTGTTCCCTGTTGATACTTCGAATACTTTTAAATAAGTCATCGTATGCATGTTTTCGTTCGCTGACGGATTTTCTACAATAAAAGTATGAACCTGGCACATTTTCGGAAACTCAAAACGCCTGGCCTGTTTTCGTGTTCAGCGAGGGTGTTCATTTTTTGGGTCCTACTTCCATAAGGTTTTCTTGATGCCAATTTGGGTTTACAAACAAAAATGGCCCAATTAGAAAAATTCACTGTATTGCAGAGAATTCGCCCATTTTATCCAAATTTGAAAACCAATATAAAAGAAAAACATCGACTTTTTCGTTAATTTTTAACAAATCGGAGGCAAGGTTGAGCTATGCTACATGCCTAAAAAAATGTTGCAATATTTGTTTAGTTTGAAAGTTATAAATCATTTCGCAAGCTTTGTCGCGGTGAAATATGAGGGTGATTTGTAAGAAACGTCTGACGTGCATCAAACACGACAAATGGCGGGTACAAACCTGTCCCCTCTACCCCTTGTTAGAACATAATAATTATAAGATGCTCAACGATTCTCGCCTCTTTCGTAGTTATCACACGTTTGGATATGTAAAAAAAAGGGCCTATCTCCCCGCGAGGGGGACTCGAGTAAATGCGTCGCATAGGGGGTGGGTGTATTGCGTTAAGGTTTAGTGTTTGGGGAGTTGGTGGTAGTGAATGCGTTGTATCAGCAGCTTCTTGATGTAGTTTGAATGAGTCAAGGATATATGGCGCGTTCGTAGCCTTTGATTCTGTGTGCGTTTTGTGGCGCAGTGGGAAGAGCACCATCTACCTCGCGTTCCGCCCGCAGGTAGTGAATGCGTTGTATCAGCAGTTTCTTGACGTAGTTTGAATGAGTCAAGGATATAAGGCGCGTTCGTAGCCTTCCATTCTGTGTCGGCTTTGTGGCGCAGTGGGTAGAGCACCATGTACCTTGCGTTCCGCCCGCAGGGTCGTGGAATCGAAACCAGGCGTCGGTAAGTATTATTTTCTTATATAGTGTAGGGGGAGGGGTGAGGACCTGTTTTTGAGAGCGAAAAGGGTAGCCTGATGCGGGAGAGGAGGAGTGGGGGAGAGGGCGCACCTGGAACGGCTGTAGCGGACGCCGAGGCACGCCGACAACGCCGGGTGACATCGTGAATTAAAGAAATGCTCTGCATTTAAAATCGGACATCCATAGAAAATATTGTTGCTTTTCTGCTGATTCGATGGCTGAAGACAGCAAGAAAGCGGAGAAATTATTCGTGTGTGAACTCTGCGCGCAATAATTTAAAACCACGTTGGCTTTTTGTTTTCCCGATGCAATACACAAGAAACCCAACACGCTACGACTAGATCCCGCCGCCGGACGGATGTTGCGGTAGAGAATATTGAAGGTTACAACGTGTAGTACTCCGCACAACGCGACAGATTCATTGTAAACTGTGTGCGAATTTGTATCCGTACAATCGAAGCGGCCGCGATTTGCGCTTACAGCTTTGCTAACTGCTCAGTTCGATTCTCAGTACAGCGTCACAACCATAGTATTTTTCTTGTAAAGAACAACCAATTCGTCGTCTAATTGAGACAGGTGGCTGTGTGATCGGACGACTCATTTGTTTCCGCACAAATTGGCGCAAACTAACTGTATTCATAGTCTCCGATACATAATTTAAATGCTCTACGTATCGTATGAGAAAGCAGTCGTCTGTGAGTCTCAGAACAGGGAAACAGACCATATTTTCCTGCATTGGCGAAACCAAATTCGGTTTTGCTTAGCATAAATTCTTCAAGTTAGCGTTGCTTGGCGGTCGGTACTGGGATATGCAACCGAGTTTTACAGCAGTTGAAGTATTGTGATAGCTTTAGTGCACAAAGCAATTATGTACTGAATGTAAAAGATATCTTCAGGACGCCTAGCTGTAGCGAGCATTTTTGATTTGGAGTTGTTGTCCTCAGCAACTAACGCGTCTTTCTCGTCTGTTAAACGTATACGTATCCATTACGTTTGGTGATAAACGATTGCTATTGTCACTAATATTTGCTTTATTGCTTACCCGCTTGAAATCTTTCATTGGCCGTTATTACCTCGCGCGAATCGTATGCAACAAAGCGTATCAGCATAACCTCACCGAAAAGCGTTTGTCCATCGCGCTTCGCCCCTCGCCATTGCCCACCGCTCGATTGACGCTAGACGCTTTCCTTACAATTAACATGGATATTTTCTCCCGTGGCACCATGTGAAGGACCCACCGGCTGCAATGACTTGTGTTTTGTAATTCTAGAGCTGTCCACTGGCATATGCGCGAAATGGCAACGAAGAGGCAATTAGAGGGGATCAACGACACAGCAAAGCGACTAAATGCATGCGTTCCGTCTTCCCGTTACTCCTTATAGATCGGCGGGGACGAACATATAGTCTTCGTTTGTGCACACGGAAAACACTCCGCCACAGGTACTCCTCTTGAAGATGAACGGTGGCCCGCGAAAACTAACGGCTGCGTTTTTGTCCCTACTTTAGTTCTTTTTGCCTGAGAGTGTACAGTGAATAAAAGCGAGGTCCCCCCCCCCCCCCCCCTTTCGACTCCAGTAATTAACTCTCCTACTCGTTAAACCAAGATTCCTCAAGGCACGGGGCGGGCTGTGTTGGTTAAGTCCGCTAAGGTTACGTAATTGAAAAAAAATGCGTTCAATATTACTGATCCTTTCATTGAACCCCCAAAATATTCTGCGCTCATGTGCTCTGTCCAGAAAAAACATAACTAAAGCTCCTTGTGGCTCAGGAATCTCGATATTATATCCGGAAGATATATATGTAAACTTTTGTTAGGCCGTATAGAAGTAGTCGTCTAGTCATTTTCCTTCAACCTGTGCGTTCTAGAAGCTAGACAAACAGTGCGCGTCCTCTACGATATTGATTTGGCCCTTATAACAATAATATTAATAATTTTTATTACATGAAAGTATATACGACTCTGCCGCTTTCTTATCCCCCTCCCTCGAAAATTCGATATCCTCTACGAACATTAGTAGAACACGATGGCGAAACTCATTGAGTGAGGTTGAAGGAAAGACAGGTTAACACTGACCGATCGCCGTACGAGCCAGTTGTGGGAATTCGACAATTTAAAGCGTCACTTTGTGACCGGTGGTTTATTTTGTGTTCCTGAATTAACTGGTTACGCAGATTTAACGCCAATTTCACGAGACAACTGAGGCGACAATACTTGCTGAACCGCGTTTTTGTAACCCGTGTTTAAGTATTATTGCAGGACTTGTGCGGAGGATTCTCTTTTCATTTTTTAATGTAACATCAACAGCTGTGAAATACATATTAAAAGACGTCTACACATAAAAACGTCAATTGGTCGAGTTTACAAGGAAAACCTAGTGACCTTTCCCGGAGACTGTCTTCAGACAACTACCTATGCAATAAAATAAGAGAATGTAAATTATTTTTCCCAGTTCTAAAGTGTTTTCTCGGGTATTCAAAAACAAAGTGCTCTGAAATAGAAAATACGAGTAAACATTTTGTACCGTATAATACTTACCAACGCTTTTCACAAGTTGCAAGTCTTGCCTACAACATTATTTGAAAACCATAATATACTTACCCACAAATTCTGTACAGATGTAGTTCAGACTACAGCACTAATTGAGTTTCACATGCGCTTGGTACACTTTCAAAGTTCAACCTGCCTCGCGACAGAACAGGCTGCGAGCGGTTGTAAGTTGCTTCTGCCCCGTGCACACACCTTGTGCCGTGCAATCAGAACAGCCAGCAACGTCACAACCATTGCACTTGTTTTTGTAGCGGCAGCATTTTGACGTGCGGTCCAAACAGGTGTGCTCCACATTCTTTCCTCTCAGTCACCATGACACTCTCTCATGCGTGAGAAAATTTGTTCCAAAAGTACTTTCCTCGTTTCGTTCTGCCCCCGCCATTCTGGCTCACCTACATCTCCCTTAACTTAGTATTTTCTTCTATTAGGAGGCGACATACAATACGTGATTGATATCCCTACTCTGGCTATACACCTAAAATATGTTATTTTATAAGGTAATGTTAGTTTGAGTATGTCTTGCAACGTTGTTATCCAAGAAAAATTAATGGCGCATCAGTGGAATAAAGCGTTTGTTTTTGCTGTTCAGTTAAAAATGCTGCGGTGTTGTTATGTTGTGCTAAAATGCGAAATTGGCTTTTAAGCACAGTGCGAAATTTTGTAATTATTTAAATATAGCGGCGATGTGGAAGAGTTTATGCAACAGGCTACTCGGTGGAAGTTCATAGGAAAGCTTATCGAAATACGTTTGCCTAAACGGTCGTTTAGACCTAATTACTTTGTGTCCTACTAATTCTGCTTTTCTTTTAAAATGGTGTTCTCCCCTTACTGTGCACCCTTTTCTCCAGATTTTGATGGAGCGTTAGTGTTTTCAATTTTTTTCTTTACATTTTGTTTCTGTCCTCTGTGGGATCTTTGCTTGCAGCATTTTATTTGATCTCGTTTAGAAAGTTTGATTCTTTCCCTTTGCACAGTGGTCCTTACAGCGTTCAACATCGTTACATCACTACAGCCATCTCCATCGAAAATAACACACCCTGCCACCACGATGACTGACCTCGTTAGTTAACTTTAAAGGGATCTCTTTCTGTTCTTGCAATTCTTCTAAATTTACCTGGTCCCCTATATTAGTATTACTCTTTAAAAAGCTAAGCTATATGAGCTTTATAATACCATCCCCTATTTCTGTTTTCTTTACATTCTCTATTTCTTATAGGCAAACATAAAAACATGTGCCAACAAAGAAGGGACCTATAATAACTTCTAAATGAAAAAAGACGCGGAAAAGACGGTGCCAGAGAGTGGCAAATACCCATGACGATGTGCTCTGTCTACAACTTACTGTCCCTGCATTTTTCCACGCCTATTAAATTGACTCCAAACCAGCCAGCCAAACATTCCAGCTTCATGTTATGTCATGCAGACAGCAGCATATTGCCCGTCTTCTAAGAAATGGTGCTATGTTAGTGCGTTTTGCCCCCTGGGAACATACCTTTCTCCCCTACTTGCGGTGTTACCGGTGTAGTATTTAAGTGCGCTCTGAAATATCCCCACACCATTTTTGCCGTAATTTTCCATGTTAATTGTTTTCTGCTCATTGCCTGAACAGAATTCGTCGCGTTGACAATCGTTCATTCTCTCTTAATTTTGAGTTGCTGTACTCAGTGTTTTAGTCATTTTATTATTTCTTCGTCAGACACTGGTTTTGGTTTTGCGCCGCATGTGAAAAAAGAAACAAATAAAATAAAATGAACCAAAACCTTTCAGGATAAACTATCACACCAGGACGTTAGCATCAATCACGCAGAACGCGCTATGAAAGACTAAAAAATTATGGGTTAAAAAGCGAGAAAGCCGGAAAAGAGGCCACGCGTGCAGCGCTTTGAGTGGTAATTTCCGGCAGCAGAAATAATGCAGGTGTCAGTAACGTGAACAAAACATCCAAGCTCTGCGTGCTTACTGCTTCCATCACACGAGTGATCTACTCAAAAATCTTTAAAAAATGGGTCTGAAATTATGTGAACTTCTATTTTGGCGCCAATATCAGGTACACAGGTGCCTTGTGTTGGTCGGTTACCGGTTAAAGCGGAAGCTTTCCTGGTGGGACTGATGCCATCCTGCCAAAAAATTACACCATCTTCCCGTAGGGGAAGCCTGAGTAGTATGCGAAGTAGTCATGGGGTCGACTGAAGTTCCCATTAGTTTTCAGTTCGTCGTTTCAGTTGTCGTTCAGCTTCCGTTGACGTTCAGCTTCCGTTGACGTTCAGCAGCTTCTTGACGTAGTTTGAATAAGTGAAGGACGTAAGGTGCCTTCGTAGCACATGCTCCCGTCTGGGTTTGTAGCGCGGGGGGAAGACCGCCATGTACCTCCCGTTGCGGCCAGAGAGTCGTGGGATCGAAACCAGGCACCGCCTAACTATTTCTTTTTATACTGGACTGCGCTGACGTCAGCCCAAACGTTGACGGGTCTGGAGAGACGCGCATGCGCAGTAGAGTGCGGACGGTGGACGACAAGGGAGGGAGGGACACAGCCCCGAGCAGGAGATGCTCCGCACTTAAAAACTAATGCATTTCCCCGTAGACCGGTTGGCCGCCCGAAAATCTCTAACAAGACCTCAGGACACACGCGCGTGCGTACACCGGGCTTCTATTGTGTGAAAACGGTTGCTTAAAAACCCCGATAAAGGAAAGGTTCTTGGTAGGACAACGCACGCATCGATTATGATGAAGGAGCGCAAGAGTATGCCGTTATCTCGTAAACCACGTATCGGTGTACCTTTAGACCATTCGTAAGTGCGTATACTTTGTGCGCAAAAAATCGTCGCACGGGTACTTTCGTCGTGTGCGACTTCGAAATGTCGGAAGGGGTGGGGGGGGACCAGACATTTGCTTTATATGTCAAGTAAAACTATCCTGCCTGCTATTGGAATTTTAAAAATTCACAGCATATCCACGGGGTGAATGATGATGAGTGGGCGAAGCTCCTGAGGGGAAATCATCGGTAAAACCGTGACTCTTCAGTGAAAGCTCGCCCACTACATCTGTGTCCGAACGTAACGTCTAGAAAGTCTCGCTTAAACCGCGCGTCGGCACCTTGGGGCTGAGCTCGCCTGATGCGTTTTGCAGACGCTTCACGAGCTCTCACTGCATCGGGGTCTGCCTGCCGATACGCGCGCTTTCTCACCGCTTCCCGTTCTCTGACTTTTTGGAGATCCTCTTCGCGCCGCAGCCGTGCCGCTTCGCGTACGGCAGGGTCCTCGCGCCGTTGCCGTGACGCTTGGGCCTCTCGTTACTCTTCAGTGAAAGTTCGCCCACTACATCTGTGTCCGAACGTAACGTCTAGAAAGTCTCGCTTAGACCGCGCGTCGGCACCTTGGGGCTGAGCGCGCCTGATGCGTTTTGCAGACGCCTCACGAGCTCTCACTGCATCGGGGTCTGCCTGCCGATACGCGCGCTTTCTCGCCGCTTCCCGTTCTCTGACGTTTTGGAGATGCTCTTCGCGCCGCAGCCGTGCCGCTTCGCGTACGGCAGGGTCCTCGCGCCGTTGCCGTGACGCTTGGGCCTCTCGTTCTCGAACGCTGGGATCTTGGCGGCGGCGTCGCGCAGCTTCACGGAGCGCTTCTGCCTCGCGGGCTCGCACATCTGCAGCCTTATCCATCGGGCGACTCCGAGCGCGCGCCAACAGCGAACGGATTGTATTACAACGCTCCCCGCCATCTAGTAAACAATCCAAGAACTAAACTAGAGGTAGCCACGCCATCTAGTAAACAATCCAAGCGCATCTTTCCGTCATATACAAGTACCGCCATCTAGTAAACAATCCAAGAACTAAACTAGAGGTAGCCACGCCACCTAGCAAACAATCCAAGAACTAAACTAGAGGTGGCTACATACATACGTCGAGGATGGACAGACCCACGCCTTAAGGAGCTTCGCCCCTAAAAAATAAAGATCGCATTGAATACTGAAACGTCTTGAGGGGCAACTGTCAGTGACGCATAATAAATGCTCATTTGGCGAAAAGTGACGCAGCCAGCGATGCGTAGCCAAACCCTGTCATAAAACTCTCTGGTTGAGAAAATTCTCATCAAAATTTTTAATGGCAGCATGAAGCACAAACTTTGCCACCAGATTTCAATTACGTGCGACGGCTAACATACATTGTCAAGTTAATTGAACAGAAACAAGAGAATATCTGAAAAAATATCACGAATGATTGACTAATTCCGCTTGGAGTGGGAAACGGGTATGTGACTCCCCGAATTTAATCCCTCACGCCATTCTTGCAGGTGTCGACCGGTACCGACATTGCGGGTTTGCGTGGCACGTTATTACGGTAAAAGTTGAGAGCCACGCCCTAAGATGAAGGTTAGGGTTGTAGTGGGCTTAACAACGTACCCACTCATGTGGATTGGCCAGTTACTGCAGCAGCTGTCATGAGAAGGTCGCGGCCGATCAGAAATTTTCATTTTTCTCCCCCATGAACGTACTCAGCATTTACACATACAGTTAAAATAAGGCGGATCGGTCGGCTCAAGTCGATGATCGAAAGGGTGATCCGATGAGACGATGACTGGCTCGTGGTCGACCGCACGTGGCCAACGATGAGCTACTCCAAGCAAACGCAAATTGTACAATATGTACACTTTATTTACGCTACGTATTTACAACTCTCTAGGCTCATGATCGCATGAAAGAGGTCGGGCAAGGCCCGCGTCGAGCGGAGCTCGCCCCGCGCTCCTCTCCTCTCCCTCCGTCCCCAAAAACATCCACCTCCTCGGTTGTACCACCAAAACCCCGCCCACAACAGGGATGTCACAATTTGAGAGTGAAGATGGCTCATTGATTAGCCCCCACTAGGCCACTGATTGGCCATCGCGACAAACAAAGCTAGGTGGGTTGAAATAGCCATGTGACCCACTTCTCTCACTCTCATACCCGGAGGTATTCCGCAAAAACACAAATATAACAAACATGAAAATCACCCAACTAAAAGCAAACCTAGCGCCGGTCATCGGTTGTCGGGCGGCTCGTCTTAAAGTATTGTACATACTGTGCGCGCCTATAGTCCCAGATACATGAACTCGACGATAAAGGGTCGAATCCACTGGAGGGATTAGATACCTCGACCACTCCCGCGTTTATATGTACCCGGCAAAAAATCGAAGTTAGGGGTGCGGAGGGGGTTCTCGGAAAAGGAGATATCGTATTTTCACGATTCTAACGCGCACCTTTTTTACTAAAGGCACAAAGGCTTAATATTTGAGTGCGTGTAACAATCGGGCTGAAAACAAAAATATGCTAAAAAAGTTGGCAATGCTGCGGCCAGCAGCACCGCCTTATGGAACGGACACGAAGTCCCACAAAATCCAACTCAATCAAAAAAAAAAAAAAAACAATCCGCCAACACCACGGGAGTGAATTTCGGTGCACTAATATATTTCTGAATGGCATGCCTCATACCTTAGTCACATTACACATTTTTTGTGCTGCTGCAATTAGCCTGTCACGCCCAGAATTATGAAGATCAAGGCAGTTGAAATCGCAAACAGCTTCAATGTTTTCCTCTATAACTTTATTTCCAGCAGCAGCTTGATAAGATATCTTATGAAGCACAATCATTTTTGGATTCCACAGCTGCACGCATTAAATAAAATCTCCTTCCAGGAGCGTGGTGTCATGTCTTTTTCATCTTCTCGGTGCTGCCAGTGTCAATTTTTTTTTCGAATTTTCATGCTCCAACTTACCCGCGCGTCTCAATGGGGCGTGTTAGAACCGCGCAAATACGGTATTCTGCTCCTCGCGGCCCGCCGACTCAGACCAACGAACGAGTGACCTGTCTCCGAGTCGACTGGACTCGGCACGACCCAACCCATCCAATTATACATGGGGATTAGAGTCCAAAAAACCCGTTTATTTCGACTCAGCCCGCCCTCGTAGGGTCAATGTAACGGGGCGTATATTTGCGTCCAACACCGGCAAGATTCCTTTGCTTTGTAAACCCGTAGGGCACGCAACAAAGCCTGGTCACCTACGCATTGACGCATCCCAGCCGCCGTGTCGCCAGGGCCAGACGTGGAGCGAATGGAAACTTCGCCCAGTAGCTTTGGGCTGTGTAACCCTCGTAGATAGAACTCGAGTGACCCCTTTTGACTTTTGACCCCTTGACAGACTTTCAGCTCCTGTTCGCTTCGGGCTTTCTCATGGCGGTAATTGCGGTCGTTAAGATGTCAATGGTCCTCCGCCGCCCGTCTTCCAAACGACATGATAGCCTCTTCAAATGCTTGCATCGCTTTTAAGTACTTTGAAGGGACCGACGCGTTTGTGTACGTCTTCTCTGGGCCCGCTCGTCGGGTGAACACAATAGCGCGGCGAACAAAAAAAAAAGCCTCCGTGGTCTCTCCTCACACCCCTCGCGGCCAAATCATCTCGGCCGTCGCGAAAACAAACACAATAGAGGTAAACACACTTTGTCCATTGGGTGATACCGAGGTGCCGGAAGGTAATAATTAATTAATTAATTGAGTTACGCGAACTTAACACATACCCACCGAAAGCTGTCGTGAAATGAGAAATGTAAATTCATGTTGTTCAAGTAAAGTTCTATGTAGCTCGGGTTCCGCACTTTTGAAATGTGCGCGAGAGTGTTTTTGCCAACTCCCGCCAAAAAAACCGCTACAGCTGTTGTTTCATGGAACCTTTACTAAGAACAATTGTATAAAAATTGGCGCTAAGATGACTCTACGCTTAGTACAAGTCTCATTTACTTGTTCTGATTAGTTAGTTCATAGTGAAATTGTGTCTACGGCTGTGTACGGAGAGATTATCGACACAGAAAACGGCAATATTTGTTGTTATGTCAAAACCTTCCAAAAAAAAATGATATTGCATTTGGCCTATATATATATATATATATATATATATATATATAGAAATAAGGGGGTGGCAGTCAAGAAAACCTCAGAAAGCCAAGGGGAGGATGTGGTCGGTCATTGAAACAGATATATAATTTAAAAAGAAAGAAACTAGAGAAAAAATGCCCGCCGGGTGGGATCCGAACCCGCGACCTCCAGAATACCCGTCTGGTGTGATGACCACTTCGCTACCAGCGAGGCTATTTTCCCCTCCACTTTCAGGGGTATTTATGTTAACATAGTTTTGTTTCCTGCGCTTGAGGGTGGTAGCCAGCGCCGCTCGGAATACTCGGGGTGAAGGGGACCTTCTTTTTAACCCCCGGGCCGTGACTCGAGTGTCAACGACATGTCGAGAGTGGTCGACCAGCGTTGAACCCTCTTAAGCTCCCAATGCCACAAAGACTGCCAGAACAGTGGCCCTCGCTATGCATGTAGCGAATCAGAATGGGAAATGATGGGCTCGTTGAAATAAGACAGAAATAAGTGTTGGCCGTCCAGAAAACCTCGGAAAGCAAAGGGGAGGTTGTGGTAGGTCAGTGAAAAAGATAAAGAATTAGCAAAGAAATCAAGAAAGTGGAGAAAAAATGCCCGCCGGGTGGAATCCGAACCCACGACATCCAGAATACCGACGTGGTGCGATGACTACTACGCTACCATCGAGGCTATATATATATATATATATATATATATATATATATATATATATATATATATATATGCAGGAAAATATTTCTTGGACACCGGCAAGTCGTAGCAAAAAAAGAAAGACACACGTCGAAAAAAGAAATGGTTTAACGTTTCGGCCGAGGGACCGGCCTTCGTCAGACCGGCCTTCGTCACAGTGACCTCTACTCCTCACTCAACCACTATTGCTATCAGTATGATCTCCCTTCATTTTTTTGGACGTGGTGATCCTTGGACATCACCTTAAACGGGATGTATGCTATGACGTGTCTTTCTCATTCTAAGCAAGTGTTACCACCTGTGACGAAGGCCGGTCCCTCGGCCGAAACGTTAAACCTTTTCTTTTTTCGACGTGTGTCTTTCTTTTTTTGCTATATATATATATATATATATATATATATATATATATATATATATATATAAGCTAGAAAAAAAAAGAGTATTGTAGCTTCTAGTATCCGCGACCGTAGCAAACCGGAGAGAAAGTTATAGGCGGCCATTTTGAACAGTGTTCTGATAATTCCGTATCGAATCGGCTGTACAAGTACGAGCCTTCGTGCCCCTTTGTTGATAGCGGTGTAGTTTCCGAGGCGCCTTTTAACGGAGAGTGATCGTGGCAGAGAGCCCGTCGAACCTCTTGGCAAGGCAACAAGTTGCAACTAATGATAGAAATGTCCACGTTGGCGGGGTCTTGCGAGAAGCCTGGCGTGATATCTCGGAAGGCTTGGCCGAAAAGCTTGTCGCTTGGGTGCCTATCCGGGTACGCCAAATAATTCGACGATGTCGAATACATTCAGATCGAACCGAATAGCGAATATAGAGCTATTGTATCGAATATTCGACAACACCGAATAATCGCTTATCCTTATTAGTTTATAGGAAAGTTTTAACTTGTACATAATTCCCGACCGCTCTTAAAACAACGCCACCTCGGGAGGGAATATGGATACTGGAAACGGGTGTAACTCCCTTTTTATATAAAAATTTCCAACACAAATTATAATATAAGTGGCCAATAAGCAGACTATATTATTAGGGCAAGTTAAAAATATATATGTCGTAACTATCCACTTCACGAGAATGAGTGTTGTGCCTTTGTCCAAAGTTCTGTATCACATCAGTGGCCTGTATTGAATCGAATCGTCGGTCAGTTTTGTTCACAGAGTGGAATGGCTGGCGATTTTCATTTGACTGTGTATTGAGGGCAGTCCGACGGTACTCTAAACACTCCACTAAAGTGACGTCAACGGGCATATCGATAAAAAATGCTGCTTATGTAACTACTTCGCCCTCCAATGTTGTAATCTAATTTAAACGAGCCTAAAAAATTAAAAAAACAATCAAATAATTATTTCAAATTGTGAAAGATAACCTTTACTATAAAAATTATAAATATAACTTTAGATGTAAAGTAATTGCTGGACCCTAACCACCGCCTTTAACATTGCAACGCCATTTAATTCCGCAGCTCACACGGAGCCCCTACACCACTACATTTTCTTTATTTATTGCAGAAAAGGCTAGCACGAAAAGCTTTAAAATCTCACCCCAACTACAATGCACTCTAACTACAGTACATTCCCCGACATAATTCAGAGAACAGGCAGGCACGTGCACGCCTGCAGAAGAGGCAACCAGTCCGGAGGCTGCGATTGTGCTGCGTAGACCCTATAGACAAGCCCAAATTGTTGGCGAAAAATTGACTTAGTTCCCCGAGGTTCCTCCGCATTGCGGTCAATCATGCGACCCTTACATAGGCTAAACAATCCCATGAGCACAGAAAGGCCGCAGGCAGGTAACAGTTCTTCACTACTGGCAAGAATCGTATACCGTAGGGGGTGATGTCAACGTCCTTTGCTCTGGCCTGCGCAAGCCCTGTCTTAAAAATTGGAACGACCGCGGACGGAACTATAGTCATGGCTGTGGGGCTTAGCTGGAATGCTGTTGCGCGGCACTTTGGTGTGTTTTTATTTTCATGCAACATGCACACACCGACGCATCCTTCGCAAGTACTCGCTAATGTGGATTGGACAGTAACGAGGAAAGCATCAATGAAAAGCTCATATATTCGTATTAGCAGTGTCGTCAACATAATTACACAAACTGCATACCGACACACAAGCAACGTGAATGCGATAGACAAGCCGCAAGGGCGAATTGTTTGACATTAGGGCACCGATAAACATAATTGATCTTGAGTTCGGCCATCCTATTTCAATAATTGAAATGGTCTTCTGTTCACTCATTGTTGAGAAACGCTCTTGCGTGGATCTCGTTTGAAAAATCAACCTTTAGCACAAAACTCTTGTTATTTGTTCAACCTGCAGGCTATCCTAAAAGTCTGCTATTCCATCATAGTTTCCGCACAGCGAAGCTCAGCTGACGTACGTATGAGTGGTAATTTAGGCTGTTAAAGTCACATCTGAAACAGACACCTGCCTCGCGTGGTCCAACAGAATACGTTGAATTCCGACCTCAGCTTTGGACTACGGATGACGGAAAATGTTTGTTGCGAATGTACAGGCATGAAAACGCTTCAGAAGGCAAGCCTGTTACAAGTTATTTTGCTCATGCAACTAAGCGCCATACGCAGCTAAAAGCTGTAAAGGCTTTGTTCACTTTGAAATATGGAATGGCGGTGTCTCAAATTTGACGTTTTAAAACATCAACCAGCATTTCCGCTTACAGTGTTTTGTTAGCAAATCACAAAGACCATTCTGCGCGCCGCACGCCTCAGGTAAACATGAAATAGCGTTTCGCCCTGAACGTTTTGCCTTGAACTACAAAAAATTAAGGAATTTTAATTTTAGAACATTCTCGGGCACTTTTATGCACAATATTCGGTCACGTTTTTGCTCTTCTTATTACAAAGGACACCGTTAAATGTCAACGCAACAACACGACATCAACATTTTACCTGAGATAAGCAGATATAATGACCTGTTCTGTAAAGAGCAGCAGCGGCTTTCTTTTCGGCAAGCTGACTAGGGTGAAGGCTGCTGCATGTAATCCGTCGAACAAATATTTGAAATTTTGTGCGCGCACTGACCAGATAAAAGCTTTGCGTGGCATATGTGTGGCATAATTGTAGAATCTACAGTAGACACCGGTTGAGACGACCTAGGTTAGGACGAACTTCATGCTCAAGATAAACAAAACTTTCACTCTTTTCTAACGCTAGCGATGCAAAAAACCTCCTCGAATTTGATGGTCCCGTCGAGTTCGTCTGGGGGAAGGCCGGAATTCATCGGCATTTATTTCTGGTTGCAACCAAATTTATGTCCCCACGCGTCTAGAGACTATTTTGAATGATGACCGTCGACAAATGAGTGACTATGATATTCCTCAGCATCATCATCGGCCTGCTCAGGTCCACTGCAGGACGAAGGCCTCTGCCATTGACCTCCAACCGCTCCTATCCTGTGCTAATCGAGTCCACTCTTTACCCCCGAAATTCCGCATTTCATCCCTCCATCATGTTGTCGGCCTTCCCCTCCTTATAGACCCATCTCTTGGTATCCACTCTGTTACCCTAATTGTCCACCGGTTGTCGGGTCGTCTCATACATGGCCAGCCCAAGTTCATTTCTTTTTCTTTATTTGAACTATGCAATCGTCAACTCTAGTTTGTTCTCTGATCCATGTAACTTGTTTCTTGTCCCTGAGTGTTATTCTTCACATTATTCGTTCCATGGCTCGTTGAGCCGACCTGAGTTTGCATTCTAGTTGTTTAGTAATGCGCCAAGTTTCAGCTCCCTATGTCATTACCGGGAGTATGCACTGGCTGTAGATTTTTCTTTTGAGTGACAGAGGCAGCTTACTTTTCATTATTTGGGAGTGCTTGCCGAGTACTCCCCAGCTCATACCTATTCTGCGCCGGATTTCTCCCCCATGGTTGGGGTTGGGGTACCATCTTTTAAGTGCGAATGCACTTTATAAGCGACCCCAAACCATCCACCGCCGGCGGCGGCGGCGTCCGCAGTGCTCCTCTATATTTAAAAAAGAAACAGCATCCGGCGCCAGGTTTCGATCCGAGGACTTTGCGGGCCGCAGCCCGACGCTCTACCGAATAAGCTACGGACGCGACGCTGATATCGGTGTCAGTAACGCGCCTTATATCTTTAACGCATTCAAACTACGTCGTCAGCGGCGTGCGTTGGCGACTCAGCGGCGTTATAGCGGCTTGATAACTGCGTGGTGTACACGTGATACTACAAACCCGATGGAAGAGATGGAAGAGAAGGCGGCGAGGCGGTGGGCTGCGGGGGCCGAGCGCAAGCGCCGCAAGCGGGCCGACAACCGTGCATTCGCACTTTCACATTCTCCCCCTCGGGGAAATGCGGGGGAATTTTTTGAGGTAGTTATATTGTGTTACTTTCTCTAGCGTTTCGTTTCCTAGGCTGAAAAAGACGTTCTTGGCATGCTTATTCCTCATTAATTACTTTAGATTTATTTATATTTATTTTGAGCCGTGCTTTCTGATTGTAGTTTCTGAAGCATTATTTGCATGTGCTCTGAAGTCTCACTCAGCAAGACTATGTTGTCCGCAAACCTCACATGGCTCAACTATTCCCCCCCCGTTTATTCTTAAAACAATGTTTTCACAGTCGAGCTTTCTAAATACCCCATCCAGACACCCCATCCAGACACAAATACCCCATGCTGTGAATAGTTTTGGAGAGATGGTACCTCCCTGTTTTACTTCCTTACGGATTGGAAATTTATCGATTTGCTTGTGGAGGGCTATCCTGCTCGTGCATCTCCTATATATGTCTTCTAAAAGTCTTATGTAGGTTTCCTCTATTCCCTGGTCTTTTTGTGCTTCTAAACCGGCATCGGTGAGTATGGAATCAGAAGCTTTCTAGTAATCTATAAATTCCACGTGAAGGGGTTTAGTGCACCCGGCGGATTTTTCTATCACTCGGTTGACGACATGGATGCGATCCATGGTTGAGTACCCTTTCCTAAACCCGGCCTGCTCTCTGGGTTGACGTGAATCCAGGGTGTCACCTATGCGGCTAACTATTATTTTGGTAAACAGCTTGTAAACAACGGAGAGTAGGCTGATAGGTCTGCAATTATTGAGGCCCTTTGGATCTCCCTTCTTATGTATCAGAACAATGTTGGCATTTTCCAGGGTATGGGCACTTTTTTGCATCTTCAAGCATTCCGACAATAGTACAGTGAGTTTTTCCAGAACAATATCTCCTCTCTCCGTCAAGAAATATACGATTATGCCGTCGTCACCGCAAGCTTTTCCTCTTTTCATCACCTTGACACCCTTTCTTACCTCCTCTTTAGATACTAGTGGCACATCGCAAGGTAAGCATGTACTCAGCAGTATCCCCTGGTATAACATCGCTGGCATACAGTCTGGTGTAGAATCATTCTGCTGTGTTTATTATCTCGTCCAAGTTGTGCGTTATGGCACCCTGCTCTATGTGAGTGCGTGCAACCTGTGTTTGCTGATGGCTAGCTTTCTCTTAGTTGCTTTCAAGCTTCCCCTTATTTCCAGCATTTCCCCGACCACTGGTATGTTACACATACGCACGAATGTATTTCGTTTTCTTTCTTTTAATCAGCTTCGACAAATCGGTCAATTCAATCCGATCTGCCCTACTTGAAACTTTCATGTTCTTACGTTTGGAAATTAGTTCCTTCGTGTTTTTAATTAGTTTTCCTGTTTGCTCTCTACATGCTGCTTCTCCCGCAGCTGCTGCTGAGTCACTGATTGCCGATATTAGTTTGTCATTTAGCCTGTCTACTCTGACTTCCTCCTGCTCTTTTAAAAGCGAGAATTTTTTAAAGAGTTATATTAAATTTCTGCGATCTAGCTCTGACTGATTTCATGCGGGGTTTCTTAGTTTGCAAGAGTTTATTCTTTTTCTTCACGGATTCAGCCTTATCTTTCATATAACCATTCTGTGATTGCTACTCCGAATCTTACTTAGCGCCTCCACGTCTTGGACGATACCCGGGTTGTCACTTAGAAAGAAATCAATTTCGTTTTTGGTTGTACCACCGGGACTTTTCCAAGCCCATTTCCTATTATTTCGTTTGTACAAGAATGGGTTCATTAACCTCAGTTTATTTCACTCGGCAAATCCAACCAGTGTATCTTCTCGACGGTGGCGGTAGTATATCACAAAGTTTCCCACTGACCTTTCTCCCGTTTCCTTCTTACCGACCTTTGAGTTAGTCTCCAATTACGATCGTGAACTGCGTTGTTGCCTTCTTTATTGCTGATTCGACATCCTCGTAGAAGCTATATACGGCTTCATCATCATAGCTGGGTGTTGCCGCATAGGCCTGCACTATCTTTAACCTGTGTCGCTGGGTTTGCATGATCACGATAGCCGCGACTTTCTCGCTAATGCTGAAAAACTCTTCCACTTCTCCTTCTACTCCTCTGGTGATTAAAAATTTCACCCCGTGTTTTTTCTTCTCTTAGGGTTCTCAGTAGCACAGAATATGCCCGCTAGTGAGCTCCATGGAGCCTTCTGCTGTCCTTGTAAGTCCGCTTAACCCTATGATATCCCGCTTAACGTCCGGGAGCTCCTGTAGTAGTACAGCTAAGAATCCCTCGCTAGACATAGTGCGTGCGTTGAATGTTGCCAGGGTCAAGTTCCAATGGCGCCTGTCCGGACCCGTAGTATAATATTAACGGGCGTTTATTAATGCTACGACCAACAGAAGAAGACCCCAGGCCCTGCGTCGTTCTGACAGGTTTTCTTCGGCAGCCGCTCTCTTCCGGTGTCCGAAAAAGACTCCCCAATTCTCCTTTTCTTCTGTTGAGGGCTCGAGTCTCTCACCGCCCTACAGCAGCGCGGTTCCGACAAACTGTCCTTGGCCCAGCTTGATTAAGCCTCGACCTTCTGTCCCTTAAATCGGCTTCGCACACACATGACCCTTTTTTACGGCCCGACGTCCAACGAGCTGTGAAAGCAATCACGGCTCTTCGGCCTTGTTTCCCCACCAAATGCAAGGCGACACCGACACGGAGAATGAACGTTCGGCACGCGGCCCAGGGCCCTCACGCAACAGAGTCCTCCCCTCAGTAAAGTAACGCGCCGAGGCTGCGTCCTCCGATGCAGGGTCGAAAATAGAACGCTCAGGTGCTGTCCTCCACGAACACTCTCGTGCTCACACCGCACTCAAACGCGCACAAAAACAACGCATGCCTACAGTGCCCCTTGCGACAGCGCTGCCAGAATATTCACAGAAACCCTTTTTGCCTATCCTTTTGGTATTCAGCTCCCGGCAGGATAAGGTAGCATGAAGCGTGAACACAAAGTAAAACTCACAGCTTAAAAACGCACCTCAGCTGCAGTAAACAAGCACATGTAAAACGGCTTTCACTTAGTTAGAAACCTGTACTCACCACATTACAATGCTTGTTTTTGGCGCCCTACTTTTAATTAACTTTAATTTAATGTAGTTAAAGTTATACTCTTGAAAATTAAAGCTCCATCTCAGATGTCTACCAGTATTATCAGACTTTTCCTTCAGCCACGAAAGGGGACAATGGTCTGTCTGTAAGTTGAATGTTTTCCCCTGACTATAACAAGCTAGCTTTTTTGGATGCCCCAGACGGTACACATGCACTCCTTCTCGAATGTGGTGTACACTCGGTCTCAATGGCGTGAGTTTTCGACTGAGGTACAGCACGGGCTGTTCGTCAATTATTTGCTCAATTCGTGACAGAACGACACCTACCCCATGGTAAATAGTGATAAACTTGATCATTTGTTATCGCGTTTAGCCTCCTGTAGTCGGCGCCAGGGCGGGGCGCTTTCCCGTGCGTTTCGACACGACATCAAAGGAGAGCAATATTCGCTGTAACCTTGCCTTATCACGCAAATTCTGATTAACATCCTGTTGATCTCCGCTTTCATTATCTCCGACTGCTTCGGAGACTCCCTAGCGGCTTTTGATTTGAAATGCACTTCGGAGGTGAGCTCAATGTCATGCTTGACCAAATGTGTTTTCCCTGGCTGTGCCGCAAATCATTCGAGGTATTCCCGCATAGCAACTTCTAGATATAGCACCTGTTCATCTTCTAAGTCATTTTTGTCAACTGTGCCACGCACACTTTCATTTACAGGCGGATTCCCTTTGCGCCCGCAACTGGGAACCTCGACCGAGACTTCCCTTAAGGTGTTGAAAGCAATGCTGACGATTTCCGTTCTTTCAAAATATGGATTCATCAATTGTACATGGTAGACTGTTTCTTCACGCCTCCTTTCTGGTAGTCTCACAGAATAGTTCACGTTGGATAAATTCCGCTGGTCAGCCCCAGTAAACCTCGAGACGATTCTGCCTATTCGGACGCAAGATCATCACTTTGTCCTTCTTTGCGAACAACCTGCTCTTCGGATTTCGGTCACAATAGAACTTCGATCCTTTGTTGGCAGCTTGCAAGTGTTTTCTCAACAATTTACGGGTCTGTCTTATTTTCTGCAGGAGTTCTACTACATCGCCAACAAGAGTCCGATCAGCGCTTTGATCCCCTTGTAAAGTTCTGTAATACGTCTCAGGGGGACCTGAAGATTTTGTCCGTTCCCTAACTCGTCAGGGGCGCATCCTGTTCCCTCATGCGGCACCGTTCCCAAAGCAAACAATGTGCCCTGAAGGCGGCGGTCCCAGTCCCCTTCCATTTTATAACACAACGCCTTCAACATTTTTTTCAGCACAGCCTTTCGTCGTTCCAAGCTGTTGCTCTGAGGGTGATAAGCCCATCAGCAGAACATCCTGATTCCACATTATGCGATAAAAGTGGTAGCACCCTCGTGAAAGTCATGTCTTGCTCTGAATGTATTTTCCCAAAAAATCCCAACTCGGACAATATTCTAAGGAAAGCCTCTACCACTTCGATAAATAGGTTATGGCCCCCGGCAACTTGGTTGCGTGGCACAGTAGCGTCAGCAGGTAACTGTGCCCCGAAATATTCTTGGGAGTGGCCCCAGAACAGCCACGACTGCTTGGCAGAATGCTCGGAAATGATACGAGCGCTCACCATCAGGGCCTTCAACCTATCAGTCGACATGGCCACCCTTCGGCAGGCGTGGCATGTTGACACAAACTCCTGAACGGCTTAGAAACAACCTGGCCAAGGAAATGACTATGGTAACCTGTATTTTCTGTTGTTTACGCCCAAATAGCTTGCCCACCTATGATTGTGACGCAGCGCGAGTGAACCCATTCGGTATCTTCCCGCTCCACTATTTCATCGCATTCTGTGCTGCGCTGTCTTCGTACTTGCGTTATAGAAGTCCATGTCTTTCTTACAAGGTGACATTCTTAGATGGTACACGTAGCTTTGAGTTGATTTCCAGAACCTGCAGGGTCGGATCACTCTACTGCCTCGCTGTAAAAGATTCCCGGTCAATAATCAGCAAGTTTTTGCAGTCGTGCACAGCCGGTGCTGCCACCCTCACTGATCATATGTGATGTTCCACGTTCTGAATCCTGTACAGCCCTTGAGTCACCTCGTAAATTTCTGATATCTCAGGAATAGAAACACTAGCTCCTGCTAGCGCAGCCATCTCGTACAAACTCTCCGATTCGTCTACGTACACCCCACTTGGCTTACAGCTTTAACGTTGCTCATTTGCAAGTTTCCGCGCCTTAGATCGTGTCAGTGGCGTTACTCGAGCGTTTGTGAAGGCGCCTGAACTTTCACTCAGCAACGCCTCTCAGCTGTTCGAGAACACGTAAGGATAAGCTTTCCGGCCATCGGTTTGAAACTGCGGCAATAGTCTCCAGGACCCCGAATGGTCCTTCGAATTGAACCTCTGTTCTAGTCAAGCATACTGAATCCTCGCTGATTGCCGGTCTTACTCGTGCGCACCCTGACACGTAGTCTTCCGCTCTCAAGAACCTTGCCTGGACCACAGCCAGTGCAGCTGCATAATCCCTATGCAAACTTCATTTCTTGCCATTTACCGCGACATCCTTTGGGTACGATTTAACCACGTCGTGGTTGTCTAGATGGCTTCTCACACAGGCAAAAGCCGGGCTCTCATCCTAGACGAAACCTCCTGGAGCGGCTAACGTATGAGGCCAGACGGGAGCAGGATGATTCGTGAGAGAGAAAGAGAATAAACTTTATTTAATGAGAGGAGTCAAGCGGGCGGTTTCCTCAGTTCAAGACCCCGTTGTAGCGTCCAGCCACCTCAGCCCGGTGGATCAGCCGAAGCTGCTCTTCGAGGCTAGAGCTGGGCAGCACTTCCTCCCACTGCTCTACCGAAAGATTAGATATCCGGGAAAGTGAGGGGTTAAGCTGGCACTCCCACACTATGTGATACAGGGTGCAGGGCGCGTTGCAGAATTGGCACTGTGAGTAGTATGTTGTTGGCCAAAATAAGTGGAGTTCGGTCGGGTGGGGGAACGTGTTGGTTTGGAGGAGACACCAGGAGCGCTCCTTTGCCTTGTTGAGGGAGGGGTGGCCAGCGGGTAGCATAAGCCAACATAAGCCACCTGTAGAATTGGGTCACCTCCTGGTATGAATTTACGGGGATCGCTGTCTCTAGCCAACTTTCTCGCGGCGCTCGGCTCGTTAGACCGCGAGCAGTCTCAAGAGCAAAGACATTATCCCAGAGGGAAGCGTGAGCTTGTGTCCAGACAATCGACACCCTTTTCTTCGGAGGGTTCTGGCCGAGGATCTTCATGGCGATGCACGAGATGCGGCCTTGGAGGTAGCTCCTACACGCTGACTGTGAATCCGTGATTATCACTTCCGCTGGGGTTTGCGTTATTGCCAGCGCAATAGCTACCTCTTCGGCCTGTAGCATCGAGACTTTGTTGAGAGTGACGCTCGTGGCGTGGCTATCCTTTTTCGTCACAGTCGCTACCATGGCTCCTCGTCTTGCATAATCTGCGGCGTCCGTATAATAAACCATATCGTTTGAGCCGTAGTTTTTCTCCAGGGCTCTAACTCGCGCCTCTCTCCGACCCTCGTGGAACTGCGGGTGCATGTTTCTGGGCAACGGGGCCACTCTAATGTTTCGGCGTAGGTCGCGAGGGGTGTCTACTGTGGTTTCAAGAGGGCGATCAGGGATGTTTATGCCCAGTCTTAGCAGAAGGGCCCTGCCTGCATCCGTTCCTTCTAGCCGGTAGCGCTGACTGAGCAAGTGGCCCTCAATCAGCTCGTCCACAGTATTGTGCACCCCAAGCTTGAGCAGGCGATCCATGGAGGTGTAGGGGGGCAGACCCAGGGCTTGTTTATACGCCTTTCGCAAGAGCGTATCTAACTTGTTCTTCTCTGCCTTGTTTAGTAGTGCATAGGGCGTCACATAGCAGATTGTCGACACGACGAACGCTTGGTCAAGGCGAAGCGTATCCGCCTCCTTCATGCCTCTTCCCTTGGTCGTGATCCGACGGAGCATGTGGGCAATCTGACAAGTCGTGTGTTCCAATTTCCTTATCATCGTGGTGTTCGCGCAATCTGCTTGAATTATCATACCTAGAATCTTCACTTGCGGAGACGGGGTGATGGTAGCACCGTCCAGCGTGATCTCCATCGAAGGAACATCTGTTTGCCTACCGCCCTTTCGGCGCACTAGAAGCAGCTCAGATTTTTCTGGGGCGCACGAGAGTCCACAGTTCTTAGCATACTCGTTCACAGTATCAGCCGGCATTTGGAGATGGTCCTGAATCTCCCCAACCGAGCCCATACCGGTCCACACCGTGATATCGTCGGCGTAAAGACCGTGGTGGAAGCCCGGAATCGACACCAGTTGTTTAGGCAGGCCGATGAGGGCAATGTTGAATAGGATGGGGGACAAGACCGCTCCTTGTGGCGTGCCGCGTCCGCCGGTGCGAGTCGGTTGTGTCTGAATGTCTCCAATCTTGAGGGTGGCTTGGCGCCCGGAGAGAAAGTCTCTGACGTAGGTGTATGTGCGACTGCCACACCCGAGCTCGTTCAGATTAGTGAGTATGGCTTCATGGCTGACGTTGTCAAAGGCCCCTTTTAAATCTAGAGCCAGGATGCCCTTAGGTGTGTGGGTGTTGGCCCGTTCTATGATGTCCTCCTTCAGTTGCAGCAACACATCTTGCGTCGACAGGTGCTGTCGGAACCCGTACATGGTCGGTGGGAACTGCTTTGTGTCTTCGAAGAAGTTCTGCAGGTGGTTGTGCACGACGTGTTCGGGCCGCTTTCCGATACACGACGTGATGGATATTGGCCGTAGGTTTTCGATGCCGAGATGTTTGGTTGGTTTAGGTATTAGGCGCACCTCAGCGGATTTCCATTCAAGTGGAATGGCTCCTCTTTCCGAGCACTGATTGTAGTAGCCTGTGAGGGATGCTATAGAGGGTTCGTCGAGGTTGCCCAATGCTTTGTTTGTGTGATTTGGTCCTGACCTGGCGCGGTATTTTGGTGGATCTTCTGAAGCGCAGCTTTCACCTCAGCCAACCCGCAATTGGATGATTAGCGATTCCTGTCAAGTCAGGTGAGAGGCAGGACTGAGATCCCTCCAATTCAAAAAAAATTAAGCCCCACGTTTCACGCCGGGAGATGTAAGATTACAGCGGAATCTCTTCACGCTAACTATGTAGTTAAACAAGACGTTCTGTACACGAAAGCTGCAAGGTATGTAAGCAGAGTGGCATACGTATCAGTAGCGGTCACGGAAGATGGTTCTCCGGTGACGTACTGCAAAATCGGTGGGGTGGCGGTAGCAGGAGCTGAAAGATGGCCATAGAGCTTGTTGCTGGCCAGAAGGGGGTGAAGGAAGTTATGAGTATTTATTACATCCGTATTATAAATCCCCCTCGAATGGAGCCCCAAGTCGAAAAGGTCCTTGAAAGTGATTTTCGCATGCGAAAGCATTGTGGTATTCCCTACTCAGCCGAGGCGAGGGAACACATGGAGTGGACAACAGACTCAGACTGCGGCGATAAAACTGCGCTGAGAAATTACAAATCGCGAATAGTGACAGAAATTACCGTCGATATATTATGAAGGGCAGGATGATCCATTCAAAAAGTGGAATAGCTGATTGCGTGTGTAACCTGAACGTGAATTTTTGTTTTACTGTTCAAACAAAAACAAATTCGACAAGGGCTGTTAAGAAGGGCTTGCGTACGGGCTCAGATTTCAGAGTTCAGATTTCAGATTACAAGAGTTCAGATTTCATTTTTTATTCTTTTTGTAACAATAAATTCGCTGGGGCAGGAACAAACCGCCGCTGTGAATAAGCTTCAATAAATTATTGACATTTTTCTGAGAACAGGAGCACAAAATATTTCGAAAACATATGGTAGAAAGTATGGATGCACCTGCGGCTTTACGTCCCTTTAGGGCTTTACGCCCAAATTTCATTTTTTCGAATTTCGAATTTTCTTATGCCTTTTTTGTAAAGAAAATGCCCTGGGGCACAAAGAAACTGCTGCTGTGAATAAGCTCCAAAAATTACGCGTATTTCGCGGAGAACAGCAGCACACGTATGTAGTGCACCACGGCTTCACGACCGTTGGGAGCACCCGCGAGCCCAGCGGACAACCGCTTGAAATGCGTGCGCTTGGCAAACGGCGATTGAGCTCTGAAGGGCTTCCTCAAAGCCATGACCAGCGTGTGACATAGTGTATGGGTACATAGTGTTATGTGCAATAAGCTTAAAAAATTACAGCGGAAAGGATGCCCATACCAACTCAGTATTTTCCGGAAAGCATTTATTGTAATAATTCTTCCAACCTTCTCAGCCCATACAATGAATAGCGTAAGTGTTGCAGATATCAGCAAGGATGGCGTCCTTCCATTAGTGTTTTAGGAATTTCTGCTCCAGAAATCACTGAATGCAGCGTTCTTTTTGAACATGGATTGGGAATAAGAGGAAAAATCTACGACGTACGGGTACTTGTCAAAAATGTTATTGTGGTGACGTGGCTGATGCAGCTTTATGATGATGAACACGGTTTCTGCTTTCCATTATACGTCGCAGCCTGAACAAGTATAGCTTTCTTTGTGCGGGCGGAAAAATCATTCCCTACCATGCAATTCCCAGAAATAAGTTGCACTCCCCGATATTGGTTCCGGAATTACAGTGCCAGTTCTCAGAATTTATGAAGGCTAAGTTGCCGTAACCTATCAACCAATGAGGCCGATTTGGTGCATTTGATGATTACGTGCTCCCAACTGCAGAAACACAATTAACTAAAAAAAATTAGGACGCTCCCGTTGGTATACGTAGGGGCTAGGAAATGACTATAGAAAATCCGTTGCAAGGTGACAAATGATTCTCCTATTGAGCAACGAGACTTCTGCCATATAATTTTTGTTGCCTTTTGAATGATGCCATCACACTTTCAATATAAATTAGGAAATAACATTGCAGTCAATAGGCGAACACAGGGCTCATTAATGATCAAACTAATATCTTTTTCATAAAACGCAATATTACGAAATGCTGCCCGTGATTTTTAAAAATATTTTGGATAGGCTCCCGCTGCACAGAAGTAGCTGCACCCAGTATAATATTTTTTGCTTTACCTATCAAGCGCGTAAGCAGTATAAGCACACCTCGCCGAAATTCCCAGATGTAGTAAAAAAATATTCGCCCGAGGTTAAACCGCCCAACCCCCGTGAATCGCCCTGAGTTTAACCCTTTGGTTCCTGTTATCGTCATTTGTCGACACAACACAAAATATCTTCTACCGCCTTCAGAACAAGACAAAACTGATAGTTTTCTGGGCAATGGTTTTGCAAGAATGCCTATTGCGATGCACATCACTATTGTTGTGCTTTCGCAGAGCTGGACCACATTAAAAGGAAGGTCCAATAACATGGGTTATGGTAGTAAAATTTGCTGTCGGGCTAGGTGGTTCATGATTCCAAAAAAAAATTTGCGCAGACCATTCGACAGAAGACACAGAAATACCACATAAGAGCATCGCTAGTCCCGCGTGGTCTTTCTGTCTCTTCTAACCAATTCTTTGTGCTCAACTCTTTCTCGAACAAGGTATGGCGACGGGCGGGTAAGGAAACTGAAATCCCTGTTTGTCAAAATGTCTATAAATCGGTTACTGCTGCTTCCTCTGCCAGCTTTACATTTTTTGTGGTCTCACGGTATTGTAGTTTTTAAACCACAAAAAATCTCCTTAAAAAACCTGCAAGCAAAGTTTTGAATTGCTATTGACTTAATGACTGTCACGCCTGTAAATTCTTAAATACTTGCTCTATCAGCGTAATCGTTCATTTCTGTGCTTCTGAGGTCCGAAAGTGTGCGAAAGTATTCAGAAAACACCTTCCGCTTGAAATAAAAGTTCCAGGGCTGAAAGGGGTCAGCATCAGCCCTTCATCAGATTTATATCAGCTGGAGAGACGACATGGGTAGGCGTCACGCTTGGTCCCCACGTCACACTTTCAGGTCAAACGTCGCCAAGCCCTAATTGGAAAAGTACTCATGGTACTCAGTGTGCGTCACTGTACGGATACGGGTTGACGTCGTCTGACTTCACAGCGAAACGTCAGAACTGAGCTTCGGTGCAAACCGGACAGTTGATGCTGTTGGGTCTATGCCATATAGCGAGAGATTAAACGTACCGCAAAGATGTGTTGGACTTCCTTTGATAAAGGGAATTGTATCATACCGCAGCACGCGTTGCTGTACACGCTACAGGGCGTGACTTATGCTCGGGACATGTACCAGACAATTAGTGGATCAGGAATGAATTTCTTCCTTTAAGAAATCGCCGCAAAAGGGCTTCATCACAACGAGTCAGAATGACAAATCAGCGTGGCAAAATGGGCGAATTTGGCGAATTACGAGCGTCGGCTTCACGGTTAGGCTTTGCATTAGGCCTCACGTCAGACCTCGCAAGGTTAGGCATCACAAGGTTAGGCTTCACGTTACGAGTTCCAGCATGCGATTAGAATAAAAAACATCCGCGAAAGGAGTGCATGGGCGTAGTTTCAAGAAGCAAGTCAGATATCACGTCTCAGCCACTAGACATCGTCGACAGTATGTATAAGTTATCCAACCCCTACTTTCAGGAGTTTCTATTGTTACACCGAGAAAAGGAAAAGTAAAATCGTAAGCAAAATCGTTAGAGGTTTTGTAGAGATAGGGTTAGGCCTCAGATGCCATGTAATGGTCTTTAAGAAATGAGCGACAGCAACTGCCCAGACGTTTATGGATTTTCATCATCAAACCTTATGTCCAAATGCCTAAAGGTTAACATGTCTGTCTATGGGCAAATTACGAACAATCCCTCTTACAACTTTTCTTCACAGTATACTGTACGGTTGGGGCGTGGCCCGAGGGTTTTTAAAAGCACCGCACGTAATCCCCAGATATGCTGTGGCAAAACAGTTTTGAAAATTTGGTTAGGCCCCCCCCCTTTTGTTCTAGGTAATGGTGTTTTACTTTTGGTTGATGTATGCTTTACGCAAGAAAACATTAACCACACGTGCGTAAATTATACAACAGCGTCATCGTTTGTTTCAGAGTGAAACAGAGCGAAGCATTTTCCAAGATGATTGTATATTATCATTTAAAAATGGAGGAAAACTCTTTTGTTACTTTAAATATTTTTACTGACAGAGTAAGACCACAAACACAATTGGCCTAGAATCGAGGACTTCTGGCTTAACCTCTCGCAACCCAGACTGCTTGACTGTAGGGAAGCAGCGTCCTTTACGTTTACATTCCGCGAATGAAACCTGTATGAGGCTAGCGGTATGCCAGCCTGCTCAAAAAATGCGGAGATCTGTGCTTAGAAACCGGCGCAGAAAAGCCGTAAGTATTTTTTTTTTTTGCTCTTCTTAGCAATTATTAGACTGCATTTTCTGCAAGCAGTCGGTTTTCTGTTTCTTGAGTGTGACTTCCGAAATTTTCCGCACTCATTCGTTCCCACAGTCAGGAACAAAAGTTCCTAAAAAAATAGATTTTTTTTTCAGCCTCCTTCATGGCAACCACATTTATGACCGAATTTTCCCATCACGCTTTTTAATGTGTCAGTACCTTCTTTTAGAAATTGTACACAAGGATAACGCTAGATCACACAAGCCTGAACAGCTTCAGCTTCACTGTTGGCTCCGAAATGTTTTTTTTTATTTTGGAAGATAAAAAAAGGAGCCTGGAATGCGGGGTGCTCTGAAAAAAGCGTGTTCCGGAAACAAATCTCTTTGTTTCCGGAATATGTGTTCGCATTCTGAGCAATACAAGCGACAAATGAAACCCTTTACTGCCTCTCTTCACCCTTAGGTTCCTTTGGCGATTGGTATGCACTAGGGCCAAAATGCCACGCATACTACAAATGTTAGTTACGTGTTGCGCCTGCATTGCTTGCTCGTATATTCCAGGCACTCATCCTGCAGAACTGCAGCTTCCTTCATTTTGACACAATTCTCAAACATAAAATTTTCAATATTAGTAAATCCATTGACTTCCTCGTTCATCTCTAATTACCGAATCAGTCCATAATCAGATCTTACGAGATGCATTCTTGCGAGACGCATCTTGCGAGGCCCAGCCGTTGCTGCCGGTGTACCGGAGGGCCCCATATTTAAGAGAGTACCTTAAGTTCACAGGTGTTTAGTGACATCTTTTCAGGTATTTCGAAAATTCCAGTGGTAGTTTTACTTTATCTTAAGAAACCTTAATCAGTAAGAAATTGAAGGGACACTTACCGAAATGTTCTTATACTCCTGTGGCATCACTACATGCGGTGAAAGTCAAACGTAAAAAGTTCAGTGTGTCTCAGGCCAACAATGGTGGGCAGTTTTAAGCCGTACAGGAAGGCTCTCGAAGTACGGAGGTGTTCGCTCTTCGTGTACTGCAGTACGTCTGCATTAATACAGTCTGTCTGTCTGCGTTCAGCCAGCGCCCTCCAGCAACAGAACACCTGTCACCTTTAAGCTCTGTTTGCGTGTTTTGCGTATGTTTTTGGCCGGTCGAGACAGTTCGCGACCGCTTACACGCCTGTAATGCGAACCGGCCTCAATGTCCCCTATGACAGGTTGTGCGGGGAGCGCCAGATTTTTTCGTTTAAACTAAAAGTCACGTGAACGAATGCCAAGAGAAACTGCGTTGAACTTTTGTACCGTCTAAACGTAGGCACCATAACCCGAAATATACAAGAAATTGCGTTCGCTCATGTGCTGCTTCGAAACGGAATATAGTGGCGAAGTGTGAGCAGTAAAGTACTGGTATACATAGTTAAAACAGTGATTACCATAGTAACCTAAACATACATATTTATAATCTAACTCTTACTGCGACCTACGCTATTAGTTATCTCGAATTATAAGCGAAGCGCTTTGCTCTTTTTAATGATTTCGTGGGGAATCACTGCAGAGCTTTTAGAAAATAAAATACTATTTAAAATGTTTTATGCATATGCATGTTCCGATAGCGAGCACGTTTACCTTGTTGTGTCCAGCTGATGACAAAGCACAGAAAAAAAGGGAATGTCAGGGCAATGTCAGCATGCCAAAGAACAGCTGTTTTTTGTACGCTAGAGTACAAGTTTTAATTCGATAGCCTTAAACTGTATATTTCTCGTTGCAGCTGTGTGCAACGAACTTCGTTTCACGGCTGAGTTGACCTCTATTCACAACTTGACATGACCTCAAGTTGGCGTACAATTAGCAAACGTAGCTTTACCCATCAAAACCTTATTAGGGCATGGTAACCTCACTCCTATCAAGTGTTTCTGAGACAGGAATCAGGATTTCACTATGCTTGCAGAGAGTGCTACATTCCACTCTAATTCAAATTTTGGTATTGAAGCCCTCTGCCCTTTTCGGTTTTTGAAAGTTTGAAATTGATCGACAAACTTAAAAAAAAAAACCTCCGTAGAGAAAGGACAACTTTTGACTTCAGTGCTGTCAAAAACATTTCAGATTGATGGACTTATGTGAAATAATGCCACAGGGCGGAGCATAAAACTGAAGGATATATATATATATATATATATATATATATATATATATATATATATATATATATATATATATATATATATATAACACAGAAGAAAGAGTTGGCAGTCAAGAAAACCTCGGAAAGCAAAGGGGAGGATGTGGTAGGTTATTGAAACAGATAAAGAATTTGGAAAGAAAGGAAGTGGAGAAAAAAAGTGGAGAAAAAATGCCCGCCAGGTGGGATCCGAACCCACGACCTCCAGAATACCGGTCGGCCACGGCAGCGATTCTCAGAGGAAGGATTCAGAGGCTCTACAACATAATTGAAAGGCGACGTCCGTTCGATGACACGATACGGTCCGTGGTACTTTGAATGGAGCTTGCTCGACATCCCAGGAGTCGTGGCCGGAATCCAGAGCCAAAAGAGATCATTCGGACAAACTTCTGGGATAGGCGTCGACGCATCATGGCGGTACTTCTGGCGTCCGTGGTCGTCTGACGTAAATGAGCGAGCTAGTTGGCGACACTCCTCCGCACGTTGGGTGACGTCGGAGATTGACGAGGCTTCAGACACGTCGGCACTGTTTGGGAGGATCATTTCAAGCAGGCACGACGGCTCGCGTCCATACACAAGGAAGAAGGGAGACAAACACGTTGTGGCTTGCTTGGCAGTGTTGTAGGTGTAAGTTGCGAATCCCAGTTGGAATGGTCGGATGATATATACATCACCAGCATGTCCCCCAAGGTGCGTTAAAACGTTCGGTTAAGCCGTTTGTCTGCGAGAGATATGGAGTAGTCGTGCGGTGGATGATGCGGCAGACCTTTAGGAGCTCTTCAAAGACGCCAGAAAGAAAGACACACCCCCTGTCACTGAGAAGTTCCGGAGGAGCGCCGTGACGTAGGATAATGCGGTTGAGTAGAACTGTTGCAACGGCGTCGGCAGTACCGGCACAAAGCGCAGCGGTGTCGGCGTACCGAGTCAGGTGGTCGATGGCTACGATGACCCACGTATTGCCAGCCGCAGTACAGGGGAAGGGTCCATAGAGATCGATTCCTACCCGATCAAAAGGTCGAATCGGGCACGCCAAAGGCTGCATCGGGCAAGACGCACGAGGGGATGGTGGCTTGCGCCGTTGACAGTCCGTGCAAGAGCGAACATAACGACGAACGAAGCCGTACATACCACGCCAGTGATATCGCAGTCTAAGGCGTTCGTAGGTGTTTAGCACGCCGGCATGAGCACACTGAGGCTCACTGTGAAAATGGTCGCACACTTCAGAGCGCAGATGGCGGGAAATGACGAGCAGCCATTTTCACCCTTTAGGGTGGTAGTTCCGCCTGTAGAGCAAGCCACCACGAATAGCGAAGTGGGACGCTTGGCGCCAAATTGCTCGAGGTGCCGACGACTTCGACGAGTTCTAAAGGTAGTTCAGAGCGACATGACCCACGGATCTTTTCGCTGTTCAGATGGCATGGAACGCGCGTCAACGAGTGATACAAAGCCCTCGGAGGGGGAATTAGTCGTCTCGTCAGGCAACATCGGACACCGGGAGAGGGTGTCAGCGTCGTGGTGCTTGCGGACAAAGCGACATACTAAGCGGATGACAAAGTCCTGAAGGCGGAGTGCCCAACGCGCCATTCGGCCAGAAGCGTCTTTCAGGGACGACAACCAACAAAGCGCATGATGGTCGGTGACTACGTCGAAAGGTCGGCCCTACAGATAAGGACGAAACTTTGAGAGGGCCCACACAATTGCCAAGCATTCCCGCTCAGTAACAGAGTAATTCGACTCCGCAGGTGTTAGTGTGCGGCTCGCGTAGGCGACCACGTATTCGTGGAACCCGGCCTTTCCTTGAGCCAGAACCGCACCCTGAACAACTCCACTCGCATCGGTGTGGATTTCGGTTGTGGCTGACGGATCGAAATGGCGAAGAATTGGCGGGGACGTGAGGAGGTGACGTAGGGTTGTAAAGGCCTTGTCGCAAGCCGATGACCATGCGAAAAAACCCCTCTTGTTGCCAAGAAGTTGTGTCAAGGGCGCGATGATGGAGGCGAAGTTACGCAGAAAGCGGCGGAAATACGAGCGTAGCCCGATGAAGCTACGAAGCTCTTTCATCGTGGTCGGCTTCGGGAATTCAGCCACGGTACAAAGCTCGTCCGGATCGAGAAGAAAGCCATCTCTGGAAACGACGTGGCCAAAGATCGTCAGCTGGCGAGGAGCAAATCGGCACTTCTCTATGTTTAGTTGAAGGCCTGCGTCATTCATACAAGCTAAAATTTGCTCGAGCCGCTGTAGATGCGTGGAAAATTTGGGTGAAAACAATACCACGTCGTCCAGGTAACAGAGGCATATCTTCCATTTGAAGCCGCGACGAATATTGTCCATCATCCGTTCAAATGTGGCGGGCGCGTTTCACAGGCCGAACGGCTTGACGTTAAATTCATATAAGCTGTCTGGAGCAACAAAGGCTGTTTTCGGACTATCCGCATCTGCCATCGGGACTTGCCAGTATCCGGAGCGTAGGCCAAGGGGCGAAAAATATTCTGCGCCTTTAGGAAATCCAGGGCGTCGTCGATGCGTGGTAGCGGGTAAACATCCTTGCGAGTTATTTTCTTTAGGCGACGGTAGTCGACACAAAACCGGATGAAGCCGTCCTTTTTGCGCACGAGTACTACCGGCGACGCCCACGGGTTTTTGCACTGTCGAATACTACCGCGCTGGAGCATGTCACCCAATTGTTCATCAATTACGCTCCTTTTGGAAGGGGCAACGCGGTAAGGCCACTGAAGTAAAGGCGCGTGGGAGCCGGTGTCGATAGGGTGGCTGACAGTAGTAGTACTACCAAGCGACGTCTGCGCACAGTCAAAGAATGAATAAAATTATAAAAGCAGTTTAGTCACTTGGCCTCGTTGGGGCCGGGTAGGTCGGCGTCGATGGCACGATCGAAAACTTCCGGGGGTAGCCGAGATGCAGTGGCAGGAGGTGGGCAGAGTCCGGTCACCTCAACGTGCGGCAGGTCGTCTAAAGCGGCGATGAAAACGGCGGACTCCACAGGCTCGGCGCGTCCAAGGCAGTCGCCACGGAGCAAAGAGAGAGAACTTGCTCCAGGATTAGAAATGAACAGGGCTGTTTGGCCATCACGGATACTGAGCAAGGCGAAAGGAAGCAACAGACATCGGCGTTCGCAGAAGAAATGTGACGGCGTGAAAAGTGCATTGACGTGGGAAGGAAGGTGCCAGATTAAGGGCACAGAGACGGTGGAGCATGAAGGAATAGAGGTGTCGTCGGCGACAGAAACGTTTACGGAAGTGGTGTTGGAGAAATTTCAGATGGTATATCAAGCGGCGAAAACAACTCAATTTCGGCTCGGGCGCAGTCAATAATAGCGTTGTGCCGCGAGAGGAAATCCCGACCCAGGATGACGTCATGTGAGCATGAAGGAAGGGCAATGAACTGAACAATGTACAGAACGTCTTGGATGAACACCCTGGCAGTACATGTACCCACTGGTTCGATCGAACGTGCTGAAGCAGTCCTTAGGGGTGGTCCAAAATGCGGCGTCATAACCTTTTTCAGGCGGCGGCAAAGCTGTAGGCGGATAACTGAAACGGCGGCTGCAGTGTCGACAAGCACATGAGTGGCGACTCCGTCTATTACGATGTCGACGACGTTGGTGGGTGGGAAGGTAAGTCTTGAACAGTTCGACGATGACGCACCTCTTGCTTACGGAACTGCGACGCCAATTTTTCCGCATCAGGAGGCAAGGGGCGCCGACGCCTCGGCGAAAGTGATCGGCGTCGCGGAGATGGGTGACGGTTGGTGGTGTCACGCGAGTCGGCGGCCGGAGACGTCTCGGCAAAACTGGTCGGAGCACGAGGCATCGGCTGCGGCGAGACATACGGCACGTTCCAAGTAGGCTTCCGTACGGGCATCACCCCGCGGCGGCAGTAACGCGCCACGTGTCCGGGACTTAATCCAGCCAAGCAGATTGGGCGATCGTCCGACGTGCGCCAAGCGGTGGTCGAAAATGACGGGTCAAGCCGTACGCGTGGCGGCTTCTGCAACAGAGGCGGCACCGGGAGGTAGCTGGGATACGTTGGTCTTCCTGTGAGCTCAGTGGGCTGTCGCGGCATGACCTGGACGATTGGTTGACTTGTGACGGCTTCGGGAAAGGGCCTGGAGATGGCGGCGGCGTAGGATAGAGGTCCGGCAACAGGTAGCGTTTGCACCGAGGTCACGTACGTGGGCGGAACGTGTGGGTTGCACGATGCCGGCACCGATGAGCGAAGCGGTCACAAGTGCGTGTTGGCTGGAGCATGGTGTGGTATCGGCCACCTGCTGCTGGATAGCACTTCTAAGCGAAATGCAAGGGTTTCGTCAGACGTCGGCGTGAAGGGAACTAAGGAAAGCTGACGGGCAATTTCCTCCCAGATGAACTGCTGAATACGCGGAGACAGGGTGTTTTCGTCGCTACCAGCAGTTAAACTCGACAGATCCGGGCCAAGGGATCGCCGTGTGAGAGCTCGCTGTCTCGCGAGCTCGTCATAGCTCTTGCACAGGTTGATGACGTCGGCGACAGTTTGGGGATTCTTCGCCAGCAGCATTGATAGCCGTTATCGTAAATGCCTTTGAGGATGTGCTTGATTGTGTCCTCGTCACTTATCGTGGCGCTCACCCTCCTGCACAAATCCTCAACGTCCTCGATGTAACTGAGCAAGTTCTCACCGGGCTGCTGCACTGAAGGGCGACCGCAGTGTTCCGAAAACCTCGATTTGAATTCCGACCACGTGGGGTATCGCTTTGCGCGGTTGCCATAGCAGAGCTCGGCCGTACCGGTCAGGTAAAATTTCACGTTGTTCCGCTTCACGTTGTCATCCCAGTTGTTGTGGGCGCTTACTTTGCCGTACGTGGTGAGCCAGTCTTCAACGTCCTGCTCGTCTATGCCAATGAAGAATGGGGGATCCCACTGACGAATGGAACCGGAGCAGATGATGGTCGTCGAAGTAGGTGCAGGCGGGGGCTCAGTCTCGCGAGGAGGAGCCATGGCGCTGGGCAGCATCCGGGAGCGGAGTTCCAGCGAGCGGTCAGGACCCCAGCAGCCTCCACCAATTCTAAGGTGATGTATTGGTCAACGCAAGGTAGCCGACGAAAGGCCTTTAATGACCGTTATCCAAGATGGAGCGGGTTCACAGACGCGCGCCTGTCGTTTTCGTCGTCGGTGGTTTTTGTTTGGTTGTCACGGTCGATGCTCTTTTCGTCGCGGCTGCTGAGTCTGGCGCACTGTCGTTTTTCGTTCACTAGTGCCCGTACCATTCGTCTTCTTTACAATATATATATATATATATATTGTAACGAAGAGTATGAGCGGACGCCTCAGAGCAACTAGAACTAACGCACCGGTATCCGCCTATGCGGGTATGCGGTGCATCGGTGTAAGAAGACGAAGAAGCAGAAGAACGTTCGGCGTCTGGGCTCGCGGAACCCTGCTCTCGGCTCTTGCGTGTGCACGTCTCGACCGTGAATAAACCCCCCTCTAAGCGACTACCCAGGCGTCGGCTATCTCCTTTACAAGTGGTGAGGTGCTGGGTATCGATCCAGTCCTGGAACTCCGGAGCCGCAAACTCCCCGCAGCCATGAACACCGGAGGCAGCCAGAGCGCTACGCCCTCGCCGCCGACTGTGATGTGCTCCGGTGGCATACGTGAGCGAGATCCACCGGGCTTCAACGGCGCCGATGAAAATGACGCGGAAGATTGGCTGGCATCATTCGAGCGAGTGAGTACGCATAATCAATGGAACGAAGCTATGAAACTAAGCAAAGTGAGCTTCTCCCTGCACGCCGTCGCTGAACTTTGGTACGGGAACAACGCGCATCGCTTCAAGACATGGGCTGATTTCAAGGCTGATTTTTTGTTTACTTTTGGCCGCCCAGCAGTCCGAAAGCTTCACGCAGAACAGCGCTTGCGCGAACGTGCACAGCGCGCGGGTGAAACTTTCACAAGCTATATTGAAGATGTTGTCAACCTCTGCAAACGGATAAACGGCAGTATGACTGAACACGACAAAGTCAAGCACATACTGAAAGGCATTCACGACGACGCTTTTCAGATGTTGCTGGTTAAAAACCCGCAAACGGTTAGCGACATTATCAGTAATTGCCTGTCTTACGAGGAGCTGCGCAAAGAGCGGGCACTCACGAGGCGCAAAGTCATGCATGAGCCCTTGGCAAGCCTAGCTACTGATGCCCATGAGAATCCCGCCATGCTCCAGCACATCCAGCAATTGGTGCGAGAAGAGGTCGCTCGCCAGCTGTCCCTGCTGCCGTACACGGAACCGCCGCGCTCCCCACTTGCCGCTACTGTTCGTCACGTCATCCAAGAGCAGGTTGCCGAAGGACTCTCTTGTGTACGCCCGCATCCTCCTGTGGCCGCTCCTTTGACCTACGCCGATAACACCGCTAGACCATTTGCCGACGTCGCTGTGCCCAGGATTTTCCACGACGCCACGCCGACACCATATGCTGAGGTCGCAGCGAGGCCCAGGATCAGCTTTCCCATGGCCGCCCCTCCCATCACCACTGTGAGGCCATCGCCGCGTTCAGGATATCAACGTGGCAATCCCTGGCGCACGGCCGACAACCGTCCCATCTGTTTTTCGTGTTGCATTCCGGGTCACGTGGCTCGGTATTGCCGTCGCAGCATGGTACCCTCGCGAGGAATTCCCCCGAATGGTTACCGTTCCTCACCGCCTTTCAATGTGCCGCCCACTCGTCCCCTGCTCGAGTCTGACCTGTCTGACCACCGCGACTTCAACAATCGTCGTTCCATGTCCCCACGGCGACGCTCTCTGTCTCCTATGCGGCGCCGTCCTGCCTCCAGCGACGCGGAAAACTAGTTGCCGCAGTTCCAGAGGCAAGAACTGCGTCGTCATCAAACAGCCGAAGACCTAACTTTTCCCCATCTAATGTAATTGATGTCGCTGTCGAAGGTGTCGCTACGGTCGCACTCATCGACACTGGAGCCGCCGTTTCGGTTATAGACGCAAAATTATGCCGCCGTTTAAAGAAAGTGACGACGCCACATTCGGGACTATCATTACGCACCGCTACTGCAGAACACATTTATCCCTTGGGCGCATGCACCGCACGAGTCGTCATTCAGGACATTCTGTACGTCATCGAGTTCATTGTTCTCTCATCGTGCTCACATCAGGTCATCTTGGGTTGGGATTTCCTGTCACGGAACAGAGCTGTTATCAATTGCGGCCGTGCTGAAGTTGAATTCTCTCCCTTCCTGGACCTTCCCGCTACCAGTTCCCCTTTTCAAAAACTTGTCGTTGCCGAGGATACCACCATTCCACCATCTGCTGCCGTCCTCGTGAGTTTATCCTGCAGCGCTGTCTCTGAGGGAAACGTTCTCTTTACGCCGTCCTCCCCGTTCGTTTATCGCCGGTCTATTCCGTTGCCCTTCGCCATGTTGACTGTTACGGACTGCCGCACTAGAATCGTTGTCGCTAATCCCGACTCCTGCCCCCGTTCTCTGCTCCGTGGTGAATGTCTCGGTACCATTGAGCCGACAGGATCTGCCGTCGTCGTAGATGTGTCCGACGATTTGCCGCATCTTGAGATCGACGCGCTCTCTTCTCCACGTCCAACGTCGCCGCCTCCCTCGGAAGTTTTCCGTCATGCTATCGACGCACATCTCACTCCACAAGAACGAGACCAACTTCTGCAGTTACTACATCGATATCAGTCGTCCTTCGATTCTGCAACGACATCACTCGGCCGAACGTCAACTGTAACACACCACATCGACACCGGATCCCACGCACCTGTACGGTAGCGACCGTACCGCGTGTCCACCACGGAACGCCACATTATTGACGATCAGGTAGACGACATGCTGCAGCGCGGTGTTATCCGCCCATCAAACAGTCCATTGGCCTCCCCTGTTGTCCTTGTCAAGAAGAAAGATGGCTCCATCCGCTTTTGTGTTGACTACCGACGTCTAAACAAGATTACTCGCAAGGATGTCTACCCTATGCCACGAATTGATGATGCCCTCGACTGCTTGCAGGGAGCTGAATTTTTCTCCTCCCTCGACTTACGCTCAAGTTATTGGCAAGTCCCCATGGAAGACGCATATCGACCTAAAACGGCGTTCGTTACTCCCGACGGCTTGTACGAATTTAACGTCATGCCGTTCGGTCTATGTAACGCGCCCGCAACATTCGAAAGAATGATGGACAACATTCTTCGTGGCCTGAAGTGGAAGACTTGCTTGTGCTACCTTGACGACGTCGTGGTATTTTCTCGGGATTTCTCGACGCATCTCGTTCGCCTAGACCAAATACTGACGTGCATGTCGGCAGCAGGACTCCAACTGAATTTAAAAAAAATGTCACTTTGGTGCTCGGCAGCTGAGGATCCTCGGCCACATCGTTAGCAAGGATGGAATCCTTCCCGATCCAGCTAAGCTCCGTGCGGTGGCGGAATTCCCGAAACCTACCACGCAGAAGGCTCTTCGCAGCTTCCTCGGCCTGTGCTCTTATTTCCGCCGCTTCATACGCAACTTTGCATCCATGAGCGCTCCGATAACTCAGCTCCTCGGTGGCGACAATGGACTCTCAGCGTGGTCACCGGCTTGCGACGACGCGTTTGCCACACTACGCCGTCTGTTGACATCTCCGCCCATCTTGAGGCATTTCGACCCCACGGCCCCGACGGAAATCCACACTGACGCCAGCGGCATCGGGTTGGGAGCAGTCCTAGCCCAGAGGTAGCGCGGATTTGATGAATACGTAGTCGCCTACGCCAGTCGTACCCTCACAAAAGCAGAGACAAACTATTCAGTCACTGAGAAAGAATGCCTAGCCATCGTTTGGGCCCTTACAAAGTTCAGACCCTACCTATATGGCCCCCCCTTCGACGTTGTAACCGGTCACCACGCGCTTTGCTGGTTGTCCTCGCTAAAAGATCCAGCAGGTCGTCTTGCGCGGTGGGCTCCCCGTCTGCAGGACTACAATATTCGTGTTGTATATCGCTCAGGACGCAAGCACAACGATGCTGATGCCCTTTCGCGTTCTCCTTTGACATCTGATGCTGACAGCGTTTCCAGCGCAAGCTGCTATGTAGCTCCCCTTGACGCTGACTCCATGCCAACCGAGCAACGCAAAGACCCGTGGATCGCTGCCCTTTACGACCATCTGTCCAGTGCCACCCCAACTGCAGCGTCTCCGGCACTTAGGCGCCAAGCATCTCACTTTGCAATTCATAACAGCGTGTTGTATCGACGCAACTATCACTCCGACGGGCGCAAGTGGCTTCTCGTCATCCCCCGCCACTTGCGCGCAGAAATATGTGGTTCCTTTCACAGTGAGCCTCATTGTGCCCACGCCAGTGTCCTGAAGACCTACCGACGTCTTCGGCTCCGCTACTACTGGCGGGGCATGTACGGCTTTGTGCACCAGTACGTTCGCTCTTGCACACACTGTCAGCGCCGTAAATCCCCGCCTCAGCGTTCGTCCGGCCCCATGCAGCCGTTACCTTGTACAATGAGACCATTCGACCGCATCGGAATTGATCTGTATGGCCCTCTCCCTTGCACCGCGGCTGGCAACCGCTGGGTCATCGTAGCTGTTGACCATCTTACCCGGTACGCTGAGACGGCTGCGTTACCCGCTGCTACGGCCCGCGACGTTGCGTCCTTCCTTCTTCGCCATTTTATTCTGCGTCATGGAGCGCCGCGCGAACTCCTCAGTGACCGCGGTAAGGTTTTCCTACCGGAAGTCATCGAGGCGCTTTTGACAGCATGCCGTACCGTCCATCGCACCACTACGGCCTACCATCCGCAGTGCAACGGCCTAACCGAGCGCTTCAACCGTACACTGGGCGACATGCTGGCTATGTATGTGGCGTCGGATCACTCTGACTGGGATGTCCTGCTTCCATTCGTCACATACGCTTATAATACTGCCACACAGTCCACAACCGGCTTTTCTCCCTTTTTTCTTTTGTATGGGCGTTAGCCCTCCTGCCCCATCGACACGATTCTTCCATACCACGCCGATGCTTCCGAAACCAGGACGATTTCTGACGTTGTGAAACACGCCGAAGAGTGCCGTCAGCTAGCGCGATCCTTCACGACCGAGGAACAAGCTCGCCAGAAGACTCGCCATGATGAGTCCACACCTGCCTGCTGCTTTCGCCCGGCTCTCTCGTCTGGCTGTGGGTCCCGAACAAGTCACCTGGGCTATCCACTAAACTGCTTTCGTGATACCACGGCCCCTATCGCGTTGTTGAACGCACGTCTCCAGTAAATTACGTTGTCGAGCCGGTCACCCCTTCTGCCGACCAGCGCTGTGGCGGCCGTGAGCTCGTTCACATTCAGCGCCTCAAAGCTTACGTCGAACCACTCATCGTATCGTCCCCGTGAGACGCCAGGATGGCTCCTCTTTGACGGGGGGGGGGGGGGGTGATTGTAACGAAGAGTATGAGCGGACGCCTCAGAGCAAGTAGAACTAACGCAGCGCTATCCGCCTATGCGGGCATGCGGTGCATCGGTGTAAGAAGACGAAGAAGCAGAAGAACGCTCGGCATCTGGGCCAGCGGAACGCTGCTCTCGGCTCTTGCGTGTGCACGTCTCGACCGTGAATAAACCCCCTCTAAGCGACTACCCAGGCGTCGGCTATCTCCTTTACAATATATATATATATATATATATATATATATATATATATATATATATATATATATGATATATATGTTGTTACGAGATTGATTTATCTGCTAGATGCACAATAGGGTGTATGACCAGCGACACACAAATGTCCAAGCGGTTCCAAGGTGACTCATGTGCGACCAGAGTGAAACCTTGAAGTCCGTTGCTGATGCAGGCGCATTGGTTGTAAGTCCTGGCGTGTAATATTTGCGTAACATTTTCCCCGTCCCAGACGAAGCCCTCCGGGCACGTCAACTTGAAGAAAGAAGAAAACGTGGCGCAAACTAGACGTGGACAAAGAAAACAAGGTAAGACAAACACAGGCGCCAGACGTTTTTTGTTTCTTTGGGTATGCACCAACTAGCTCAGCAATAAGTTTTGTTAAAACGTCCACTTGCTCTGCGGTCTTGGCAACGTTTAAGGTAGGCAACATGCCCCAATTGCGTCTTTTTGTATTATAGGTAAGTTAAAGTCAAGTGTGCAATAACGTACGTCACATCGATGAGACCCGCCATCACAACAAACGGGCCTACGTAATCTGACAGAAGCTTCTCTCAGCCCGCGCTTACGCAATGGCGTTCATAGCCACACAAAATCACCCGGCACGTGCGTAGCATCACATCGGCGACTGTCAAGTCGCTTCTTGGACTGCTCCTGAGACGCGAGAGTTCGCAGGCGGGCAAGTCGGCAGGCATCTTCAACAACGTACATTGTCCTCGCCGACGATCATTCGTCGTGCATGGAGAAAGGAAGATATTTTTAGAGGCAGCTGTTAGGTGGACGTGCGTAACGGATGAAAAATGGGCTGTAACAAGTGCTTTCATGCTTCGCCGTGTTATATGCGTATGTTACCAATGGCAACAGATCGTTTCAGTTTCTGTGGTTTGAAGCGACGTACATGGATAGCATGGTCGTGAATGTTTGTTTGGTTCGCTCTGTCAGACCGTCCGTCTAAGGGTGGTAATGCGAAGAGTGGCAAAATTGCACGGCAGAAAGTCGAAGAAGCTCTCCGACCACCTTTGCAGTGAATAGGCCCCCACGATCACTGATTACGACTTTTGCGGGGTCCATGGCATAGCGATATGTGCCGGAGCAATACCAGCAAGAGTTCTGTTGCACTTGCCGAGGGTAGTTAGCCGTCCCAGCGCAGCGGAAGAGGTTATCTACGCATACAGTTGCCTGAATTTGCCAGTAGCCTGATCGCAAGTCAATTGGGGAGAAGTACGAAGCCGAATGAAGACAGCCTATTGCGTCCTCAATACGGGGGAGGGGATATAGATCCTTCTCGGTAACTTGGTTAAAGGGAAGCTGAAGCGCTTTAAAAAAAATTTAGTTAGAGGCAAGTTTATATAGTTTTTTGCGCGCTGACTCCGAGTATCACATTAAATTTTATCGTAAATGAGTCCAACCTGTATTTATCTTGCAAAACGCGTGGTCCCGTTTGAAAGACGCGCGCCCTTCGTCTTTGACGCCTCTGATTGGTTGCTCCGTCGTGACGTCAAATGAGGACACCCTTCGGCCACGCGGGTTTTCGGAAGCATTGGCAACAATCGCACGGCAGCGGCGCTTGCCTTTGCGGCAATTTAGCTTGCAGTTTGTTGTTCGCACATGACTGCAACTTTATTCTCCAACTTCCCGTGCTGTTGGTTGAAGTATCTTGGAGCTTAAAATTGCTTTACACGACCGACAACCCCTAAGCAGCGACTGTGGCGTCGGCTAGAGGGTTCCGTCAGAATATTTCTGAACTGGGCAACCAGCATGGGGGGTTTCTATTCCTGATGTTAATATTAGGTGCTGCCTGAACTGTTTGTTACTATAAACGAAACCATTTATGCCCAAGATTAAGCGGCGCTTTATGATCAATGTACCAGCGAAAAGGACGTACGTGCACTGCGCGAACAAATCGCGTTCTTGCGCTGTCAACGTATATGCGAGACATTTGTTGCCGGTACACGCATATACGAACAAGCGGGCTCCGCTTCCAAATTTTTTTTCTTCGTTGTCACCCACTCCAGCCCCTTACTCATCCCCATACACACAACGACGCGCGCGCGCTTACGCACGCCATTTCGGCAGAGGCGCTAAGGCGCCCCCGCGATCGCTAGCTGCACTTCGATGAGTGGCGTCTCACTGCTTGACTTGCATTTATTCTGAAAACACTGTAGAATACTGGTGCCTCCGCAGCATTATCGGCTCTAGTAGGGCTTGATTTTCACGTGTTAGTTTCGCATTCTGCTACAATATTACGGCCACCTCGTTATAATTACAGACCAGTTGGACAAGGCAGTTACGTTGTAGTTACGGGTCTTTAGGTAACAATCACCAAACGTTTGTGATAATGAATCGTTGGCCTGTTTCAGAATTTCTAAATTTAAGCATTTACCGTGCAAGTCGGACAAAGGCCTTATATTTACTCTTCGCTCCTACTTTTTTTCTAGTGTCATCGTTATATATATCAACTACTATCGCTGGAACACAGTTGAGGTTCAAGCGGCAACAAGTGCTTGCCAGGTTATAATATGCAGGCACATGGAATCTTTGGCAAAGAATTAGGCCCCCGCAGCCAACACAAATTATGGTATGGTGGTGGTTCGGAGTGGTGTTTTTTCATTCCAGAAAAATATTACCTCATCCTGGCATGTATACTTGCAAAATAGGTAATGTGGTGGTCTTGGTTCTTTTACTTCGTAGGAATACTGTTTACCTATTAGCCGGGAGAGAACTTCTACCAGGAGTGGCCCCTTCTTTTATTTTCGACAAAAATTGATTTTTTGAGCACTGTTCCAAGCCCATTGCAAAAGAAAACCGACGCGTTTAAGGAAACAGGTATTTCCTGAAAAAATGTGACTGTTTCTGGAACTGAACGAAACATCCCGGGCCAAAGTACAGCAGTATTCACCTTCCTTCCTAGATCTAGCATCTTCATGTTCGTCGCATAAACAAAAAACAAAGAAAGAAAGAAGAAAATAGGAAAAACGTATTGCAGAGTTTTGCAAAGTATCTAACTTAGTGCAGTATATTCTCTATCATCAGGCACAGACACCTCGTTTGTCGCTTCCGTGTGCTATAAACTTCCCGGCGTGGTATTATCCTGCTTAGGAATACGGCACGGTAACGTATGCCTCGTTTGACGTTCGTGCATACTTTTGAACACAAAAATTGTACAAGTGCTATCAACAACAACAAGTGTCATTCTTCCTGTGGCGAGCCTCTACAGGAAACACGGCGGAAAGAGAATGGCAGACGTGGCCGAACCGGCCGGAAGTCCAGGTATGACGTATGAGAATCTCAAATTGGCCCGAGTCGTTCCAGTACATAAAGGAGGCAATATAAATGAACTGTGGAATTACCGACCAGTTTTCGTTTTGCCTGTGTTGTCAAAAATTTTTGAAGGTATTATAATTCTAGGATAGCCGATTTTCTGCACAAATACATTGTGATTGTTGATTCACAATATGGGTTCGCGAAAAATAGGACCATAGAGCGAGCACTGTTAGTTGTTAAATATAAAATAATAGATAATATTGAAAACAAAAAGTAAAACAAAAACAAAGTATACCCTTGGCCCATTTTTATATTTTCGCAAGGCATTTGATTGCGTACACCATGAGACCCTGCTCAAGAAACTTTGCAACTATGGGGTTCGAGTTATTGCGTTGAACCTATTGCGGAGTTATCTGAGTAATAGGTCCCAATATGTTCGAACAAATAACATATCCTCTGATATACAGGTGGTTAAGCATGGTGTCCCACAGGGATCAGTACTGGGGCCGTTATTATTCATTACATATATCAATGACCTAGCCGGCATACATAACTCTCCCGATCTGGTAATGTACGCTGATGGCACTAATCTTTTCTTCGCTTCCTGTTCATTACCGGCGCTTCAAAATATGGTCAATGCTTATTTAATTAACCTTCGTGATTGGTTACACAAGAATAAGCTTAGTTTAAATATGAGTAAAACGAAATATATTATTTCCAAGCCCATCAACACGATGGAAACTAATTGTATACATTTTCATTATGACAGTATAACAATTAATCAGGTTTCTCCCCAAAAATTTCTCGGTGTATGGTTTAATGAAAATCGTTCGTGGTCTGTTCATATTTGGAAACTTGGTTCTGAACTAAGTAAAATTGTTGGCCTATTTTATAGGATTTCTAATCTACTGCCTGTTTGGTTAAAAGTGTCTATGTATAATGCCCTGTTCTTTTCGGAGACTTTCTTAATGTAATCTTGTTTGGGATACGACCACGTCTTCAAATTACAAAAAATTACTTGTCCTGCAAGAAAGAGCCTTGCGGGCTATTGAGGGATATTATGGTGCACCACAAAACTTATGCACGCAACCAGTGTTTGTTAAACACTCTATAATAAAAGCCGACCAAGTGCATTATCTGCGGCTTCTTCAATACATTAACCGGAATCGCTTGTACTCTGTTCCTGGTAGCAACATAGGTTACAATCTTCGCGTGGTAAAACTAAGAGTTCCGCGAACGCGAACAAATTATGGTGAACAAAAACTGAGTTGTCAAGTACCCAAGCCCTAAACAAATTCCCCTTTCTGATGAGTTTTTTTCTATCTGAAAACATGTTCAAGAGAAAGACCAAACTACATCTGATTGAAGATAAATTCTATAGTAAAAATGAAATTTACCGTCTTCGATATATATGTGTATGTGTATGTGTATGTGTATGCATGTGTGTACGTGGATGTAAGTGTATATATATATATTTCTATCCTTTTCACGCAAGTAGTTGAGTCGAATGATTTACTTTATTTCATCCGTATGTATGAAATTCTACTTGTACAAGTATCAATTTTTATTTGCTCATGATTGTGCACATGTTTTGTATTCTAGTAAGTGTTACTGCTTATATATTAGTTTGGTATTTCGATTGCTGCCCCTTCTATGTATTAAGTGTTTTTGCGTTTGTATCTGTACTGCTTACAGGCTGAGGGTACCGAGGCCTCGTCATGCTTAACCGCCTTTTGCCTCGGTCCCCTCCTTTCTATGAAAAGAAAATAAACTTCACTTCACTTCATTTCACGTTTTCCGGACGGTTTTCGCCTCTGCTCTTCGGTCTTCCGGCATCGCGCGCCGAGATGGGGGCGAGGCATCGGGCCACATTTGTTTGCGTATTGCGCCGCTTCGATTCCTTGTATTGCGATAATATTTCGTACAAGGGAACTATTAAATGTGTACTTGGTGCTAGTCAACTTCTCTTTTAATTCTAAAACTTCTTCTGGCACCGGAAGTCGACGAGGCAGAGCCACGCCTCACCCTTCTTTTTAACCAAAATCACCGGGGCCATACAAGGACTGCAGGATTTCCTAATTGCGCCCCCCTGCATCACCTCGTGGACTTGTTCGTTAGTGACTCGTCGGTAAGACGGAGAGACGCGGTAAGGCTTTTGCCGTACGGGATTGGCTGTTGCAGTGTTAATTGAATGGTGAGCCCGTGTGTTCGGTACAGACCAGGGTTGATGTTCGCGGGCAAAATCAAACACACCCGAGTACCGCGTGAGCACTTGTACCAATTCGGGGCGTTTTTCGGCGCCAAAAGATTCATTTACCATACCCTACCTGCCAAGGGTATGGTCAGACAAGAAGACACAATCCCTTCAATATTATTCACAGCATGTTTACAAGAAGTATTCAGAACGTTGGATTCGGAACAGTTGGGAGTAAGGGTTAATGGAGAATACCTCAGTAACCTCATATTTGCTAAGTAACTCAGAGGACGAATTGCAAAGCATGGTTTCCGCTCTGGACGAAAAGAGTAGAACCGTGGGCCTGAAAATTAATATGCAGAAAACCAAAGTAATGATCAATAACCTCGGGACAGCACAGCAGTTTGGGATAGGTGGCGAGGTAGTGGAAGTGGTAAGCGAATGCATCTACTTAGGCCAACTTGTGACCCCGGATCCCAACCATGAGGCAGACATAATAAAAAGGATCAGAATGGGGTAGAGTGCATACAACAGACATTCTGAGATAATGAATGGCAGCCTACAATTGTCTCCGAAGAAGAAAGTGTATGAGAGCTGCATCTGACTGGTACTCACCTACGGGACAGAAACTTGGAGGCTCAAAAGCGGATTCAACTTAAATTGAGAACGACTCAGCGGGCCATGGAGCGGAAAATGACAGGTGTAACATTAGGGGACAAGAAGAGAGCGGAGTGTGTCAGGGAACAAACACGTGTTATTAATATATTAGCAGAAATGAAGAAGAAATGGACGTGGGCAGGGCATGTGATGCGCAGGTGAGATAATCGTTTGTCTTTACGGGTAACAGAGTGGATCCCTAGAGAAAGCAAGCGTTGCAGGGGGCGGCAGAAAGTTAGATGGGGAGATGAGATCAAAAACTTTGCGGGGATAAATTGGTCAGAGTTGGCACAGGACCGGGGTAAATGGAGAATAATGGGAGAGGCCGTTGCCTTGCAGTGGGCGTAGATACGCTGGTGATGATGATGATAATGATGACCTGCCAAGGTCCACCGGGAAATTATGAGAAGAAGAATGCAAAGTTTCTGTTAAAACCGCCGGTGAAGACGACGCGTATTTGGAGAATTCAGCAAGTTTGAGGCAACGGGGAAGCATGACGGGCTCAGCAGTGTAGTCAACCGTCCACATTACGGTATCTCCTTGGACAACCGAAACAACTGACCGTGGCACAAGAATGTCTTTCTTGGCACAATTCAAAGGAACTGGTTCAGTCAATGCTTCAAAGTCACTACGTCAACTCCGGTGCAAAGAACTGAAACAAATGCGACTGACCTTGCCGGTATGATTGTGTCCTCCAATACGAAGAGGGCATGGTTATCAGAAGGGTCTTCCACAAGGGCACGCAGCGCGGTCCTGTCCACGTAAATTTCTCCGCTGCGGCAGTCAACGGTGGCCCCGTACTGCTTCCAATTAGATGCGGAGCATCTTATGGTCCGGGCTAAGTATCTCCCTCCGCCATGGGGAGTGCACAACCCACTGCGCATGTCTGGCCAGGCACCGCTGATGATGATTGGGGCGGGATGCCCCTAGGGATTGCCAACCAAAGAATCCATCACGAGGTAGCTTCGCTTTCAACCACCGTCGTCATCTTCCCGTACGGGAACCCTGAGTACCACACCCCCACTTCGCATGCCTGGCTAGGCACCGCTGATGATGATTGTGCCCCTAGGAATTGGCCAACTGAAGAATCCATCACAAGATAGCTTTCAGTTCAACCACCATCGTCATCTTCCCATAGGGGAACCTTGAGTAGTAGGCGAGGCATTCCTCCTCTCCTCTCTGATGCTCCTCTTCTCTCCGGCTTTCCTCCACTCCTCCCCGAAGCTCCTCTCCTCTCCTGGATTGCGCAACGAATGGCAACACCTGCGGTAGCGGCTGCATGCTCCGCTGGGGGCGCCACACTAGCTCCGTGCTATGAATGACTCATTCCGCTGCCCTCATTCTCCTCCCGCAACGCCGCGTTGAGTCAGCGTCAACGCTAGTGTCCGCGCAGCGGACAGCGCCGTGGAGAAGAGAGCTCGGGTCGCTGCCACGAAACGGCAGTGGCGATAGGCCGGTCGCGAACTTCAGGCCCGCGAAACCGAAAGGAGACGTCACCAAGAGGAAACGCCGCCAAGAAGCTGCTACTGATGCAACGAGGGTCGCGCAGCTCAACTAATGGGGACTTGAGTCGACCCCATGGCTGCTTCGCATACTACTCAGGGTTCCCCTACGGGAAGATGGTGAAATGTTTTTAGCTCAGTTTCAATGTTTTTTGTGGGTGCATGTAATCATTAAGTAGCTTGCCCTGATTCGTGTATTCAACATACAGCAGTTATCAACTAAAAAGTTCAGAAATTGCCAAAAATATTACAAGTGACAGAGGTCCCTGCGATACATGTGATAAATGTGCTAGGTAGCGCCATCTATGCAGTACAAGTGAACTAAAAATGTCTAAAATCTAATCATATGCAGAATCTAAAATCCAGGTTCCCGGATGCACTGCAGACTCCGCTCTGAACGTATGGGCGCCAAACAAAAAATTCACTGAGCAAACCCCAAACGGGCACAGGCACTCACCGCCGAAACCTACAAAAGTCACCATTCGGTCCCAGCTAAAGATCACTTTACAGCCAAGGCCGGCTTTGAAAGCTAAACTCGTTGACAAGCACTGTTGCTCTTATATCAATCAAAGCTAGTGTACGGGTGTCATATACCAATACTTCGACTTTGTTTTTTTGCATAGATACAGGTGAAGGTAGTTTCAATTGAGACTGTCCGGTAAAAGGCATATTATGCGATGGTTGTGCTGCGGCCTCACCTCCATTAGCCGCGCCGCCTAGTTTTCGGGCGGTGGTGAGCGATGCCGGAAAAGTGAGGGCGAACGCCGCTGTCGTGTGGCGGGAGGTATGAAAGTCCGGTCAGTAGCAGGTGAATCACGACGAGGCAGTGGCTGTGCCATGGGATGCAGATCCTGTGACAGAGGTGTGTCGTAGCGGACCTTCCGAGCCCTGGGGTGTTCCACATAGGTGGTTGCTCGTACCGTGATGCTCAATGGCGGCCTGCGGCAGAAGCGGGAAATGTATCCCACCCCACCACAATTGTAGCAGTCAGAGAGGCGCTCACGGTCATGGAACTATTCCTGGTGCCCATCATCATAACGGTGTTCAAAACATGGATATCGATGAAGCTGGTTATAAGTTGGACGTTGGGTACGCCGAGACAGCTGTTCAAGGCCATTACTGGTGCGTGCTGACTAGCAGACATCGAGGCGCTGCGGGATGTCATTGCGAGGGATCAGGCTCGCATCGTAGAACGCTGCACTCGACGGAGCAAGAGTGTTGGCTTCGACATCTTGTAGCACGTGGCTCTCACGGATGCGTACGCTGTAGGTATAGGACAGGGGTTCTTGTTGTCGTAGCTGTTCCGCGCGGATAATGCGTCGTATGGTTTCAGCAAAGTCTGCGGGCGGGTTCAGGTCAACGATTGCCACAGTTGTAACATTAGCCAAACAACCGAACTTAAGGGTTATGCGGCGCATCATTAAAGCTTCAAAGTAGCAGCAATGTTGGACGACGTCTGACGCCGAGTCCAACTTTTCGCGGACTACTTGAAAGTTGCAGACGTCCTCGGTGACGCTTTTTAACATATGTCTAACCTTATCTTCCTCTGACATTCTCGGGTCGACGATTCTACAAAGCTTTAGCAGCTCGTCTAGATAGGGCGTGCAGTCTTCGCCGGGGATTTGCGCGCGCTGAAGAAGCGTCTTTTCCGCACGCTTCTTTGCGATGCGGTCGCCAAAGCAGCGCGAGGTGTCTTCAAACGATACCACGTTGTGAACGTGCCTTCGTGACGCTTATAGCAAGGCTATATCAGACCCAACTAAGGATAACACGACGTTGGCGAGTTGAGCAGCAGCATCCCAGCGATAGTACCGGCTTACCCGTTTGTAATAGAGTAACCGCTCGTCGACGTCCTCATCCGTGATCCCAGTGAACGTTGGGGCTCCCATTGCAGACGCAGCCGACCATGGGCGATTGCAGAGTAGTACCGGTTTCAAGTATCTTAGGAGGCATCGGGGGCAGACCCGCGATGCGTCGGCTGCGGTGAAAATCCTGGAGGTCCGTCAATCAGTGAGTCAGTCGGGCGCTTTCTTTAGAGGTGTATATTGCATGTACGAGAAGGTGAGTGCGCGTGAGTGTGCGTACATGGGGATGTGCGCGTGGTAATGTGCGTTAAGGGGGTGTTTGTGTCTATTAGTATTCCACACTTCTTTCACTGTTTTTGTAGTCTTTGTAGTTTTGCTGTCATGTTTATGTTCTCACGCTTGATGCTACGTTACCAAGAATGTGCCCTGTTTACCCAGCCTGTACACCTAATACTAAAAAATGACGACTATGCATATAATGGCAGAGATGGTGCACGTTAGGACGACCTCATGGCTCAGCTTGACATCGCGATGACTCTATTGTCTAATCCATGCCTTCAACAGACTACATTCGGAAAATGATAGCAACGTGCATATATTTGACCAAAAAAATGTTATCGCAGGTGTAACGTTGCGCAGTGCAGACTGTCATTACTGTAACTTTTCGCGCTCTAACCGGAGTTCAATTTCTGCAATTCCAGGAGGACTATTCTCATTCTTCAATAGTGGAAATTGAACTGCAATCCAATCCTGACCTTACCCTTTCTTGAAGTGCAGGATTGCAGACCAAAGTTTTGAGCCAAACCGCATGTTCGACATTGTAATTTGCCAAATTTTAAATGTTCAATGCGTAGATTTCCCAATCAAGTCCACTCGTATGAGCCTGCATCACGGGAGTATCATGTTGTGACTTTTCCCCATCATCACCAGGTCAATAATTATGCTTTAGGTACATACGGATGCCCGTGTACTCGACGCTCTAATTCCAAACTACATTCTTATCGTCGTAGTATCTGCAATGTTGACGGTAAAAATGATAATTTTTCAACGTGCACTGTGCACATTCGCAAACCGTCTCGCAAGCCGTTAGGAAAGCTTCACATGAAGGTAATCTGTAGTGGGCTTTTTGTTAGTGTAAAACCAAATGTCAATAAAAAGTCACGCGCATCTCCGTCCAACGACGACGATGGTTAAACGCGAAGCTTTCTCGTGGCATAATTTTTGGTTGTCATCAAATATTTTTAAATTCCTCGACCATGTCGAAATGAAGCAAACGGCTGGACGCCGGCTTCATAACTGGAGGGAGCCAGGCTCAATTTCGGCCACCGCAAGCGTTTTCCGTCTTTCGCTTCGGTGTTTTCGCTTTATTGGCGCCGTCTGTGGGAACATTAAAGCATAGCTTTGATAAACAGAACAACTTTGCCCCCACTGTACGCGCGTAATGGGAGTTTATGTTGTCTTTGGAAGCCTTAGCAAAGGAAATACGTCCATCTTTGCGAGTACTCATCAGAAAAGGATTCTGTTCTCAGTCCGATTTGAGTATTCATATATTGAAGATTAAACTAAGTGGATATTGTGAAGGCGTTATAGAATGTAACGAGGAACTTGTACCGTGGGCGCATAATTCGCAGTTAAGACACTGTCATAAAATACGCAGCACTGTAGAACGTAGAACAGCGAAATGAAGCAACAAGGTTGCTTAGCGTTCTCAAAAAGGCTAGTTGTTTTCGTTCGAGCTCCCGTATGTTCCATATAGTTCAACGATCACCCGCGCACGGTTGAAACTACGCACGTAAAGTGTCGGTCGCGGGCTGTGCCAATTAAGGCGAACGTCACACACAGATTTGGTATTTCACTACGTCAAACGAGCAGATGTAAACAGGTCTGGGCGAAGCCTGTCTAACACCGCAGTTCCAGCTTCATAGATGAAATACCTTCACCGGAGCTGCAACTCTCGTGAAATTTCAGTGACATAATTGGCATTACGCTGGCTAGGCAGCGCGTTTTTTTTTTCGCTCTTTCTAAGCAGTGGGTAGAAAAGCTTCAAACTATTCCCGCGGAGTGCCCCCGTGGCTTGAAAGGGACCCTGCAGCACTTTTGATAAACGCTTTCACTCTTTCCTTCGCGTCTGGAAGCACTGCGAAAGGTACAGTTATCGCCAGCACGGAGCAGCACTGCGGGATTTGCTTGGTGCACCGGATACGCGATCCGTTTATAATTTGTGTTTCTTGCTTTTTTTTAAAGTTTCTATCTAAAAGCGTTCATTGCTGCAACCGAAGAAGAACCGGCCAACAGCTGCTACATGGCCTCAGTGACGTAATTCAGGCCGTCGTCGAAAAACGTCAAGACCTAGAAAGAGAAAAAAATCTTTTGAGCGAGTTTTCCAATTAGCTGACAAGCATAGAGCACTAATTTTTGGCTGAGGTACTTTGCTGCCCCCTAATCTAAGTGCTGGGTCTGTTGGGGGACTACATTCTGCAAGCATTTGGGATTTAAAAAAGAGTTGAAAAAAGTGTTGCATGGTCCCTTAAAGTAGCAAATATTATTACCTCTGCAGACACTGTGCGTCGCCTGCAAACCGGTGTTGTTGGCGTACTTGCATAATAAATGCGCTAATTGCCGATGGAGAAACTGTCAGGAAACCCAAAGTTGAGGCACTTTCCATTCCTAGGCAAGCGAGTCAATTTCGCAGATCCGGCGAACACACATCAGACCGATGGTTTTCCTTGGCGCGTTATTGCGCCAGGAGAAGCGAGCGCCAGAACAACCACAATTTCGCGCCAATTTTGAACAAAGCTGATATGGCCTTGCTTCCATGTGCTTGTTTATGTATGCTAATAAAAGGTCCCGAGGTTCCACGTATGTTTGAAGCGCCAAAGGTTTGACAGCGTTAAGTGCTTGAATGCGAAGGTGCCCGTTTCTGCGCTATTCCCACGCCGTCTACAACACAACTGTAAACCGTTCAGAACAAGTTTCGAACGTTTTGCTGGGGTGTCTTATAACATTGATATGTATTTCGATTACATTAGGTAATACTGAGCATCATTTAGAAGATGAAAACTTGGAGCTAGAAGTCAAGAAAGCAATGCTACACGTGCCACACGCAACCGATAAAACGTGCTTTAGGTACGGCGTACTATGTGCCCTTCTTGACGTCATTGCTCGTCCGTCGTCACGCACCAAAATAGAGCACGGCATCAAGGCTAAGCGAAGCCCAAACACAGGCTTCCAAATATCACCGCTTTCCCTGGTCCGGATCAAGCCTGTGACCCTCGCGTTACGAAGCCTACGTCAATCCGACTGCGCCACAAAGGCACATGTTACGTATTTGCAAAGTGTGGGGGGTAATGTTTGCGATGGACCCTTGCCACGGACGCTGCCCTTGATAGGTCACAAATAAGTACACAATCATATAAAATACGGCAAAGATTGTAAAGTAACGAATTAAGTGGCCCACAATAATAAAAACTCAATCCAGTGTCCTATGTAGGACTTTCCAAAAGCTGCGGTGCATCTCTTGACGACTTTCGGTATCAACGCCAGGTCGATACTGAAACTCATCATGCGAGGGTGACAAAACTCCTCTTGGCTGGCTCCACACTTCAAAAAAACCTTTCATGTAAAGTTAAACTGCTTTCATTTCTTTTGCATCATTGGGCACATTTTGCGTCTCTTGTTTCATTAGTTCTTGCGCATTATTTATGTATTTGTTTACGCAAAACTATTACAACGAATACACAAGTTTAACACCACGTGAAGGCGACAAATATCCTAGAGAATATAAAGAATATCAGTAATACCGCTGAGACCTAACTTGGTTCAACCCTTCTGCGGTCAAAATGGCTGATACAGATGAAATTGATTCAAGAGGAGCAGTTATTCCCTCTTTTCCTTGTTTGAGTTTCTCAGTCAATTCAAGCTAGAGTAAAAAATCAAGAGGAGCATTTTTATTACGCTATATTTTACACCTCGAGATCGTGTTATTGCGAGCATAAAAAACTTCTCTACATACTGTTGGTGTTCTTAGCAGCGTCAAAAAAAAAGAAATATGTACAGCAGAGAAAGAGCAAACAATTATAAGGCAACCGTTCTTCGCACCGTTCTTAATTTCAGCCCCACAAACGCTGCGCTCAGGGCAATATATTGTGACCGGCTTTCTGACACCACAGGAGTTTGCGTTAGTCTTGGCGCCAGATTAAAGTAAAACGGCTCCCGACGTGCGAATAACATATCTTTTTTCGCGTGTGTTTTTTATGGGAGATCACACAATCCAGCTGCACTTGCGGTTGTATGTTCTTCCCTCCTCTACCCCTTCATATTTGCTGTGCCCTTGCCACCAGGGTACGTAAACCCTCGCGAATAAAGCTGTTGCTCTTACTACTTTTATTGTCAACGCTAAGGAATAAACAAAAAACTTCCGTGAAAACTACGAAACAGTTGGCAGGCTGCTACCGTCGTCCGCTTCCTGCTGACAACACATTCTACCGTGGAGACCCTGTGGCACCGGCCGTGAACGCATAGTACCCTGTGTGATTTATGTCGACGTATTTACAAGCTGGTTATTATTTATCGGTCTTCAACTACGGGGAAGAAACTTGGAGGCGCACCAAAATGGTTCAACGTAAATTGAGGACGACTGAGTGAGCACTGGGGCGTAAGATGATAGGTGTAACTTTAATGGACAAGAAGAGAGCGGAGTGGATCAGAGAACAAACGCGTGTTAAGGACATATTAGTAGAAATTAAGAAGAAATGGGTGGGTGAAGGGCAGATGATTTGAACAAAATATAACCGGTGGTCATTACGGGTAACAGAGTGGATCCCTAGAGAAGGCAAGCGTGGCAGGGGGTTGCAGAAAGTTATGTAAGCAGATGAGATCAAAAAGTCTGCGGGGATAAATTGGTCGCAGTTAGCGTAGGACCGGTGTAATTGGACTTTAATGGGAGAGGCCTATTGCCCGACACTGGGCTTAGATAGGCTGTTGATGATGGTGGTGATGATGATGATGATTTACAAGCTTGCACCACGCCGTTTCGTGGGTTGCAAATGTGTGCTTTTTGATAAACGTGTTGAACTAAGTGGTTTAGAGGTTGTCACCCGCCTAGCTTTCGCACCAGAGCGTCAAACCTTCCTTGCTTCACCGGGGGACAGCGAAAGCGTTCTTAAGAACTCTATTCAGTTGTGTGAACTCATACCTCCCAATTTCAGCATGATATGCATAGATATTGAAACACGAAGGTTACATAAATTTAAAGTGGCAGTTATTTTCATTGGCGCCCCTTCCGCAAAACAGTGGTTGTAGCCTCACATTCCGAGGCTAGCAGATATGCCCAAACTCTCGCACACTTTCTAAACGATTTGGAAACACTCTTTGTAGACTCTAGACTTTAAATTAACTTTATCCTTAATTGTTAGAAATTATCTAAAGGGTCTCGTGAACGCTTGGCTATTGCGTACGACGAGTTATTTAGGCTTGAGCGATTCCTGTTATTTTAGCCTGCATCTTTTCATTTGTAGTGTACCTTGATAAATTTGAGTAGGTTTCATGATAGTAGGTTTCATGAGTAGGTTTCATGATTAAAAAATTGCCGCACAGCTGCTGCCTTCGCTGCAAAAGGAAAAACGGTAGTCTTCAGCCGCTGCTCCCTCGAAATCGTCTCTCTTCTCTCCCACGCCGACTCTCACGTCTCCCCCCTCTTTCGATGCCCCCACAATAGTCACGGAGCACGTTTTTGCTAAACAAAATTGAATTTCGCCGTGTTCCACTGGTCGCGCCATCTACGGTAACCTTTTGTGAACTTCGAATGCCGCCAGCTTGTCCAGGCTGGTAGCCTGCTCTCTTTGTTTGTATTTTTGGGCAAAATGTTCCGTTAAATGCGTAGTTCTCACTCGCTTGTGCGGATATCACACACACCTTTCTTTTCGATTAAAACGACACTGCGGGTACCAGTTGTGGATTGATTTTAAGCCTCATATATGCCTAATGCGCATCATTGTTGACAAGTATAAAGCATGCTTTCATGTTTAGTAGTTCCGAGAGGTTTTGTCTGTTACAATATTTGTGTAAATTTGTATCTACAAAGCAGGAAATATGATCGCGTTTCGTGAATTGCGGTGGCATACTAGAGTAGCTCGTTACTAATTTTTGCCATCAACGTGAGACGATAAATGGTCGGAACGAATTCTTCCGCCTTTTAAGTCAATTTTTGAATGTCACATATATGCACATTTTGGTGTGGGCCTTCGCGGTTGCGCAGTGCAGAAGTCAATGGGCCTGATCGACTCAGCGCAGCCGCAGCGAGGGAAAAGCAAAGTTAATATATCAGTTAGCCTGCAGACTCCTGAAAGTGTACCATTTAGTTTGCTCAGCCTTGCACTTATTCGCCGTGCCGATAGCAACATACGACTGCAGCATTATTCCGCATCCGCTGATAGTGTCGCGACTTATCTTAAGGGGAAAGTGCGTGAGACAAACTATCATCATATCATCCCATGACGATAGCACGATGACACAGTATCATCCTATACTGGTAGTGTGTGGAAAAAAAAAGGCCCGAAAGGCATTGACTACGCAATTATCACCGGCGGTAGGTAGAACAGTTTCGCCGTAACCAGTAACCGTTATTTCCTATTTAACTTCAGCTCCGCTTCGGTTCCGATGGGCCCAAAAATAATTGTCTAGGTTAGGGTGCACTCGCGGTTCTGGTTACGGTTTTCGGTTCGGTTCAGTTCGGTTCTGATTCGACACCCTGTTATGGTGTATTAGAAAAGAGGGTGTGTCGTCCGGGGCTGGCCACGGGGGGTCCACTTTGTGACGAAAATTTGTGCTGGGAAATTCAAGTTGTAAGCAGCGCCCCTGGCGGCCGCTGCTCACCAGTTGGCTTCAGAAGTTTTGTGTTCAAATTACATTTGAACAGAAAGTTTTAAAAGGACTGAAAGAACTGTTTATTTTGATTTAAAATCTTTTAGGTGACGCTGTCTGCAACAAGGGTTCTCCGGGGAACGCCTGCACTCGATGCATTTTTTTCATCGCCAAAAAGACCCTCGCACTCCATTGTTTCGTCGCCTGCACGACACATTACTACCTTCTACGAAGCTGTAACCTTGCTTTAAATGCACACTGCAATGTCCCTAGTGCCATAAAAAGCCGTAACTTTTATGCCATTCATGTCGAGTGCCCTCAATCGTGTCTGTTGGTGAGAGGAATCATATCCCAGTGTAAAATGACAATAAAAACTTCTGTTGTGTTGTCGTATTTTCGCGTGTCCTACTGTCTCCTTGTCGTATTCTTGTCGTGTCGTGTTTCTCATGTCCTGTCGTGTGTCGTAATCCTGTTATGATTTTGATGTTCCGTCGTGCCAAATTTCTGTCTTGTCGTGATGCTGATGTTTCATCAGTATTTATTTATTTATTTATGATACCTTACAAGCTCAATGAGAGCATTGAGTAAGGGGGGTACAAGTTTCAATGAGTAATAGGGCGGTCATAAACAACAAAGAATACATAGGAAGTAACACAATATCGTGACAAAACATGAGTAGTAACTGGCACTCAAACAAATGTAATAACGCGAAGGTTTGCCGATATGCAGAAAGCTTGGATAACAAGAAATTCAGGGTGCATGAAGTAGTTGCACGTGGTTTGAATGTTATTGCCCATGGTTAAGAGTAGCGTAAATGGCCGTGCTGTTGTTACTACAGGGATGTTGGTCGTTGAATACATTTACTCTTTCGCTACGACAGAATTACGTGTCGTAACAACAGATCGCTTTGTCGTAACGTAGACGATGGGTGAACGATAGAGAGAAAGAGATGGAACTTTATTCAGGCATCCGGCGTGCAAAGGACACGATTCCCGGCCACGCAGGGCTCGGTCGCGTCCCCTCTGATAGTGATGATAGAGGAGGAATGCTGGGGCAGGGTCCTTAGGAGTGGCAGAGAAAACTCCGGCTGCGGCAAGCTCTTCGCGCCCTGAGATCACGTGTAAAATAACCCCCGTTTTCAGTTCTCCGGCAGTACGCAGGACTTTGTCCCTGTTCAATTTTTTTTCCATGTCGATGACTATGATGATGAATGGGGACATAAAAATCCCGCGAAGGTTACACAAATTTGTGTACTATAACATTATGCGATATTGGGTTTGTCTAACGCCGACTTTCAAGCCAACGGGAGGGCGTCTCGCAATGCAGAAAAATAATACGCTGCTGCAGGTGGCATTCAAAGAATACTTGTTATCACATTAACGGCTATGTATAACGTAGCATTCATTTTACTGTTAAAATTTACTTCATAAAAATGGCGGTGACGTTTATTACCGAGACTGTAAAATGTACGAACTATTTTTGCCCTCAACTATCTGTAAGCTTTCGTTCGCACTTTGGCAGTCCACAACCACAAGATCATGCGAGTGCTGGTCCTGATATGTATCTTCGAAAAAAAAAGCAGGCTGCCCCCATTAAAACAACCCGTGGAAACTAATACCCCTGCGACACGGCAAGTCTAATGTCATTGAAAGTGAGTTGGCAAGCTCGCGAGATTGCGAAATTGTTGTTCAAGGGCGCCTAGTATGTTTTCGTACATAAAAGTTTTTGTTAAAACAAAACAAATGCTTTCATTATTGCAAAAGAATATCACCGTTTGATGTGACCGAAGTAGACCAGAGAAAAGTGCACTGAAATTCTATATCCGATGAGGAGAATTTTATGTAAGTGCTTGTCTTCCTTTATTTGGAAGACAATATGAAGGGGAAACTATAAGCTCACTGGCAGCTTTCAGATACAGCTTTTTTCGGTTTATTACACAACTTTCTAATATAGTCAGGCGTGACTGCTATCGACGCTCCTCATTTGGCCGCTGAATGAACTCGCCGACTTCATTTTGCCGCTAATTGCCATTCACCTGAAATGTAATTCGGTATTATCTAGGAACGCCGAACGAATGACATTTAGAGCAAATGACATTGGGTCTAAATGCCATTAGATTTGGCGTGTCACGGCAGTATAAGAATTCTTCTTAGATAGCGAGAGTTCCAAAACCTTGTTCTATATTAAATAAAAGCAGTTGCTTTCATTTGCATGAACCATGGATATTAAGCAGCCGTGACTAAGCTCTGGGAATTCGTGTACACTTTTAGATATATTGCTTTGTGCAACTATATCGTGTGGTGTGTGAACATTTCATTGTTTCGCGTATTGTTGGTTTAATTGAATAGCCTCTAAATGAGTAGCTGTGATGTTTCCCTGTTCCCCGTGTAGTGTTTATTCATCACAAAGATAAAGATGTGTATAATGTTCCGGAGCACTCTTTGAGTAGATCTTTGTGACTTTGCCACGCGACATATGAACAAAGGAGTACAAATCAGAAGAAAAAAGCAAGTATGGAAGCAAGAAAAAAATAAGAAAGTAGGAGAGCAGGAGGTAGAAGAGGTATAAAAATCACAGGTAATCAGGGAATTCATAACACTGGTCAAGTCTCCGACTAGGCATGCAGTCTGGTTTCGTGTAGAAAGTTTATTAGTGACGTGCAGTGGCGCTATTGTTGCATCCACCAGTTGAAGTCACACGGCTTACCCCGCACCCGCCCTTTTAAGGACTTTTGCGCGGCTGGCTGGAAGGGTGGGCTATATCGCGGTTGCCCTCGGATACGTCATAAAAACCCGTACCTTATTAAGTGGTTGCAAAGGCACATATCATGGGCTGTGGGCTGGTCAAGCTGCCTGTGAGCAGCTTTTTTCTCGCCGCCCTCCCATCTACTATGTATGATGGCAAATAAATGATTTGATTTGATTTGATTTGATGTGATTTGATTTGATATCTGTGCTTGCGCGTACGCACAAGAAATATTCGCCATATCACTTCGCCAAATATTTCTCCCATGTAATTCTCACTAATATTAGCAAGCAAAGAAACGTATTTTGAAACTTCCTGAATAATAAATCTTTTTTTTTCAATAAATTTAAGTGATTTCTCCAATTCTCTTTTTTATGTAACCCAACAAATTTCGAGTTTACTCTAAAAACTTTTCATAGTTTTGTCAAGAAAGTTGGTAATTTGGGGAGTTATGCTTGTGACTCTCCTGAGAAAGTGAACAATTATCGTTTATGGAGGTTACAGACGATTTGTGCTGCCTGCACTTTTTTAATGAAGATAATTGCTGAGAAAATGGCGACACCGTCTCTCTGCGCTTAATCCTGAGCTGTCCGTAATAGCCTGCTGGTTGGTCAATAACCCCGGGCCTAGCAAAACTGGTAGAGATAAATACACCTCGTTGGGAGTGACAGGCATTGCATTGCGTAGTTATTCTTCTAAAAATGAAGATGGAACAAATCATTGGGTATGTATATCGCGCCCTCAAAGGTGGAAGAAACGGTATTCGGAGACTCACAAACAGCAAAACCGCTAAACATGAATTAGTGCGCTACTCGCAGCTGTAGCCAGAATCATGGCAGGTCATACAACAGCACGCGTAGCAAACAGGACGCTAAAAATGAATGCAAAACACTTATCCGGAGGTTTACCGCTTCACACACGTACTTTAAAACTTATGGCAAACACGTACTTTAAAACTTATGGCAAACGTGTGCGCTTTGTATTTGGTTCTGTGGAAAATCTGCTCTATCAATCGTAAAACGTGTAGTTCTATAGCAGGATAGTTATTCTTCAGGAGATAAAACAATGGCTTTAGCGTTTCTGCTGCCAGCCGTGCTACCAGTGGGGTATAAACATCGTGGGTGCATGATAAGTGGAGCCCAAAAAACTAGGTATTTCTTATCATCCCCTTCGTGTTCGCATGGTTTTTGTATCGTTACGTTGTTGCTCAGCCGCGCTGTAAACATGTAAATCATCTTCACTGAAGAGGAAAGTTTACTACACTGTTTTGCTTGTTGGTAATGTTCGCGTTGCTTTTACACTGGTTTGAAATGTGGCCCATTTTCTAAAATTTGTCTTGGTTTTTATCTTCATCGCCTTCTTCACCCACTGTATTGTGCAGAACATCATAGTCATATTTACTCACCCGTCGTGAGTTTAATGTATCAATGACAAAAACTATGCAATAAGTCAAAGGAGGAGAAATACGTAGCCAACCCAAGAATGAAAGTCGAAGTTCAACCAAGGCATCAGGAATGGGAGCACTATTATGCTGCATTTCAGAGTCGTGATCTGTGGAGTGGGGAAAACCCTCAAAAGCCGGCGGCCATGCCTTACGGGAATTTAACAAAAAATTACCGGATCTGCTACCTGTTTGTCCCACCTTGATTTCAAGCTTTCAAACTTTTCCTGCATTGAACTAATATTGCTCAGAGCGGAAAACAGACTTTCACATCGTGCTTTTTAGGTGATTATGGGTTGGCAGGGAGGCAACGCAGAATATCGAAAAAAGTATTCCTTTATGCTACTTTTTCACAGAGTATCCTTTCCGTTGCGGTTTTCTAGGCAAAGAGCAAGTTTTTGCAGTTCGACTTTTACTCAAATACTAGCAACAAAACGTTTATGGGATAACTCTACAAAAGGTTTTCATAACATCTAAGAAACGTACGAAGCGCTTCGAGCATGCTATCAAAATTTCCAGAATTAACTGAGCATTCTATCGACCGCAGACAATTGTATACGAGTGTTCTTGTGTTGCTGGTGGTTGTAGCTGCGGAAAATTGCATGTTTTCTTGTCCTTGCTGGTCCCTGCCTTCCGATATTTACACTCGACCACATTGAAACAATTCGTGGCTTGATGCTGTCAATAGCCAACTTATGAAGTGTTCTTTTGGACAGATGAACGTCGATAGAGTGTAGGACAAATTGTATACATGCTTATGTTGCTTATGCAAGGATGCTCAGAAAATACCAGACAGACAAAGAGGTAATGGTTTGCTTAGTTCAACGAACAAATGCGGACCGGCAGTGAAGTGCTAAGAAGCCCGTGTAAATACAATTCTCGGCTCGACACTTTAAAGCTATTTTTTCGAAGGGTATCTCGGGTTTGCTTGTTTTGGAAACGTAGAAGATCATTGGATTGCAGATACCTGCATTTAGGCATGTCTTTGTGCATGTCTTGCGGACAAATCTCAGTGTAAGCGAGTTATATGCAGGAAACTATATACGGGAGGCTGAACAAAAGAACAATAAAAATAGGGCTTCATAAAAAAACTTTACCAAAAAGGCTTCACAAACGGCATAATAAATTTTCCGAGAAACTGGAAGAGGCCGCTGAATCGTTCTTTCGCGCTAGGAACTGTTCATCGTGTAAGAAGGTTATGTGGACGAATTACGGCAACACATGTGTCAAACGTTTTTCGACATTTTCCCATCCTGTTTTCCTGTTAGATCACACGTATTCCGTTTTGCTTCGTATAGATGCAGTAAAAGCGGAATTGCTAGGACACATGCACGGAAGCGTAACCGTTTCATGTGTGATTTTTGCTCTGGCCACTTCGATACAACTGTGGTTATATCGAGCAGCACGAGATTGAAGTTAGTGACTTTATAACGCGTCTGGGGTCAATTTCTTTTTGTATTCAGCAAGATATCAGGTACATTCGGCGATTTAGGGTATAACGTTCGTGTAAAAAAAAGGCACGCACAAAGAAACGAATGGATTCATAGCGAAAATTACGGAACGGCGTAATTTGTGAACATTTGGTTCTCATTTTTGTATCTTACCCCTTTGATAATGGTGGCAAGTATAACGAGCTAAAGACTGTTACGTTGCAAATCTTTTGTACTAATCAAGAACAAATTTTTCTCTTGACCAGGTCGTACACTTGACGTTGCAGATGGAATCCCAACGAAATTGGGATGATAAAAAAGGGTGCGTAAGAGAAGGCCCAATAAGAGGGTGATATCAAATCGAAATTTAGCTGCCAACAGTTGGACCTACCACTGTCTGTTTCTATATTCTTATCATTTCTGGCGAAGGTGCTGGGGTTGAGCCGCACAAATTTTTGCATCGCCGTACACCTATTCATTTCGGAATCTGGTCCTCTCCCCTGCTAGTGCCGCGATGACCATGCCGGGATTCCCTCGAAAAGATCCCAGCGTGTGTTATCATTGCTATCATTGCCTTCTCGCCCATTGCCTCTCCTTCTACAGCTTCTCTTCTTGTTTTTTTTTTACATACCTTTCATATTTTTTATTTTCTTTACCGTTTCCAGCTTTGATTATATATTGTCTTGAACAATATCTAGAGCAACATCTTGTATTCGGGCCGTTTGTTTTTTTGTTTATATTACCTCCCTATCCGCCTACTTTAAATGCTTTCGTAAAATGTATTTCCTTAATTCTCCCTGACCAATCACCTTAGTGGCAATGAGGCACATCTTTTGGTACCACAACCGCCAAGTTTAGCACCGCAATAAAAAAACACAAAAGGAACGGTGAACATTCTAATGACCCGTATCGCTGATGTATTTTCGCTGATGCCTTATCGCTGATGCCTTATCACTCACGTAACGCCATGACAGCATGAAAAAAATTTCTTCCCCAGGAGAAGCCTGTGCGAGGAAGAGCGCAAGAAAAGCGCAGGCCGTAGCAAGACGTGCTAGGTAACATGAAAAATTTTGGAAGAGCAAGTGGAATGGACGCTACCAGGTGATCGACTTCACCACGCAAGCCTTGGAGGGACCAGGCAAACATCGCATCTGTCCCAGCTTTCATGCCGCACCGCCAGACTCTGTATTAGTGGCCGCAGCGTCGATGATAGGACGCATTCGTCAAGCGGCTGGGTGCCATCAACCAACGGTTTGATATCCCCACGCGCCGACGTTCTTAGACCCGCCCACGGCGACAGTTCCGAAACCAGGGGCTCCCTCCTGCGTCCATGGGAAGCACGAGGTGGACGCGAAGGTTTTAACTTTTGACCTGCGACGCGACGACGAGTCGGACACTATAAGTTAGGAAGAATTCCTTATACGACATCAAACAAGAGTAACAAAGACGACGGGAAGGGTGGCGCCAATAGAGCGAGAGGCTGCCAAATAGGCGCCGCGTAAATCCCAGAATGAAATGAACAATCTCCCTCAAAACAGTCACGAGATGTCGGGAATTAGAGAAGGAAGATTCGGTTCTGATTGAAGGGACGTCAATGAGCAAAAGCCGTGGTATGACGGAAGACATGGTTTAAGCTCGGAGTTAAAAGTAACTAGAGGCAGACGAGGGAAGCACGCAGAGAAGCAGCACAAGTAGACAAGAAGGTCCCGGAGAATCAAGAAAGTGACATGACGTCGCAACCAAAGACTGGACGGAAGCAGGTCAATGGCGCGACGGTTCCAGCATCCATCACGCACCCCAACGTGCGCTAATGGCAACCACAGAATCAGCGATGTGCGAGTGCCTCTATGTAGCGCCGGTGAACCACCCACCCACGCTTCCACGCCTCCTACAACAACAATGCTGCCTAATTGGAGCCATGCTTCCCAAGGCTACCAAGGGACGAAGCATCCAAGCACTCCCTTCTGAGAAAGCGGCAACTACGCCGGCCTCACTATATGGCAACCAGCGAACGCGGGTAGCATCTTGCAAAGGCTGCGCTCCGGACCCTTCACGCCAGCGCGGTAGGCTGGCTAGGCTGGGTAGACTCTTATTTTAGGATTTTGCGTACACTGCTGTGGATGGCAATTCTTTTACAGCTGATTATTAATCGTTTAACGAGAGGTGGATTTGGTTTGCGCCGTTTTTTACAGCGATTCTGCAGAATGCTCCAACTCCGTGTTGCGTTTGTGGAGGCGACGATTTAGTGGCCATCGCCATTTACCGCTTCCTCACCACCGCGCACGGCTCTTTCAAAAGTGTTACGCCCCTAGCAACCATTGATGCCTCACACAATTTGCGCAATCCGTAGATTACGGCGGCAGCACTGTTATCAGAAGTTGGACTTTTAACTTACTATGGGACCATCGTGTGTCTATTTTTCGGAGGAATAGCGGGAACTGAAGCAGCTCCCGCACGCGCAGAAGAGAAAATGGGTGCGAAGACACCTCAAGACCGCTGCCGCAGAACATGCACACGGCATCGTTGACCTCTGTAGCTCCACCTCGTTGAATAGCTGTAAACCTCTTTCTGTTGAAGAGCAACTTGCCCGCCTGGCCCGCTGACTGTAGTAAATAAAGATAGTATATAAATTCAAAATGTGTAAACGTCGGCGCGGCGAAACCCACCATAACTTCAGCTTCTTTTGTGTTTATTTCTTTAAAGGCATATACAGACAAATTTTTCAAATCTTGTTACCGTACTCTTTGCAGGGCTCTTTTTAGTGATGTAATAGCAGTCGTCTGTGACGTCTATGCAGGCGCACACCAGCAGTTGCTGTTTTATTTGTGCATTTGTGAAGGGAACGCACCCAGGATTCACGCCCTCACCGTTGGCGTATTCCTATGGGGGGTGCGAGCGTGGACGTTTCACGGCCCGAGGCGGAGTGACGGCTGTCATGCGTGGTCAAGCACGGTGGTTCGTGCATTACGCAGAAAGGAAAATTCCAACGAGATGGAAAGGAAACGGACAGAGCAATGTTAGGGGTAGGACAATGGTAGGGTTAGAGGCTAAGAACACGTACGCGGAGGACTTGGTAGACACTACCCCAATGAAATTTGGTTTGCTGTCGGCCTTACGCAGCATCTCTATAAGAGCAATATTGTTTAATTTTTTAGCTCCGCCGTATTGCGTTGCCAGAAAAAATACCGAGAAAAGGCCCTGCGCACGTGAGCGTGCGCCTCATATGGAGAGCCCGGCGTCATGTAGGCTTGCGCTTGGGCTTGCTGAAAGTGAGGAGCTCGGACAAATTCCAAGAAAAATACCGACCGCATGTGCGCCCGCGCATCGCGAGGAGCGCCCGGCGTCGGCCATCTTGACCTTCGAGAACACGGTTCCTAGCATTCGTGGCGTGATAGCTGGCCTGCTCTTCTACTCGCCAGTTCACGTGCATTCACGCCTGAAGTGGGGAGGGCCGACGGCGGCTTCACGCTACAGACGCCGAGTTCGCGAAGCAGGTTGCCGCGGTTTCTAGCGCGCACTAACGCAGTCTGACTTAGATGTGAAAGCCTTCGGGCAAAAATACTTGGGCCTGCCAGTCATGAAGCCCGTTCAGCGGCATGTTCGGAAATCCATGCGAGGTGCAACAGCTGGGTTTCCGGAGAAGCAAGAGGGGCCGCCAGCTGTGCTGTTTTTCCAGCCTCGAATCGCCAGTGAAAACTTCGCCAATTTTTTTTTGAAGGTTACTCGTAACTCCATCTGGATCTGTGTTCATAGGTTGCTCATTAGTGATTTTAGAGTCATTCTTCCTGAGGAATAAATGTTTCTTTCTGCTTCACCGCCACCGCTTCTCTCTCTCTCTGCCTCGTCCGACTTCTAAGCCAGCCGAGAACGACGCGATAGAAACAACTGCGAGAATCTGGGATTTATCAATTGCCGCTCAGACTTAGGCAGTTGTCTTGAATTCCTTCAGATAATTGGGGTGGAAATCCTCGAATGGTATTGGGTGACAAAATAGGGCACGTGGGAGGTGGTCAAAGCTCAACAGGCAGATGAACTTATGTTTGCTTCGACGAACTGAAGCAAGCTTGGGTAACCGTAAATAAAAAAAAATGAGGGGGAGTGGCACGCAGGGAATAACACGCAGGGATAAGGCTAGAGGAGCCTACATGGTAATGCCGCGATAGGCGGTACAAAACACATTTCACGGCAGAGGTATGCTGAGAAAAAGACTGCGAGAAGTAACCAGAAGGAAGAAGCTGGTAAGGCGGTCAATCCGGGAAAGATCTCGGAGGAGCACCGTAGGAGGATGCGGCGTGGCCACCAGTATTCTCTCATTTGCTCCTCTTAACCCAGCTCTGCGGGTTATTGTCACATTCGCTGCTGCTTTTGTTTTTGTATTCCTGGAATTGTAGTGTTAGTCGAAATTTTCACGCCAAATATGAATTCGCCATTTTAGTCTTCTTTGGCCCTTCTTTCCCATCGCGGTCCCATAGGAGGGTTGCACCCTGAATAAATACAGCATTGCATCCTGGGATTGGGAAAATTGCCAGAAGTAGCTAACGCAAGCTGGCGCTATTTTTAAAGCCTAGTCCGGTGACAACCATCCCTACTACACGATGCCCTGGCCGGCCAAGGCCATGTCATCCCGGCCTTATGACACCCCCTCTCCGGCGGGGGCCCTACCCAGAGCCTAATAACTAAACATTTATTTTTCCTAATGCTGTGCCCGTTAGTTGTCTTCTGAAGTGCTCTAATGGCAAAAGCAGTATGGCTGCTCATGGCGATAATTACTATGGTTTTTTTGTAGCTACGTCAAGTTTGCGCGTTTTTTTTGTTTGCTGTAGTTCGGTGGTAATATTTTGGAAAGGAAGACTTATGGCACTTAAAGGGGCACTGACACAAAATTTTGAAGGCGAGATAACTTCGGAGATAGATTGGTGGGAACACATATACATCGTCTGCAAAATATCAGCGGCGAATACCGCCTAGAACATATCTAAAATCAATTTTAAAGTGTGCGAAACGCAACCGAGCAGCCAGCAGAGGACCACGCGCAATCGACATCCCGAGGATATTGTGTAAATAAACAACGTCCAAACACGTCACGAGTTTGTGTTTACCGCTTCCGCACTGCCGGCGTTTTTCGCCGGCTGGCCCGGCTCGCCGCTCCAATCGGAGGGCCGGAGGGCTGAGCTTCTGCTCTCGAGAACGAACGACCCGATCGTTGGCGGCGGAGGCGCCGTGATTTCGTCAGCTCATCGGGCAGCTGGCCGCGACCAAAGTTCTACAGCGATTCCAGGCACTCTATTTCTATTACTGTTTATTACCATTGGATGCGAAAACGCGGCGGAGGCACGAAAAGCCCACTGAGCTAGCCGCACGGTCGCTGTGCAGGCGGCGGCCACGGCCGCGAAGTGGCCCAGGCCGGCGCAGGTAGCTCGAGTGATAGTTTGTTACCGCTGCACGAAATTGTCCCCAAGTCCCGACCATGGTGGCTTACATGAGAAAAGGAGTTAATGATGCGATGGCGGGTTGCATTAAAAATTGTCATCTGCATCGCTTACGAGAGCGGCACTCGAATATCCGCCGCAGTGCTAAGCCGAACACATCTGTAGGCGGACCTGTAGGCAGACCGGCCGGCTGCTCCCAGCGCGCGTCTTGCCACCCACCGTCTCGAGCATCGCGCGTCGTTCTTTAGCCGCGGTAGCATTTGCACTCGCAGCGCCTGCGTCACATCCACGGTCGCTTTTTAATTAAGCGCCTCACGAGATAATTACGGGGGGGCATTCGCAGAAACTGCCGTCGATGCGGATTCGACAGTGCTACGGCGGCTCTGCTCTGTGATATCACTCCGACGGTCACGTGGTCAGCTTTGTTCACACATAATCCACAAAATGCATCGTTTCGCGGCACTCGCTGAAACCGAAACCGCGACTCGCCGCATTGAAAATGCCGCTAATTAAACAACCGTCGCACGCTGAAGCAAATGAGGTGTCTACAGGTGATAAGTAGGTCACTAGCTACTTATCGCAACAAAAAAAACAAGATGCAAAATTTTTGTGTCAGTGCCCCTTTAACGTCTCAACTTCCCCAAGACGTCATCTTTATACGTGGCATTCGTCTTTTTTCTCACGGGCCGTCATGTTGATATTGCGCACGGCAATCACCAGTCTAACTAACGCTTATTCCACTGCCGGAAACGTGCTAAGGTAGCGGGCTGTAATGCACTAGGCCCGTACTCTGGGGAGCCGGATCCAACTTCTTGAACGAACTAAAATGTGTTTTACTTGTTCTTTAAAGCGGTTACCATTTAAAGCACAAAAAAAAATACACCAACAACATCCCCGGGTTTGTATTTGGAGGTTTCGCCTGCAAAATGTTTTCGTTAGTTATCTGGCCTAAAGGTTGAAACATTTTTGACCATTATGTTATTCATCGAGTGATAGGCGTAGATAGGTGGATGGGTGAAATGCCGAAACGATACCAGGCACACAATGATTAGTTTCTTTTCTCGTTCTCAACTTCAGCCTCCGAGAGCTTGTATTGGCAGTTCTTATTCCCTGGAGCAGTGGATGATGACGATAATTAACACCGGATAATGTGCAGCATTACTCTGTGACTTCGACATCAGGAAAAGCGTACTAGACGGGTGTAAGGTTTGACCATGGAGGTCATCGCTCTGCGGGCGCAGCCAACGACGCAGATACGGAGATGGCTGTCACCCTTTGGAGGGGCCGCCAACAAATAGGCCGTCTCGACCCGCGGCGCTTACGGAAACGGGCAGGGTCGTGCCCTGCCATGGGCAAAAACGAGCGGCTCCCTTGACAAGTTGGGTAGCGACCACCATGTATGGGGGTTCCCAGAACGCGATTTGCTCGGGCGGAGAGTATTTTCCATTTCATTTCATTTTATTTCCTTAAAGACACCATTGAAGGGGTATTGCATAAGGGGTGGGTACATACATGAAAAAATGAAAGCCATATTTTATTACAATGCAAGGTAATTTGTTACGGTGTTCAAAAAGGTGGAAGGACAGGTTATAGCGGTGATTTCATTAGTAAGGCCGTTCCAGTGCGTTGCTGCACGAAAAATAGTGAAGACGAAAAAGTGACGGTGCGCGTACGTGGGCGCGCAACTTGTCGCGGGTGACCGCTGCGATGGGAGATGCGTGCCAGAGTGAGAATGTATGGTGGCCTGCGGAGTGAGCTGTAAAAAAACTTCTGAAAAAGGCAAAGACTAGTAATGCAGTGAGGAGATGCAAGCAATGATAGGCCAGATTCTGTTTTCAGTGCCGATATGCTGAAGTCAAAAGAGTACTTTGAATAAATAAATCGTGTGTCTCGATTTTGAAGCGACTCGAGTTAATTGATGAGATATACTTTATGTGGGTTCGAAATGACTGATGCGTATTCTATCTTCGTCCTGACGAGAGATTGATAAGCGAGTAATTTGACATTGTTAGGTGCGTGACGCAACTGGCGTTTTAAGAACCCGGGTGTTTTGTTAGCAGATGCAATGATGTGCGTAATGTGCGTTGCCGAAGTTAAATCGCTACAAAGGATTATTCCGAGATATTTATAGGAAGGAACTAGTCCAAGGTTTGTGTCAGCAATTTGGTACGGGAATATAATCGGCTTTCGACGGTGGTGGAAGGAAACAGTTTTACATTTGTTAAGGTTTACTTCCATTAGCCAAAGGTTACACCTTTCTTCCCCGCTTCGTAAGTCAGTTTGAAGAGACGTGTTATTGAAAACGTTGTTATACCCAGACTTGCTTTTTGTTGTTTTCTTTACCCTTTCCCCTTCCCTCAACGAGGGTATTTGTGTCGAGCCCGAACAGAGGAAGGGGGTCTTTTGCTTTTGAACTTCCTGCAGGTCGTGGGTAGAGTCCCGCCTGTGGCGGCGATACCCCGGCAAGCTTCTAAGCCCCACTGCGGGCAACGTTTTGCTCCCTTGTATGTGTCCTGTAAATATCCTCCTCAGTCGCCTGCAATTTGAAGGTAATCGCGCGAACGTCGACCATCGTCGACGATAACGCCCCCTCGGGGCTTGTTCTATACTTTGCCTGCTTGCTAGTTTAAGCAGTCTGCTCTCCCTCGCTCGCTGTTTATTCAAGCAGCCATCCCTCTCGTGGCAAAACAAGTAACCCCTTCCTCTTTTTTAATATCTAATGAAGTATTTATACCTTAACGTAACGACAACCCCAAAATTTTGATTGGTCCATAGGTTCAACAAAACAGGATGGTAATATAATTTTATTAAATCAGTGCTAGATAGCACAGAGGGGTTACAAGTGACAGCAGTTCTCGAAAAGGTGCTCGCAAACACTTCGTCGGGAAATACCGGGAATTTATAACAATGGGTGCTATCGGAGGTCCAGATAACCAAGAAGAAATCGCACACGTTATTACCAAAAAAAAGCACCACCAAGTGAAAAGGGTGGTTTACCGCCGCGGCAGTGACGACTGCTTCAAGGAACGGCTACTCAAGGAGAGGAGAATGTATAAACTAGGACCTAGACGCCGCAAAAACGCCGCGCGGGGGCGTTATCGTGTTTATCGGTCGATACTAGAGCGATTACCTTCAAATCGCACGCGACTGCACACAAACTGTACATAGGTTGGATATCAGTCTGCCTCGTCCCTCACGGCGACACGAAAAACTGCGGCGCATTCCTGGGTACGGAGAAGTCCTGAAATTTACCAAGGGTGCAGTATAAGAGACAGTGACACGAAATGAGCGCTAAAACGACAAAAATAACACAGATAGGTTTATCACGACCTTCAATGGCATTAGCTGGTTCCTGTCGTATCTAGTTGTACTAAATGTTTGTAGTGGCCGTAAATTTTTGAGTGTATGCAGATCTACAGAAATGATTGTAACGTGGGCATCTGTCTTGCTTTTCTTGCACAAACGAGTGTTCTATACCCATGAGCTGCATCCGGGCTTGCATGTGCGGCGTGGCGAATGCCTACGGTGGAGGCCGGAAAACTGGGCGGCCCGTAAGCCATAAACCAAATATTTTTGATGTAAGGCCTCCTGACGTTCTAAATTAAGCGTCAGAGTAAGTAGGTGCATCACATGCAATGCCTTGCTGCTTTAATCTTCCTCTGAAATAATTTCACGTAATAAGTTTTGAGCATCTCCATGTGGAGAAATCAAGGCTGGGGCTGAAAGTCTAACGGTTCGTTGTCCCCTACATTCACGTTCTGGTCTTCCTTAGAGGACGGCGAATTGCCTCAGTACTCTGCATCAGAATGCAAAAAAGAAAAATCGGTATGTCTGCCTACGGCACAGTGAATGCTTTCCCCGGATGCATTGTTTGTTTTAAGTTAATTAGGCTTCGTCGACCGGATAAATTTCTTTGACATCGTTGAACTAGCGCTCGTCCCGTGTCCCTGTCGCTTCTTCTGTCCCCGTCTGTGGCGCTTTCTGCCATGCCCAATTCGTATGACTAAGTAGCCCGAATTTCTACGTTGAATAGTTATTCTGTGGATCACACCACGGGGTAATGTTCAGGTTTATTCCGTGGCAGGGTGGCGAGTTGGGCGAGTTGGTGTACTTGCATCTTGGGGAACAGCGCGAACTAACAGGGACACAATAAGAAAGAAGTGGACAGGACTAGCGCTGCCTTTCAACTGACTTTCCCAAGATCATTCCGTGGACCGTGCCAGGGTATAGTTGATCCTTATTCGTCTAAACCAAACTAAAAAATACCAACCAACACTTATTTCCACTTATGATGCTTATTATTAACCTAAGCGAACAGGTTACAGCAAAATAAATTCACTTGAAAAAAATTGGCCGCGTATCTGCTGCTTTCGTTGCAAATGTCGTCAAAAGACGATAGTCTTTATCGACTTTTGCCAAGTAAATGCCTCCTTTCGCTTCCCCGCTCGCCTCTCATGTTGTTCCTGTTGCGTCGCGCTCCTCCCAAGGTAAAGACGCCAAAGGTTTTCTTAAATCATTTTAAATTTAGCGCGTTCCACTGCTCCAAACCGGGTGTCTCGATGCCAACGCTGCCGTACGGCGAAGACGCGTGTGAATCGAGGCACCCTACTTCAACGTTTATAGAACCGCGTTTCCCTAGTCCACGTGCGTTCCGAGCAGAACGTGCAACCTATCTAGTGGAACCTTTCGTACCTTTTGCCACTTGATTTCTTCATATGCCGCCATAAGGTATATTGCACGCGCGGCAGCAGGCGACGGAGGAGTGATATTTTTTTCTTCAGTTGATGAAGTATTTAATCTCGCCAAAATCAAACATGTACGAGTTTTTATAAAGGAACGCTGCAAATATCACTTCTGTATTAATTTGTTGTCTCATATATGCGTAATGTCTTGTTGTTCTTCAACAATATTGACAAGTATGAACACCACACCGGACTTAGACGGGCACATTTAGCTGTGACTATATAAGACTATTGCGCAGGCATTGTTTTACTTTGGCCGGGTGGCTGAATCGAGTCACAGACAGACAGACGGACAGACAGACATACAGACAGACATACAGACAGACCAAAATTTCTGGGTTTAAGTAGCCCAAGACAGACTATCGTCTTTAAAAAAGGCCATAACTGCTCGCACTCTAACCCAGGGCATCAGCGCCAAAACGTAAAACTTTACCACTGAGCCACAAAAGCCGAAGAGCGGATTTCTTTTAGCAGCAGCAGCTCAAAACAGAACCAATACCTGTGATCTGGACGACGGAATACAGCTAACAACCATTGTTTTTTTCTCTGGTCCACAGAATACGCTGTGCATTTTGTATAAGAAAAATGCTCTTTGAGATCACCTGCTGCGTTGTTTGTAAATAACGGTGGTTTATTATTTTTTGCTTGGCTTAGTTGCGGGGGGAGTTTATCACAACGTTTATTTGAAGTAATGCATCGCAGCGTAACTGCCCGGCCTCCAGTGCCTTCGAAACGGCATGTCGCATTAGGAGCCACCAAGTTCACAACTTCCCCAAAAATGTTATAGGATGATCTGTGAAATAATGCTTTCTCTTCCCCTTCATGGAACCACTAAAAGCGCGTAAGAGGGAAAGGTTTGTGCAGGTGAGCAATTTCCTGGAAGGTTCCAATGCGACCAAAAACAAACACGAATGCAAACAACCAAGGCAACGACTTACGCACGATTTCTAACTGCCTGTCCCTGCGGTACAGTTCCGCCACGTGAACCCCGCCTTTTCGCTAATGGGAATAAACAAAGTACGCCACGTGTAAGACCACAGCCATAGCCACCCTATTATTAGCTGTTCCAACAGGATTCTGAATACCGCCTATTGATATCGCTTCAGTCGCGAACACGCACGCTACGTTTCGATTACGTATGTGACAAATTACTTCGGAATGGGTCCTCTGTTTTATATAAACACAAACAGACAAACAGCCCAGGATGGAAACGAGTTAATCAGTTTGCGCTATTAAAAGTGTTACGCTAGGATCGTGCAGAACCCAATGAGAAGAATGCCGGACGCACACACAGGACGGAATGTATTTACAACATATTTAGCCACTCAAGGAGATGAAGGTCACTCAAAAAAAAGAAATGTTCGCAAAACGGGTTAGGTTAGCTTTCCACGGCAGTGGCTGTCACTAGACCCGCAAAACAGTTGCGTTGAGCACGGCTCACAGGTATGTTTCGTTGGGGCGAAGTGGTCGTCGAGGGTGAGGCTCGCTAACTTGGCCGGCCGCTTCACGGACAGGTCACCAACGAGCTGGTGTGGGACGCTCCGGAACACCTCCGCGACCAAGCACACCAGGCCCGGAAGCCGTGGCCAGGACTTAGCAACCCGGCGGTCCGAGCAGGAGCATGGAGCCGCTGACACACCACGAACGTCGGCCTCGCAGCAGCAGGAACCCTGGCTCGAGCCGGAACGTGACGACGCGGCAGAGCCTTGCGATCACTCGTGCCCGAGCCGCACCCAGACGGAAGCTCGCCTGGTCACCGATGGCGACGGTCTCGTAGCGGACGGCACGTCGACCGGACGTCTGACGTGGGAATGCCCAGTCCAACCGTGCCCTGTCTCGGTCGCCCTGCACTTCCCGGGTTCGCAGCGCTTGCTCGCACCACGCCCTCGTCTTCTTCTTCTTCGTGGCGTCTTTTTCCCAGCGGCCACTTGGTGTCTCCCGCGATGTGAAATCTTCTTTCACTACTTTCACCGTGCCCCCTCCGAGCCACTCATCACATCACCCCCACCTTAAGAAAGTTGTTAGGGGACCAAACAACTATTCTACTAATCCCTAGGCAGGGCAAAAAAAAGTGGCACTGATAACAATGCAATCACGGGCAGGATGCCGTCACTTAACAATAAACTACGATGAACGACGTTATGTCACCGTCAAGTTACACACGCGCCCGCACAACACGACACTGCTGGACGCCTGTTCACTTGCGGGAAACTTTGTGTCGTCGGCTTCTCTGGTAGGTGCATGGAGTATGCCACCAGAAACAAGGTTGCGTATCCAGGTGTCGGAGTCTAGATTGTGTATCGTGCCTGCTTGCATGACCTCCTGGGTTGTCGCAAGTTGCGGCATTGGGAGCGTTGAGCAGAAATGCCGCAGCAACTTGCGGTTCAGGCGTTTTCCGGTTGCAGACGTTGCATGATTGCACGAAACGCTTCACATCTCGTCCCAAATCCGGCCAGTAGAATTCTTCTAAAATACGATAAGTCGTTTTCCGGATGCCGGCGTGTCGAGGCATGAGGCGCTCATGCGCGGCTCGAAGGACTGACTCTCTGAAGGTCTGGGGCATCACTATTTGCTTGAACTCATTTCCATTTGAAAGGCGACAGACCCGATACAAGAGGTCCTCACTTTCGAGGAAAGTGTAGTGGTGGCCTCTTGCAGAGCGAGACTCCTTTCCAACTTTCCGGTAAATAGACCTCAAAGTGGGGTCTTCGTGCTGTTCCTGGGCTAGTTTTACACGGTTGAGGTTAGGCTGCCGGAGGAGTGGCGCTCTTAAGCGTATGTCCTGCAGGGCTTCAGCGCTTGCCACGGCGGAAAACAGGTAGTGCGGTTCCGAAGGCAGCGTTCGCCCTAGGCTGCTCGTACCCGTTTCACTGTCGCCAATAACTCCGTACTCCCACTCAAGATCTGGATCGTGAGGTTCCCTTACGCCTGGAATGTTGCCAAGAACCAGGTCGTAAAGGGGGCAGGCCATGCAGGCAGCGCTAATCTCTCCTACAAAATACGGCGTCTGTACTTGGATTTTCGCCTCCGGTAGTTCCTTAGCGGTCCCGTCTAGAAGGACAACACGGCGTGTCTTCCCAGTAAAACAGTCGTCGTCGACCAGATCACGGCGGACGATGGCGGTGTTGCTCCCGGTGTCTCTGAGGACTCTAGCGGCTTTACCGAGCACTCGTCCTGGAACCACTGGCAGCCCCTTTACCAGAAAAGGTGAATTCCTGTCGCTGACGTCCTTAGAGTTGGGACCACTTGCTCTCGCGTCCGACGACTGGGCTTTGTAGGACTTGGTTTTGGCGAACCTCCTTGGAGGCTCGTAAATGACACACGCAGCTACCGTGTCTTTGCCTCCCGATCCACCTCGACAGTTATCGGCACTATGACCTGATCTGCCACACTGAGAACAGGTGGTGTTTCCTCTGGCCACAGTGGGACAGTCCTGTGCGCGGTGTCCGGGTCGAATCACATAGAAAGCACTTCTTCGGTGTCCTTTTTTGGGTATCAGTTGCCCCCTTGGGATCATCTCGCACGTCAGCAGGAACCTTCCCTAAGTTCGCAAGGTTTTGCGCCTCCAGGAAACGGTCCGTGACGTCGGCCAAGGCATTCAGGGTGACACATTCGCGTTCCTTGAGGAAGACGACGAGTTTGGGGTGGCAACAACTGTAAAATTGCTCCGACAGTACCAAATCGCGGAGACCTTCGTAGGTTTTAGAAATGTTGGTCATTTCCACCCAATGGTCGAAGTAGCTCGACAGCCTGGCTGCAAACTGTTTTCCCGTTTCGCCGTCTTCTGCCCGGGCTTTGCGGAACTTTTCTTGGTATCCTTGGGCAGTGAATCTGAACCGTTGCAGCAATGCCTTTTTGACCTTGCTGTAGTCCAGTGATTCCTCCGCAGTCATCCTCCCAATCACAGTGAGTGCTTCTCCGGACAAGCACATACTAAGTGCAACGGCCCATTTGTCCTGGGCCCACCCCTGTCCGGCTGCCACGCGCTCGAAGCGCTGAAGATACGCGTGAAGATCATCGCGCCTTTCGTCAAATAGGGGTAGGAGCTTTTGCGGATTCATCACTGATACATTGGGGCTAGTTTCACTGTCGGCAGTGGCATTTGCGGTGTTTCGCGATCCTTCTTGAAGACGGATCTTCAGCTCGAGGATTCGCATCTCATTCTCCGCAGCTTCTTTTGCCCTCTCAGCAGCTTCTTTCTCCCTCTCAGCAGCTTCTTTTGCCCTCTCGGCGGCTTCTCTAGCTCTTTCGTCGGCTTCTCGCCTTTCCTCTCTTTCTCGTTCTGCAGCTTCCTTAAGCCTCTCTCTCTCAGCCGCCCTCTCAGCACGCTGCTCCGCACGCTGCGTGTCGATCCACGCCCGAAGTTCCGACCCCGAGAGTCCTAGCTGCGTCCCTATCTCCAATAATTTCTCCACATCCATGTTGTTAGTACACTCACGTCACGAATATGCGCACGGCATCCAACTCAGTTCTGCGGTTGTTAATGGGCGGATCCTGGCAGGCTCGCCACTTTTGTTACGCTAGGATCGTGCAGAACCCAATGAGAAGAATGCCGGACGCACACACAGGACGGAATGTATTTACAACATATTTAGCCACTCAAGGAGATGAAGGTCACTCAAAAAAAAGAAATGTTCGCAAAACGGGTTAGGTTAGCTTTCCACGGCAGTGGCTGTCGCTAGACCCGCAAAACAGTTGCGTTGAGCACGGCTCACAGGTATGTTTCGTTGGGGCGAAGTGGTCGTCGAGGGTGAGGCTCGCTAACTTGGCCGGCCGCTTCACGGACAGGTCACCAACGAGCTGGTGTGGGACGCTCCGGAACACCTCCGCGACCAAGCACACCAGGCCCGGAAGCCGTGGCCAGGACTTAGCAACCCGGCGGTCCGAGCAGGAGCATGGAGCCGCTGACACACCACGAACGTCGGCCTCGCAGCAGCAGGAACCCTGGCTCGAGCCGGAACGTGACGACGCGGCAGAGCCTTGCGATCACTCGTGCCCGAGCCGCACCCAGACGGAAGCTCGCCTGGTCACCGATGGCGACGGTCTCGTAGCGGACGGCACGTCGACCGGACGTCTGACGTGGGAATGCCCAGTCCAACCGTGCCCTGTCTCGGTCGCCCTGCACTTCCCGGGTTCGCAGCGCTTGCTCGCACCACGCCCTCGTCTTCTTCTTCTTCGTGGCGTCTTTTTCCCAGCGGCCACTTGGTGTCTCCCGCGATGTGAAATCTTCTTTCACTACTTTCACCGTGCCCCCTCCGAGCCACTCATCACAAAAAGATTATACATGCCTATAACTCTCGGGAAAAACATTTCTACCAGACGCACGGGAAAACCAAAAATAAAACGACAAAACGAAAACAGCTAGGTTTAGCGCTAACTTCAATGGTATTTGCTGGTTTCTGTGGTGACTAGATGTAGTGAAGTTTGGTAGCGGCCGTAAAATCTTTCAGTATATGCAGATCTACAGGCTTTATTATGACGCGAGTATCTCTATCTTGCTTTTCTTGAATAAATTAGTGTTCTATACATACAAGCTCCATCAGAGCTTTCAAGTCCAGCGTGCTGACACCCTACGTTGGAGTGCCAAAACCTCGGCGGCCTGTAAGCCATAAACAAAATATCCTTGAACTAAGGCCTGTCGACGTTCTAAGGTAATTGTCAGAGGAGGTAGGTTCATCACATGCAATTCCAATCTGCCTTCATCTTGATCTGAAATAATTCCCATACGATTTTTTTCTCATTTCCATGTTGAGAAATCAAGGCTGGGAATGGCAGTCGTCCTAACGGTTCTTTGCCCCCTAATTCGATGCTCTGGTCTCCTTTAGAGGACGGCAAATTTCCTCACTCCACTGCATCAGACCCGTGATGCAAAAGCGAAAATTGTTTAGTCTGCCTACAGCTAAGTGAATTCCTTCCCTGGATGCATTATTTGTTGCAAGTTAATTAAGTTTCGTCATCCGGATAAATTTCGCTGACATGGACGATGCATAAAGTCATCAAAATAAGCAAATGCTTTGTTTCTTAGGCTGCGTAGCAGTAGTGCACCTGTCTGTTGTGATTTGCTCCACTGGTTTGAAATTAAGTTCTTCGTTCATTGATCTGGGCACTCGCAAATTGAAATGTACCTTTCGTTGCTTTACAAATAGAAGCTATACCCTCCCTTCTTTGTGGAGACAACTTTTTGCTCCTTTAGAAAATATTCTTATACCATCACATCATTTGAAGTGCCTTTATATAAAAGAGAGCTTGCAGCAAACCTGTTAGGTTTACGTTCAGAATATTCTTGTGTGGTTTTCGCCGTGGAACTGTTGGACTTCTTAAAAAGGCCAGTGTTCTAACAAGAGCTTCAGAGCTCTCTATCTAAAGTAGGTATCTTACAAACAACAATTGCGCAGTTTACAACAAAGACGACTCTATCACTGGGAGAAGTTTTATTTGCTTCTCATGATAACTCCTTGTCACTATAGTTATATACATTTCGAATTATAACTGCTGTAAATACATAGTATTATATTTAAAAAATGTTTTAACGGAAAACGACACGCAACTTATGTTTTACCGAATCTACGCTAAAACAGATTGTATCATAGTAAGCTGTTATACTGTTAAATTACTGATATTTGGGGGAAGCTTTGTTTCCGAAATTTATTAAGGATATCTATGATTCGCACTTTCATTACATGTAGGATGGGGCTGCCTTCGAAAGCAATTTTAGTAGCATTACAGTGCCATGGTAAAACGAACAGCATAATGTTTGTCCAATATGGTAATAACTTAGTCCTTCGTACTTTCGTTAGGATAAATCACTCATAAATATTCATTCCTCACATAAGAAGCAATCGGGTTTTATTTTTCGAACGTAGTTGGTCTCGCTCTAGGTTGGACAGCACCCGGGTCAACACATTCGTAAACTAATTACTGTCAAATTGGGATTTAAAGTGCAGATGTAATTGATTCCGCCATGATATATTCACCATCTTCGCTGTCTAAGTACTTAGTTAGTGAAAGTCAACCATTGTTTTTGTTTATTATTAAAAATGCATTAAAAACAAGTTAAGTGTAGCAAGAAAGATAAGCAAGGAAACAAAACGTACACCCACAACATTCAAATGTAACATGGCACGTGCAAGTGTTTAAAACACAATGCCATCGTTCATAAGACTTGAATAAATGATTTTGGCGCTTTTTCTCTCAACATAAAAAACACTTAATTATCTTCAGTGTTTCCTCCTTACGCAACAACGAGGCAACTTGAAGTTGCAGAGTGCCCATTACAAGTTTTCACACTGCAAACAACATTTGCTTAGTGCAATGCATCCGGTCGCAAACAAGTTTTACCTGCACAAAAATAAATATTATAAACGTCTCGCACACACGGCAGTGCTAGCGGAAGAAGGCATTTCTACGTAGAAATGAGAATCAACATTCCGGATTGCATCGGACAAGCACTTGGGGGAAATCAATATTTCATGATTCGCCGTATACATTATTCAACGGTTTTGGAAGTTTGGAACGGTAAAGCTGTCCCTTCCATATACGAGTACAACTTTGAGTTGAAGGCAAAATGAGCATGTACTTAATACAAATCAATTAAATTTGTTAAGGGAGCTCGCGCGTACCTCTAAGTGTCTGAAAATAAATCTGGTATAATCTGAGAAGGAACTTGAGGTGCGATGATGCGATACAAAGCAATTTTTAGAAGCACTGAAGTCCTTCAAAGTTACTTTTGGCGTATGAAAGCTGCCGTTACTATGACAAAAATTCCATGTGGCTGCTATACGGGTACGTTTGCTTGTAGGCAAACTGTACGTTTATTGCTGTGGGTGCTAATATTATTTGTTAAAGTAAATAAAATTAGCTTGTAGAAATCTATACCGGAGCTTGAGAAATGGAATAGTTCTTTCTGTTCGTCTGGCAGAAAAATGATACGAACTAACGGGACCCCCTAAAGACAATAGCCTGTGTCGTCCGCTGGGGGAACGCCTGTAGCATCAGTCTTCTTTTTCGCGGAACAAATGATACCGAAAGCTAATCTCAACCCCCTTGAATATACCGTATTTACTCGATTCTAGGCAACCCTTTTTCCACGATCGCGATGCCCAAAATGAGGGGGGGGGGGTGCTAAGATTCGAAACACCTCAATTACCTTCCGCCCCCTCTCCCCAGAAATTTTTTTTCGGCCTGATCTCGACGAAGCAGGCGCAAGGAATAATGTTTTATTTGACCAATATTGAACCGGAAAATAAATGCAGACAGTTAACTCACAGTTTTTGCATCTTCACTACCATTCGAATTCGTTGTGTCACTTGGGCCGCCGTTTTCGGCATCCCCAACAGGTCGTCTTCTGTTCGGTTGAAGTGGTTTTTAATTGCAAGCTTTACAAATGACTCGGCCACAACGTCAACTCGATCCAGCTTCCACGCGTGTGAAATTCACCTTGCGATGGTTGGTTACAAAAGCGAGGGCTTAGATGCGCATGCAAACGTTTTTTTTTCTTTTCAAAGTTTTCCCGAAAGTAGGGGACGGTGCTCAGAATCGGGGGTTGCGTAGAATCGAGGAAAGTATGGTATTAATTGTTTATGATAAGCAACAGCGACACGAAATTCCAGATTGTCGGGTGCTGTTGTGGTGATAGGAGTGCGAACATATGACAAGCGGTACGAGCAAAACAAAAAACCTTTCCCAGTGTGAGCGATTCCGCATAGCGTTCACGCCGAAAATAGAATAAGATGGCGATAATAAAGTTACAGTGCTAAAAATGACCTGTGGTGGAAGTGTTAGTATTACAAACACGCCAAGTCCAACGATATTATAGTGAGAGGAGAGGCAGGTAGCGGAGCTGGGTAAAAACAAAAGGGAAAATCCACGGCAATGTACCTGTCTCATCTAGCGTTCAACGGCCGAACTCAAAGGGGCAATATACGGGCTGTGCTATCTGTAGGAACGATGACCTGGATGTCATTCAGTGAGACCTACATCCTTGCAATGGCAGATGTACTTTATCGGACAGGCATGGGAAGGTTTCAACCTCGCAGAAAGCCAGACCATTGAATGACACGGCGTACACCTACTGTAGCGAAGAGGACAGAAGAACAGCGTGTGCCTTCATGCCGCATTTTGGGGTCTTTCAGGTCGCCTCAATGGTTCGATGACGCCTTATGACGCTCTTGCCGTCAGGTCATGGTCGTACAAAAGGTCAGGATTGATAACTGACCGGCATGATAGTGGCAACCACATGATACGCGCTAAAGAAGCCATCTGCAATCAACGTCATTGTCACGCCATTGCTGATAGCAGACAATATGCACCAACACAAAACCAAACAGTCCCGCCCTTGGGCCCTCGGACCTGCCGCGGTGGCTCAGTGGCTAAGGCGTTGCGCTGCTGAGCACAAGGTCGCGGGTTCGATTCCCGGCCACAGCGGCCGCTTTTCTGATGGAGGCTAAAAGCAAAAAACGCCCGTGTGTACGAGATTTGGGCGCACGTTAAAGATCCCCAGGTGGTCCAAATTAATCCGGAGCCCTCTACTAAATTTCCCCTCATCGCCTACGTTGCGTCGGCGCGTTAAAACCTTACAATCAATAAACCTTGGTCCCTCGGCCCCCTCACGTAACGTACCCACTGCGACGGAAGTTTGGCCGGCTCGTCCAGGAGGAAGGGCAGATAACTCAGTTCGCGCACGCCACACAGGCGTGGTGTTGGTACTCCTCACAGGTGGTCCTTAATCTCTATTTGCCCGCTTGGTGCTAAAGCCGCTTGCCTCAACGGTGAAGAGAAGAAAAGGGAACAAGAGAGACGCACGTTCGGTGAAATGTCAATAGCTCTTTGCTACATTCACTAGGACCATGCTGCGAGAACGTGGGCGGATTTTTCTGTTTTCCACCGTGTGGATACGTGACTAGAGACATAAGCCGCGCATACGGGTAACTGGACGAGGGAGGGTCGACTCGACTGGAGGGTTTACTCCCCTGAAGCCCTTCTGCGTCCTAATGAACTCCATCCAAACAGACGAGGTGAGGGGACCGGAGGTGGTTTAAGAAAGGGGGCAATTTAGCTAACCACTGCCCGCTGACTCAGCCCAACGAGCGAGTCAATCCACCCCCTCCCTGCGAGTTGAACGGACTCGCCCCGACTATGTTTCGACTCTCCCCGTATTCTTATACATGGAAGGGTCACATAAAAAACTCTTTCTCGACTCAACTCTCCTTCGTCGAGTTCATGTATACGTGGCGATACAAGGCGCATCGAAACCGACTACCTCCCTCTCAGTAGGCTAACTTTCTAGATTGGTCGTAAGGATCATAACGGAAAGATGTGGGTTAGAAAGTCTCAACTCCGCCCTTTTCATGCGTTCTGCAGATGATCGTTATCACGGTGCCGGCACCGTTCGGGCTGAACGAGGGAACCACGACGTGAACTAGCCGCCCTAAGCTACCCCTCCACTGTGGTTGGCTTGTTGCATATTGAATGTAAAGTTACCGGAAACACATCTATTACCACTTTGTTTTTAGGGCGCACCTTTAGCGTACCGACGCTGACATGTCTGTAACAAGCAAATCGCTGTGTGTTATGAGCATGGGAAGACTAATAAGGCCCTGAGAAGGCGCTGTTTATATGGTTTTTCACGCGGCTTGTAGATGTCCAGCCCAGGCAGAGAGGAAATATTTCGCAGCTATTTAAACGCCCGTTTTCAACGAACTAACAGTGACCGTTGCTTTTGGCAAGCCTGGCGTGACGTTGAACGGCTGTGCCGGACACACACTTAGTGTAGGTCTCGGCCTGGTCTAGGCCGGATGTTGAATGTCTGTCAGGGCCCCTATCGTAGTGCAGGAACTGGCCTAATGCTTGTCGGCTGCCGAAGTAAAAACGTCCCTTCCGCTGTCACCACTTGCAGCTATCCGGAAACATTTTAAAAAGTACAAATAAGCCAGCATATACTTAAGCAGCCTCTTTATCCGCAGTCGACAGCTACCGCTACATTGGCGTAACCATCATTAACAAATTAGATTGGTTAAAATACCTTCTAAAACTAAAACCGATGCGTCAGAATCTCCTGACTACATGTCTAATTTGATCCTTGTACTTGTCTCTTCCATTCGTGTGTAAGATAGAATAAAAAACGTTTATCGGTTCCAAATGAGACAATGATGCACCCCTACGTCTAACAGTGACGATACTTGAACGCGGAGCTTGTTCTTGACGGATTTGGTCGTCGTCTGAGTTTGGACTGAGTTCTGACAATATCGATCTGGACCTATCGTATAGACGCCGGCTTCATAACGCGAAGGACCCAAGGACCATTCCGGTCATTGCAACCGTTTCTTTTTCCTTTCACTTCACCTACGATCATTCTTCATCAATGTCAGTTAAAGTTGGCTTAAATGAAAAACGTACAAAGGAAGGCCGGGAAGAACGACTAGACATCTGTGGCATACTCTCATAATCTGTGCTATTTTTATTTCCTTTGTTAGAGAACTCCTCTTCCACAACATATGCAAAGAAAAATTTACAGGCACTGTTACACGATCAACAATTAGCCCAGCCCTGTATTGATCATTTTTTTATATAAAGCGCAGAATTCGGCGTCTTTTTATATTTGCGTTTGTTCTGCTTTTTCTCTCCTCTCTTGGACGCTGTTTTTATCCGAAGCAGCTTCTTTTTTTGGTTTTTGGTTAATCAGATAATAAACAGATGTTTGCAGATTTTTGGCTGTTTTTAGTTTGTATTTTCCAAGTAACCGCTTGAAAACGCTGGATAACAAACAGCTGGGGATGCGATTAGGTTTATGGAAGACTTTTCCTACGTCTCTTTTTTTTGGAAACACTGGTCAGTTTTTCGTTTTACAATACATGTGTTGATAATTTTTATATTGGCATGACTTTGTTCTCTATATTTTTGTTCATTTTTTTACTTTAGTGCGTGAGTAGGCTCCTGCGTCGTTGTGCCTGTTTAGTAATGCGTAAAGATAAGACTGCTCTAGGACTGTAAGGCGATGCGCACGCGTTGGCCGCCAGACGGACCGCGGTTAAGAGTGCTATCTGTTAAGGACACCGCGATATTTGCTTAGATATGTACGAAAAAACGAGACGCTATTCGAATATTCGCGATATTCGAATTCGAAATTCTCGAACTTGAAATGTAGAAATGTTATTCCGAATTTCTTTTGGAATATCCCAATATTCGCGATATTCGGAACGGTGCGTCGGTTGGCATGGGTGACCGGCGTGTTGTGGAGAAGTGCCTGCGAACCGTCATGAAGTATTTATTATCTACTCTGACCCATTTCTGTGGCGCGCGTTGCGCTACGGCTGCCTTAAGCACAGGTTGTCTCCAACAGGCTCCACGCGCTGACTTTGATTAATATGGTTGACTAAAAGTTTTCCATCACGAAATTCTGCTCAGTTCATTGAGTACAGCTTTGTAAGTTGAAAGAGGGACTTCACCTACACCCGCATCTGGCCCAGAAGTTTCTTTACGTCTCCCAGCCTTGCCTGCCAGCAGGCTATTTGATACTGGCCTATTTAATGATTTATTAAAGGGACCCTGCAACAGTTTCTTCAAGTTTTTTGAAAATAATAAATGCTTGCAGAACGTAGTGACCCGATACACCCGGTACTTTGATTAGGGGGTCGCAAAGTACCTAAGCCAAAAGTTACTGCTTTAGGCCCATCAGATAACTTTGGAACTCGCTCAAAAGATATTTCTTCCTTTCCCGGTCTTGGCGTTCTTCGACCGCTCCGATTACATCGTTAACGCCATGTAGCGGCTGTTCACCGGTTTTCCTTAAGTAGCAGCAATGAACGCATTCGATAGCAACTTTACAAATCAACCGCAAAAACAAATCAGAAACGGAGGGGTATCTGCTGCGACGAGCAAATCACGCTGTGTCGCTCCGTGCTTGCGATAGCTATAGCTTTCGCAGTGCTTCCAGAAGCGAAGGAAAGAGTGAAAGCGCTAAGTGAAAGTGTTGCAGGGTACCTTTAAAGTATCGGCTGCTCGTACCCATTGCACAGGGCAACTATTTTTGTATTGCTTTTCAACAGCCTAGCTGTCGAAGCTTGAGATTGGTCCAGTGGCGTTGGCAAAGGAAAATACCAAGAAACAACTCCTGCGTGAGGCTCCCCGAACGACCCTCGTTCCGCTACGGAGGCGGAGCCAGGCGGAACCGTCCTATGTCGTCACTCTGCCGATGCGGCGACTTCGTCGGCGACACGCAGCGCCTCGTGACTCTTCGTCGAGCACATCGTCTACACTCCCGCAAAAAATGGGTCGGCCTAAGAAGTACGTAACTAGTGAGGGAGAAGAAGCGCAGAGTGAACGCAGTCATGTCCCTTGTCCAGAACATATTAGAAGGCTGCTATCCAACCCGGAGTGTCGCGCCGAATCCTAGCAAAACCTAGGAAAACCAGAAGAAGCTAGGTCAATCCCAGCTCCGTTGTTCCTCCAGCCTTGCACCGCTATTGCGAGCTGCTCCAGTTTTGCCGCATTATTTATGTTTTGTCAGTGCGCGTATATTTCGCTACTTGTTGCCGAGTATTCACACTGCTCTAGCATTATATCATCATTCATTACGACCCCGCCCCTTCAACTCGTACACTACCTTCGTCTGTATGTATCGAAGAAAAAGCTTTATGAATTCCTTCCGTCAGGCGAGAATGCGTACATGTTTGCGTTTACTCCCTGTACAGCTGTTTCGGACAGGCTGGCACCGATAGCGCGACCTGCCTGTCGTGGTTTAAACACTTCATTTCACGAAGGTAAAATATGGGCCACTTGCACTGATACGCCCTATGTGCGCACAGTGTACGTGCACGGTGTGCATCAATCCTTGTAGACCAACTACGCGGGGAAAACGGGCGTTCCTGACGGAAGTCAAGCACCCACGCCATTTTACTCCCTGTTCGTAGCCATTAAAGGGACCCTGCAACACTTTTGTCACCGTTTTTTTGAAGTGAGGTAAAGTGAGGTTTATTTTTCTTTTTATAGAAAAAAGGGAAACGTTGCAATAGGCGGTTAAGCTATACCGGGCAGCCCAGCTATAAGCGCAAAAAGACTTAGTACTTAGAAGGTGCAGCAATCAAAATACAAAAATAATACTCAAGCAGTAACACATACAAGAATAAAAAACTTGTGCATAATAATAGGCTAATGCAAATTGATACATGCACAATTAAAATTTCGTGCATACGGGTGATAAAAGTAAATCATTAGAGTCAAGTACTTGGCTGAACAAGATAGAAATATTTATATACACTTACATCCATGTACACAGATACCAACACATATGCAATTATCTCGAAGACCGTCAATTACATTTTACATTGGAGTTCCACCTTCAATGAGGTGCTGTTTGATGTTTTCCTTGAACATATTTCCGGATAACACGAACTCATCAGCAAAGGAGAATTTGTTTAGCCCGTCGGGTGCTTGAAAACTGAGCTTTTGTTCACCAAAATACGTCCATGTTCGCGGTACTCTGTGTTACAACGCGAAGATTGCTACCTATGTTGCTATCAGGGACAGAGTACAAGCGATTCCGGTGAATGTATTGAAGTTCTAAAGGCTGCCATAACGTAGCCAACCAACACACCCGATATTTGTATACGCGAGTCGCAAAGTCCCTCACCCCGAAATTACTGCTCTATGCCCATCAGGCAACATGGAAACTTGTTCAAAACATTTTTGGCTCTTTTTCGGCTTGGCGTCATTACAGCGGTGCAGCGGATATTGGCCCGGTTTTTTTTCAGTTGACTGAATGAAGGCACTCGTTAGCCTTTTTAAAAAGAAAGCCCGAAAAGCAAAGCAGAAATGGAATCCGTATCTGCTGTGACATGCTAATCACGCAGTGTCCCGCCGTCCTGGCGATAACATAGCTTTCGCAGGGCTTGTAGACGCGAAGGAATGTGCAAAAGCGTGTGTCGGAAGCGTTTCAGAGTTTTTTAAAGTCGTATTCCACGCCATGTTGGCTGCACTTGCGCGCTCACGAGAGCTTGCACTCTGGTATTTAGCGAATTTTGAGAACGCGCGGATTGTACGACGTGTGGGCGCGATGGCGGTACAGGGAAAGAGCGGCGAGGCATGGACAGCGAAGGCGGGTATGACGTTGCTGACGTTGCTCTCGTTTGTGGACTGGGGTAAATAACGTTCGCTGTCGCAGTGAAATGAGAGCGTAGTTTCGCAGCCAGGTGTTTGCTGACGCGTGTTCCGCTGACACCTGTTTGCAACACAATCGGCGGCCTGTGATCGGGGCTTCTCGTGCAACAGGATTGCGCTCGATCAATGTGTTTTTGCCCAGCGATTTACTGGCTGCTATGAGCGAGTGCGTCGGGCCAACACGAATACGAGGCGTTCTCCGAACTCAAAATTTCGTGTCGCATAACGGCTCATTCGTTGCAGTTTTTTTAACCTGGTGTTAAAGAGCTTAAATTTCGTTTATTGTATCGCGGATGGAGCAGCTAAAGGTATAAATGCCACATATTAAGAAATAGCGGGTCCTTCCTCGAAGGCAATTGTATTTCTACTAAGCATACTTTTCATGAGCAGGGGTTTGTTGGCTAGTTCCTCTGAGCATGAACCGGGGAAGGCTCGTTTTCTGCACAAAAATGCATAATTTGTTGGGTAATGTATTCAATTTTTATAATACTGGAATGTAGATTAGTTTGTAATAGCAAAATATATTTTAAAATCGGGGAACTCCTAAAAATAAATGTGGCAAGCAAAATAAAAGTTTGCCGTTTTCACCGCTCTCGCTCTCGCCGTAATAAAGCAAAAGACTAAAATTCTCAACACCAACAGAAGAAGTCTAAAGAACACGAACTGCATAACGCTTGCATTTTCAAAACAGGCACATGTGCGATGTTCGCCTGCCTAATAATTAAAATAGTTTATATATAAATTATTCTACAGGATATATAAAAAAACAAACATTTTGGAAATAAACCTATGAAACCCACCGAGAATGTTTCTTTAACCGTCATCTGACGTAAGTCAACAATAACACAAACCTTCGAAAACAAAGAGAAATATGACACAAATCGCACAAGTGACCAAGCATGGTACGAATTGTAGCTCCTAAGAAATTCATAACTTTCGTTGTTGCACCCGTATTCATTGTGATCGAATGATGTTCGTTATAGCCAAATAAGCAACAAAACAAAAAACACCCTACGAAATGCAGAGCCGCAAACATTGGCCTCACACAGTCAAAGTAGCCTAATCTTTCCACAAACTAGCTAAATATGATAAACATTAGAATGAGAGACAGCTGGGCGAGTTGGAAGGGGTTCATATTCAAAATTTAACTGCGCGAAAGGCGGGTACAAGAAAAGGAAAGGACACGGACGAGCGCTCGTCCGTGTGCTTTCCTTTTTTTGTATCCGCCTTTCGCGCAGTTAAATTTTGAATATGATAAACAGTCTAAATGAAAAAACAGCAAATTTACCCGCCACTTGCACACAGTCACCTTGCCTCCCCGACTGCGCACGCCCACATTAGTCTCATTTATTCTCCCAATAACAAGTTAAGCCCCATAACTTACGGCCGGTATCGCTCAGGCCATATCTCTTCAAGCAGGAGAAACACATGGTCATAGCACTCAGTCCCAGTTTGGAAGCAAGAACGCTTCCCTTCCACCCTGTTTGCCTTGCGTGACAACCTCGTCACACAAAACGTAGCGCTTCAGCTCAGAGAGCACGTAATAATCACTAAAATTCCCCCTGCACAATTTTATCTTTGGAACTCCACAGCGCCTACGCCAACTTCACCTATAAAGCTATCTTCACCTGCGAAACACCACGCGCTGCATTTGCGACTGCGTATGGGTACTACGTCCCCAAAGGCCTCTGTAAGAACCAAGAACCCCAAACCCCTAAGGTTCGGTGACCTCTTTTACAATTCTAGACCTTCCGTCTATCTACCAGGAATTCCTAGCTTTCAACATTGTCTCTACGCGGATGGTTTTGCTTGTTTCGCCATTGAATGCTCGTCGGGTGTCCACATGTCCGCCTTATAAGGTGTGGGCACAATCACTGACTTCCTCGCGCCACGTCGTCTTATTTGTCACCGCATTAGATCCGTCCTTGTCCTTCGTGCACGCACCCGGGAAGACCTTCATACCGGGAACATGATCCTCAGGTCATCGTTCAGCAGGAACCCATTCTGGAAGGGAGAATCTTTGAATAATTGGAGCAAGCTTCCAATCAGATGAATGGGACGCAGCACTCCTACCGGAAATACACTTTACGATATCAAGACTTGCTCACCTCATCCTACATATCTGCATGCGCACAGACAGGGCATTAAAGAACAATACAGATTAAAGAACCCATAAAGACAAAAGAGGGGTGGCAGAAGACGATACTGTCACGTTGCCAAAGACGACGCAGTTTTCTTGAAGGAAAAACAGTTTATTGAAGTAAACTTGTGCTCCCCTAACAACTCAAAGAATACACAGGTGCCGAAGCAGCAGTCAACAAAGTGACATCCGGAGGCGATTGTCGGTTAATCGAATACCGCGTTGTCTTGTCTGGAGGCTTTTATTTTCCGACGCGAGTGTTTCTGGAACTGTCGATTTACATCCAGAACATGGTAGATCAAATAGTATTATTCTAGGCTAGTGACGTTTTGGCGAAATGCTCTCCTTATCAGAATGAGATAACCCGTGCGGCATAAAAATGAAGAATGGAAGACGCGCTTCGCTCGGGACATAGGTAACACAGCCGGGCAAGGCCGGGTAGTAGAAAGAAAGCATAAACAAACAAGCCCAATGCCTGGCTCGTGGCAATATGATCTCTTGAAGACATTTGCAGGTAAGTAAGCAGATAGGCGGCCAATTTTTAAGATGCCATAAACGGTGAAACCAAGCCGAAGGGGGGGGGGGGGGGGGGGGGGGCTTCAGAACGCCCTTGGACGATAGCCTTTCTTGGGCTTTTCAAACGCGAAAATTTTGGTCTGTCTGTCTGTCTGTCTGTCACCGGCTCAAATCCATAGGTCAAAAATGGTCCGGAGGATACTTGCACACAAAGAATATACTTGGCAAGGCTGCTCCAAACTAGTAAAACTGTTGCCATGGTTAATCTGAATTATTGATGAATAATGTGCATTTATCAGCGAAATTTAAACATTGTGCTCATTTGGGGCAATAGGTAGGCACGTAACTGAAAGTACCAAGGTCATTTTTATTACGAATCCTTGTTGTATTGTTTTACGACAGCTAATGAACCAGAAACAACACGTTGAAAAGTTGTCAAAGTAAGGCGAGGTAAAAGCAATGACTACAACAAAATATTTTGTCTCTTGCAGCATCACAGATGGCGCGCAAGCTTCAGTGGAAACACGTGAAGATTGAATTGAACAGACGTCTCAAACATTCAGTGTGGGAGAACAGAAAGAGGAGGGGAAGAGTTTGAGGAGTAACAGAGGGAGATAAATTGGTTTAATGCATCAGGGGGGCCAGAAAAAACATTGACTTTGGACGTCATTAGCCGTGGAGGATGCAGATACGCAGCGACTTTTCTTGGTGAGTTCACTGTCACTCTTCGAATAAAACTACAGCCCGACGTACAACATAAACATGTCTAATACAAATGCACTAGAAGGCAGGCACTAGTGATGCGTATTGTGCTACCCAGGCGAAAAACAGCAGCTATGTGTTGCTAGCGCCAATTGGTATTACAAACGTCCGCCCTAACAAAAGATATTTTCTCAGGTCGTCGGTTAATTCCATATAAAAATTTAGGCAAGCCGAGGAATTAGATGTGCCCAACTTTTGCCTTATTTGCCAGCGATGCAAGTTGCGCGAACGTCTTGCTTTCGTGTGATTAGTCTTACTGTGTATGTCGTGGTGTGAAATCTGTGTTTTGTTGTTCACTACAGTTTACATACTTTATAAAATATTACGCGACCTTTTACTCACTGAGATATCGGTCTGTTACGTACATGACGGCTTCCTGCGCAGGCGGAGATACATTAGAAAGCAAAGCCCCCGATGTCCTCTCATCAATAAATGCTCGAATATATCAATGAGAGAAGAAATGTCTGTGCCGATACGCCAAAGTAACTAAAGAGCATGCCATCCAATAAACGCATTTATTACGATCCATGTCCAGTATTGCATTGACGTGTTTATTTGTGAATTTCTAGTCCTTTGTGCCCGCTTGGCAACCGTGACGGGATTCTTTTTGACAAATTCAGGTTACGCTGACAGCTACTCACAGTGAGATGTTTGAGTGGCGGCCCCTTGCTCCTGACGTCATCTTAAGGACTCACGCCGCTGTTGTCGGAGGGGCAGCTGTGCCTTTGTTAGAAGTTGCTGGTTTTGATGCTTTAATGCATTCAGAAGGTATGTTAACAACATTGTCTTCGTGCATTAAAAAACGCACAGTAAAGCGTGCATTCAAAACACTGTCTGCGCCAGCGCGAAACTACCCAAACAATGTTGCCACGGTACTCGAACGCGGCTATTGTGCCCCGCTTTTCTATAGTGACCATCATTATTATAACAAACTGGTACTGAACCAGAGCGGTTATGACATGATTACGCTATTGAAGTCTTGATATACTCGCTAAACAGACCCGCTAAATGGTGAACGTGCCCTTTGCCAGTATTACACTAATCGAAACCGATGAATATGCGCAAGCACCTCTTTATAACTTTTAAACCCCCTAAGCAGTAAAGAACTAATCCTCGCCTACTCGGCATGACGGTCAATCAATTGAAGAAAATTACACTTGCACTCTTAAGTTCAGTTTCACTTCAATGCATGTCTGATGACGGGGAAGATAAGGCTGTGGGAAATATACCGCAAATATCCCTTCAGGTTTGAACAAAGAGCTACTGTACATTAGCATGTACAGTATGTATTAACATGTATTAGCATTAGCAAGTTATTAGCATGTGTGTGTGTGGGGGGGGGGGCGTGTACGTGCTTGAGCATGCTTGGGTGTGTGTGCATGTCGGTTGGGATTTAAAGAGAAGCTTAAGTCTCACTGACGGCGACCGTCATGTCACCAAAACTCTGCGAACGACTATGATCCCAACGAAAGAACAAATCCCCTACGTGAAAGCGGAGTGTTTCAACCATTGTTGCCGTTGGATGAAGGGGCGTTGGTTTTCAGTTTTCAATATAGAAAGGAACTACGCGTTTTAGAAAGCGACATGCATGAGATTACAAGATCAACGGAAAAATAAAACCATGTTATAAAGTGTTTTTAAGTACGCTGGTGTTTGCAGACCCTGGATGCAAATGTCGCATTGGTAATTATGTTGGCTACAGTCTGAACTATACTGTTAAGGGATGTCCAGTTGAAAAACAGTTGCTGCCTTTAGAGTGGTTTTAGCAGCGCACAGTTTTACCCTTTAGTTTCCTGTGCCATATTTTATTGCAACAAAATCCTTGACATTTCTGATGCCATTCAGCTTGTAGACATGTTTTTCTCGTCTTTACAGACATAGGTGCGCAGTATTTAACCTTATCGCGCTGTGGTATAAAACAACTGGTTTTGCTACGTACGCGTAAAAGAGAAATGCCACGGAAAAAGAAAAATGTCAATTTTTCTGCGCTGTGATGTATATTGTTTCCTTGTCTCTTCTTGCTACAAATAAAAAAACTGTCACAGTGACCTAACCTGCCACGCGGGCTTTTAAAATTTACAGCTTGTTTGTAGAGTTTAGTTCTGTTTACTTACGCACAGGAACGACACCTGAGTGTTCTCTGTTTTCGAATAACCGACATACAGGCACAGTACGGTTTTTTGTTTGACGTAATACAGCGAAATAATTGGTCGCAGGCTATGGTAAGTTTCTGCTCAGTGGGTAAACGCAGCACAAAATGCTTATTCCTTAGTTAAAGGAACCCTGCAACACTTTCGATAAGCGCTTTCTCGCTTTCCTTCAAGTCTAGAACCACTGCCAAAGCTATAGTTATAGCCTGCACGGAGCGGCACAGTGTGATTTGCTCGTCGCACCAGATACGGCTTCTATTTCTGCTTTGTTTAGTGGCATTGTTTTTAAGTTGCTGTCGAAAAGCGTTCATTGCTGCAACTGCAGGAAAGTCAGCCAACAGCTGCTACATGGCTTTAGTGACGTAATTCGAGCCGTCGAATAACGTCAAGACCAGGAAAGAGATAAAAATCTTTTGTGCGAGCTTTCAAATTATCTGATTGGTGTAGAGCAGTAATTTTTGGATGAGCTACGTTGCGACCCCCTAATCTAAGTACAGGTTGTGTTGGGTGACTACATTTTGCAAGCATTTAGAATTTCAAACAAAGTTGAAAAAACTGTTCCAGGGTCTCTTTCAATACTTTTCAAGGGCCTCAAAAACAGCGTGTAACAGACAAGACAATAACGAAGGGATAGGACGGGTGCAGACTCACAACTAGCTTTATTGAAAAAACGAACGTGACTGTATACCATCCATTGACCATGCGCACGAAGCAGCCAGTTCTTGCTCTTTTCTTGTCAATGAACCATCCTGTTCAAGAACTCAAACTCACTTCCGTACAGCTTAACAGGATGGTGCATTGATAACAAAAGAGCAAACACTAGCTGCTTCGTGGCATGGTCAATTGATGGGATACAGCACGTTCGTTATTTCGATAAAGCTAGTTGTGAGTCTTTGCCCGTCCTGACCCTTCCTTATTGTCTTGTCTGTTACACGCAGTTTTTTCAACGCTTGAAATGATGCACCAACTGGCCCAAGAACACGCTGTACTAGTAAAGTACTCGTTACTGAGCGAACGTGAAGCAGTCATCCAAGCCGCGTTAAGGTTATTACAAAACTTTAAATGGAGTAATCAGCGTGAACAGCATGAGCGACGGCTGCAGCTACGAGCGATAGCTTCAGTAACATTTACCTGCGTTTAATTTTGGGAAAATGTCGGGCCGTCTATTGCAAAAAAGAAACCGTGATAAAAACGTTAGATGGTTGCTACACCGTTGCGGGTCGCTCATGCAAAAGACACACATGCGCGCATAAATTCCCCCTCCACGCATGCGATTTTGTAGCGTAAGCTACACTGCCCGAGGTTGAGCAGTTTCGGGTGGACCTTGAAGGGCCGTGCTGCGCAAGCGCGAGGAGCATTGGATTGAATTAGATTGGATTGACTTGGACTGAACTGGATTGGATTGGATTAAATTAGGATTGGATTGGATTAAATTGGATTGTGTTGTTTTGGATTGGATTGGAAATACAATCCAATTCAGTACGGGTTTGTAGATTATCCGGAATTGTAGAGTACGGGTTTGTAGGTTTGTATGGGTTTTGCTGACCGCTTTGTTGCATTTCTTCAGTGTTCTGACCCATTGTTCTTCCTCTTGTATTGTCGTTGAGTTACTCGATGTCTTGGCTCATCTTGTGTATTTTCCAGTATGTACATAATATGCTTTTGATGTTTGTGTGTGTGTGCGATGTATGTACCCCTCCTGCTCGGGCTTATGGCCTGCAGTATTTCTTAAATAAATGAAAATAAATAATTATTGGGTCTGCACATTCGCTGGTCTGCGCATTCCAGAGGAATCACGTCATAGCCGCAGCAGACGCACTGGCGACGGCGCGTGCCCACCTGTGCGCCTCCGTTGCGCAGTGGCCAAGTCTGACGCTGCAGCAGAGCCGCTTGATAGCCGTTTCGCGTGGCTCCCGGAGAGGCGTGCTGCGCATGCGCCAGGAGCAGTGACTGGAGTAGACTGGACTGGAGTTCCCCTGACTGGATCGGATTGGATTGGATTGTAAATCGTTTTAGCAGCAGTAAGCATGATAATCAGGTAATGCTAGACAACCAGGAAACCCAAGCGGAACCTTAGCTCACGCTACGTATATCCTGGCATAGCCGAGCTAAGCCACTGCTAATTTTTCTTCATAGGAATGTTTTAAACTCACCCGCCGCGGTGGCTCAGTGGCGAAGGCGTTGCGCTGCTGAGCACGAGGTCGCGGATTCGATTCCCGGCCGCGGCGGTCGCTTTTCTGATGGAGGCGAAAAGCAAAAACGCCCGTGTGTACGAGATTTCGGCGCACGTTAAAGATCCCCAGGTGGTAAAAATTAATCCGGAGCCCTCCACTACGGCGCGCCTCATCGCCTGCGTTGCGTCGGCGCGTTAAACCCTACACTCAATCAATGTTTTAAGTAACCTGAAGCAAATTTCCGAGTGTAATTCCACACGTTAAAGCAACTGTTCTTGTCTGAGTATTGCCGCACCAGAAGAAGTCTCCTTGTTTTGTACACAAACAGCCATTCGGACAGTCTTTAACTCATCCGCGTGACGGAACCCTTAGAGTTTCTTAAAATATACATCAGAGAGGGATCTGGCGCTAGCGTTACATGGCTCTCATCAATGCCGTTCGTGTAGTCGTGGGCCTCCATGATGGCACACTGTCGCCTTACTTTCGTCATTCGCCTGGATTAACACAATTTAGTGACCGTAAATTCACACACACTGTTACAGGAACGCCAAGAACAGGGTTTTATTACATCGGTAGAAAATAAAACACGCGCTTTAAACATTAAGAAAAAGAAAGTAAAGCACGTTCCTTTTTCTGAGAGACTGTCGGAGCGGTTGTCTCTGCTTTAAAAAGAAGGCATTGCCACATCAGTACAAAAGAAAAGGAACGCTTAGAATACAAATGTCATGCCATGCGCAAGCCAGAAGCTGTACTATTACCATATTCTCCCATGACGACATAGATTCCCAGCGCAGTTTCATCTCTAGTATATTTACTAAAAAACTGTATGCTGGAACCCTTCCAACGTTTTCCGCGGCTGCTGCGCCCTGTACCTGACTTCAACAGGACAACAGAAGCAAATTAATCATGGAGAAATCTACAACGCCACTCTGCGCTTCATAACTGGACTATTTATAAAAGCGGAGCTGTTTAGGGACCTGCCTTGTTCTTCGAACCTGTCGTCCGCTGCCACGATCGCAGCTGGAATTTCAGTTGGCAAAACTCGGTCACAGTGAAAAAAATCACAATAAAAAGGTCCTAGGTCTTTCATCCTTTCGTATAAAAAGGCTTCTATTGCCCCTAGGAAATGTCTTCCGAACATTGCCTTAGTGTTTAGAGGTGAAGCCGACTTTACAGAATCTTATGCGGCTTGAACTTTGCAAGCTGGCTTTCCTACATTACCTGTTTCCAACACTTTTTCACCTGCCTTCCCGCTTCTCGCATGATCAGCGAAATTAATGTTTTTCTAGTTATTTAAACTTTTCCGCGTTTGAAACGCTTGCCACCTTCTATTTTAACTGGCTTTAATTTTTCTCTTATACCCTTGTTCCCTATGGTGACTCCGGTACCTTGAAAACGGTGTTAATTGATAACTAACCTACTCAAAGTACACTTTGATGTGCATTTTAAGTAGGGTAGTCATCAATAAACACCGCTGTCAAGGTACCGAGTCCGCATAGGTAACAGGGGTTTTAGAAAAAAATTAAAGCTAGTTCAAGCATGTGAAAAATTGTGTGCTTTAGCGTCAACTACAGGCGGGGCACAGAGGTGACCCAGTTAGGTGCAAGGAGCGTAAGATGACTGTTGCCTTACGTACACTCTGCTATGTTTAAGATGTTGTTTGTTGATAAGACGGCTTAACTTAGACTACTCAAAATGCATATACAAGTTGTGACAAATATTGGTGTAAACACTCTGTAATATCGCAAATGATTACTATTAACCTCTTCTAGACTGAATGTTCCGTAAGGCATGAAAAAAATATTTTTGCAATCGCTTTTTCTAGTCTGCTTATAGAGGAAGGCTAAAAAAACTTTTACACATGCCTGGCTTTTCGAAAGAAAGTTACGACTATGGCACAAAAGCAAAACAACAGTTCATAATAGATGAGTACATAGTAAATTTATTCAGAAACAAATTATTTACGGCAACTCCGCGTGTTTTTCAACACACGGAGTTGCCCGCATTTGTGGCAGGCGGCATTTTTATTGGTGGCATTTTTATCGAAATCAAAATAGTTACATTCCCTTTGTAAACAGGGTTGTAAATGAACGGCCACAAAGCAACGGTGATCATTGGCACAAACCGGAGGAAGGGGAGCAGTCAGAACTTCACTGAAAGCGAGGTATATGATGCCACTTGTTCCATATGTTGCCATCAATGTGTAGACTCCGTCAGAGCACAGGTGTTGCAGCTACCGATTCTTTATTCTGGTTGCGCGGCTTACAATTGGCGTGATGCGAAATCGCAACAACCGGCCATAAGTGGTTAAAATAAAGCCGTCGAAAGGCAGATTTCACAGCCGTACATGCGCGATCTCGGCTCGCGGCACAGGTACACCTCCATATATATTGTTGTGCCTCAGCGCCCAACCCAAACCACCAACGGCAGACGTGCCCCTACTTGAAGGTGCCGCATAGTCGCATTCCCTTTCCCGACACCACAGCTTTGTCAGACGCAACCGCTTCGCCTCCATTCGTCGGATTCAAACTTCAGCCAGTGAGAGTCCTGTTTGGAGGGATTCAGAGTTCTCGCGGCTGCAACGGACACTCGGGGGTATAAAACAGCCCGGAAGCATCAGCGAGCGCGGCACTTTTAGGAGGCATCGACTTGAGACGTGCTGTCGGCTTTGTGTGAGCCATGTAACGCGTTTGTTGCCCTTCTACGTACTGTATATAAATGTTGCTTCAACTCTTCGTCGGCTCGAGAACTTCATCGCTCTGCTCTGTGCCGCGTCGATAGCGGACGGAGCACGGCATCGTCACAACAGTGGCGACTGAGCTGAGATGGCCCAGTCGCCAGACCCCGGTGCACGGAGCGGTGCAGGTTCACCTCCCGATACATGCACACTAACAACGCCAGTCTCCACGGTATTTATGTACTCGAAGCTCACTCACGGAGGAATTGTTGTTTATCGGTGCATATACAGGGAGGTGAGTGAATAGATAGGTTGTTAATAGGCATCCTTTAAGATCACAAATTGAGTTATACCTATACGGGTCCCCATTTGGATGCGCAGTATGAGAAACCAGGTTATCATTAAACAGCATTTTAAAGCTACTCAAATACACGTAGGTAACAAGAGTTTCAGAAAAAAATAAATCCAGTTCCACGCCTGTGAAAGCTTATGGGGTTGAACTGAGACGTCTGGTAGTTTATCGGTGCATGTATAGAGAGGTGGACTTGCGCCGTTGGCCGAGATCGCGCAGGGGCGCCGGTGAAATCTTCCTTTTGACGGCATCTGCAGTGATGCAAACAGTAACGTAGCCAATTTTCTCTTAAGCAAAGCTTTTATGGCCAATATTTCATGTATTTTTGTCTATGGCTTTTTACTTTTTCAGAAACAATTGCGTTTCTGGACTAACCTCAACGCAAGAGTTTTAGTCTGTCTGTCTGTCTGTCTGTCTGTCTGTCTGTCTGTTACTGGACTGCAGGGGCCACCGATAAACAGGTGATAACTGCCTCAACACTAAGTGTATAGGAGCACGATAATTTGAAACGACTAAAATACAGCCATGGCCCATACATTTTAGGGATATTTATGGTGGAGTAAACCACAAGCATACTTGCGGCAAAATGTACAAACCTAATAAAACACATATTTTTTTGAAGAAGAATACCTGTTAAATATGTTTTGCGTGTTGCAGATTTTTGTATCAAAAACACGCTAAAGCGGGGTCAAAGACAGGCAACACAAACGCATACAATAAAACAAAAGTCGTCGAGCTGTTCAAAGTATCACCAAAACAAACTGTTCAATTCGAAGGTGGCGAGCATTGCAGGGGCTGGAAAATTGAAACAACTTGACAACCTGTAATTGCACTCATCATCAGAGGTCGGCAGACTCACTCATGAGTCCACTCACTTAGACTCATTTGGACTCACGCGTGAGTTTGAGTCTACGCGTGAGGCTAGTGTGACATGGTTGTAGTGAAGGGCCAGTGCAGTGTGGTGGCCAATCCGGCGAACAAGGGGTGTAGCGCCTGCCGAAGACAACGGGCCAGCAGGGACTAAGAAAAGGAAGGAGCTAGGAAGCGGTCGGGCCAGACGACCGCATGACGGCGCCCTTGCGGTGTTTGGCCCGAGGTCCATCGCCGGCGCTTCTTTAGAAGTTTCCGTCCGTCGCGGTGTAGGCCCGACGAGAGCCCTGGACGCCGCCGGGAGAAACCGGGGTCCGGCACAAGAGTGAGCGTTGTGCCGGTGACGCAGAGCGCGGACAGCGAGGCCTCGTTTCGAGCCCAAGGTAACTCCTGCCGCCGCTAATCATCGGCACCGCCACGTTCTTCGACGGGTTTAAGCATCTCGGCTCACACGTCTCATCGGCTCTGCGGAAAGACTGCCACCTCGCGTCAACTCACCGAAGTCACCGGCCCGTCTCCTCTCCATCCATCGTGCCAGCCCCGGCGGACAGTAGTGGACCGGTTCCTCGCTAGTTCTGTACGAGTCTTGTAAATATTGTCTTCCCCCTTTCGATACCTGCCTGTTTGGATTGCCTGTTGAATATAACGCGTGTGTTTGTGTAGAAAGTAGTCCGGCTCATTGCTCTGCACGCGCTCCGGCCCAACATTCATGACCATAGGTCGGCGTACTCACTCGTGAGTACACTCAATTGTACTCATTTGTACTCAAACTCACGAGTGAGTACGATGATGAGTGATCACACACCCAGAAAAAAACAGTGAGTACGATGACGAGTGAGTACAGGGGTAAGTCCACTACTCGTGAGTACAGTACTCATGAGTACACTACTCATGAGTATGAGTACTCATGAGTACAGTATTCATGAGTATGAGTACACATGAGTTTGAGTACTCATGAGTATGAGTACTCATGAGTACACAGTACTCATGAGTACACAGTACTCATGAGTACACAGCACTCATGAGTACAATACTCATGAATACTGTTTTTGCGAGTGCTTGCACTCTTGAGTATGGTAGTGCAAACAAGAAAACGGACGACAAAAGCTGCCACCCGAAGACACGCAGAAAAACGCAGTTTACGGCCACGGCTGCACCATTAAGCCCCGAGCTCCCCTGAGCCCGACCCGGCCTGAGAACAAGAGGAGACGCCAGACGCAACGCGAGTGCTTACGTTCCGTTTCGCTTTCTCAGATGTACTTGCCTTCGCGCAGTAAGTTCCCCAACGACAGTGCACCGCGTCAGACGTTTTCTTCCTCTGTCCTGATTTATATGTAACCTGTGTTTTTCTAATCAATTAAACAATTTATTTTTCTACTTAGTTTTTCATTCGAGCTACGACCTAGCTAACAGTGCAGATAAGTTGATTATTCGTAATACAAATTGAGTACTGATGAGTACAGATTGAGTACTCATGAGTGCAGAATGAGTAGTACTCATGAGTACAGATTGAGTACTCATGAGTACAGATTCAGTACTCATGAGTACAGATTGAGTACGAATACTCGTGAGGACAAATGAGTTTGAGTACATGTGAGTACGATTACAAATGAGTATTTGATGAGTGAGTACGAGTGATTTTGTGAACAGACGAACTTTTTGAGTCTGAGTTTGATTGAGTACAGCGTGAATGAAAAAAATTGTGATTGAGTTTAAGTGAGTTCTTTCTGTTTTGCCGACCTATGTTCATGACAATGGTTACTGTGAGCTTGAGTGAGTTTCAGCCCGACTGAGTTTGAGTACGCCTGAGACCGAGTGAGTTCTGAGTCCATTCTTAGTTGTGAGTAATTTTGAGTTTGAGTACATTTTGAGTTCTGAGTATATTTCGAGTTTGAGCACATTTTAGGTTGAGTACATTTTGAGTTTTGAGTACATTTGTAGTTTGGAGTACATTGGAGTTTGTGTACACTTTGAGTTCTCAGCACATTTTGAGTTCTGAGTGCATTTTGATTTGAGTGCATTTTGAGTTTGAGTACATTTTGAGTTTTGAATACATTTGGAGTTTAGAGTACATTGGAGTTTGAGTAGACTGAGTTGTTAGTATATTTTGAGTTCTGAGTACATTTAGTGTTTTTTGAGTTTGAGTACATTTTGAGTTGAGAGTACATTGGAGTTTCAGTACACTGAGTTCTGAGTAAATTTTCACTTCTGAGTACATTTTCAGTTTGAGTACATTCTGAATTTTGAGTGCATTGGACTTTGAGTGCTGTTTGAGCTTTGGGTACATTGCAGTGTGAGCACACTTTGAGTTGTGAGCGCATTTTGAGTTCTGAGTGCATTTTGAGTTTTATTGCATTTTGAGTTTGAGTACATTTTGAGTTTTGAGTACATCTTGTGTTTTGAGTACATTGGAGTTTGAGTACACATTGAGTTCTGAGTACACTTTGAGTTGTGAGTATATTTTGAGTTTGAATACATTTTGAGTTTCAGTACATTTTGAGTTTTGAATACACTCTGAGGTCTTAGTACATTTGAGTTCATAGTACATTTTGAGTTTTGAGTACATTGGAGTTTGAGTACACGTTGAGTTCTGAGTACCTTTAGAGTTCTGAGTACATTTTGAATTTGAGTACATTTTGAGTTTTGAGTATAATAAAGTTTGAGTACACTTTAGGTCCTGAGTACATTTTGAGTTGTGAGTACATTTTCAGTTTGAGTACATTTTGAGTGTGAGTAAATTTTGAGTAAGTACATTTCGAGTTGTGAGAACATTTTGAGTTTCGAGTACATTTTGAGTTTGAGTACATTGGAGTTTGAGTACACTTTGAGTTCTAAGAACATTTTGAGTTCTGAGTACATTTTGAGTTTGAGAACATTTTGAGTTTTGAGTACATTGGAGTTTCAGTACACTTTGAGTGCTGAGTACATTTGGAGTTCTCAGTACATTTGGAGTTTGAGTACATTTTGAATTTCAGTACAGTTTGAGTTTTGAGTACATTGGAGTTTGAGTACACTTTGAGTTCTGAGTACATTTTGAGTTCTGAGTACATTTTGAGTTTGAGTACATTTTGAGTTTTGAGTACATTGGAGTTCGAGTACACTTTGAGCTCGGAGTACATTTGAGTTCTGAGTCCATTTTGAGTTTTGAGTGCATTTCGAGTACATTGAAGTTTAGAGTACACTTCGAGTTCTGAGTACATTTTGAGGTTGAGTACATTTTGAGTTTTAGTACACTTTGAGTTTTGAATACATTGGTGTTTGAGTACACTTTGAGTTATGAGTACATTTTGAGTTCTGAGTACATTTGGAGTTTTGAGTATATTTTGAGTTGTGTGTACATTTTGAGTTTGAGTACAATGGAGTTTGAGTACACTTTGAGTTCTGAGTATATATGTGTTCTGACAGCAATACGATTTCGAACGTTAAAGATTTAAAAAATGTAAGAAAAGTCAGCGTTTGCACAAAAGTTTGCAATGTCATTCTTTCAAAATAATGGTTGCAATCATCAGAAAACTTTCCTATAATCCTCTAGGCTTTCTAGCATCTCGCAAAAGGTAACAAATTAAGAATTAAGATTCACAGAAACCTGCGCTCATTAACAATGAAAACAAGTATTTGGTGGCCGAGTAAAGTGAAACAACTTATAAAAATTGTTGTGGTTCAAAAAATTTGGAATCATAATTTCCTTTATGGCTTAATGTGACATTCTGTTTCTGCTTATTTCCACACTCCTCCTCCCAGCAAGAATTGTTTTGGTTGCTTGCTGAACGCCATCGTCGTTTGACACTTTTGCAAAAAGAAAACAAGAAAAAATAGCCCACCAGGAGCAAGAATACTCACCTATAAAAGTCTGTATTTTAACGTGCTTTTTCAGGAGAAAGCATGAAATCACGCATTAAGCGATAAATCTGGCGTCGGGCGTAACTGTATGTAACACATAAAAACTGAAATCTGCTCAAACAGTGGAGCTGTGGGCTGTCGTTAGGAAGATTCCTTCTAACTAGTCTTCTTTATTGTGCGTACTTTTAGAGTCGTCAAAATGGCTAATTGTTAAACAATTTGTTTCCAGATAGTTAAACAATTCTAAATGCTAAAGTAGGCAAGAATCAGGCTGGAGCCAAGGCAGTTGGAAACTATGGTCTGGGCTGTAGAAATAGCAGGGGGGACGTACTAGTTGAGTTTGCAGAACGGAATAACCTCCGCATAATGAATACCTTCTTCTGTAAACGGGAGAGTCGGAAGTGGACCTGGAGGAGCCCGAATGGGGAGCACAAAAATGAAATAGACTTCATATAATGCGATAACCCTGGCGTCGTACAGGATGTGGAAGTGCTCGGAAGGGTAAGGTGTAGTGACCACCGTATGGTAAGACCTCGAATTAGGCTAGATTTGAGGAGGGTCCGCAACAAGCTAGTACGAGAGAAGCCGATAAATGAGCTAACAGTAAGACATAAAGTAGAAGAATTCAGGATCGCGCTGCAGAACCGATATTCCGCCCTTAACGAGGAAGCCGAGCTTACGACACAGGAAGCCAGCGACAACCTTACACGCATTATCACGGAGTGTGCATTAGAAGTCGGGGGCACTATGGCTAGACAGGATCAGTGTTGTACACGTTCCTCCAAAATAGGAACGAAAGCTCGTTCCTCGTTCCTTGCCAATTTTGAAACGAGTTCCCGTTACAAGTTCCTTTATTGCGAAAGGAACGCGTTCCAGTTCCACTTAAAAAATTGGAAAGTGTCGTTACATTAACGTTACAATTAGGTTTTTAAATTAAAATATAGTGTCGGATAATCCTAGGTCGAAATTAAGTGAGACATTTAAAACTCATATCGAACTACGTATATTATACGAATATTAACACCACCGGCAGCAAATTATCTGGAGATAAAGATAAAGGAAAAACTCCTAGGCGAATTTTTCCAGGGAGCACCGGACAAACTCCAGACGGCTCGAGGACATTTCGGTGCAGGATATTTCGGTGCGGAAATTTCGGTGTACGGAAATTTCGGTGTACGAAAATTTCGGTGTACGGACATATCGGTGCGCGGGCGTTTCGGTGCACGCACTTTTCGGTGTACGGACATTTCGGTGTACGGACATTTCGGCGACCAAACTATCCGGTGCTTGCCTGTTTGTGACAGCCGTAATATTTTTATTTCTGCTTAACGTGGGTTATGGACAACAATCTGGAGCAGTGAGTTTATTTTTTTGATTGATGCCATGTTCGATCATTGCCAGGTATTTTAAGAAATTCTACATTTATATATTTTGTTTAATACCTCTTCCTGGGCACCTGTTATGCAGCCGATTCAATTCCTTAGCACACGTTTTTTTCATTTATGAGAGGTTGTTAATTTATATTCGCTCTTTTTTAGCTCAGCAATTACCCGTGTTTCCCATGGTCTACCACCTTTTTTGTATTTTTTTAATGACTGTGGGCCTACTCTCTACGGCATGCCCAGGAATGAGGCACACTGCGGTTGCGTGAAAGAACTCTTTACTTACATCCTCCACGCTGTCGCCCGTCCGGGCATACCCACACACACCATCACCAGAACACTCTGTCTCTGCCGAGAGTCCCGAGTCCCCGCGCGCGGTTCTTCAGCACCCCGCCCCCTCCTTCGCCTCGCTGCCCGCTGCCCGTCGTGTCCGCCAGCGCCATCCCTCGGGTGCCGACGTCTCCACGTCTTGCGGCCCGGTGGCCGCACGGAAGGCGAGGAGGGCGAGGGAAGGGAGCCCATGGCGAGGTGCTCCGGGCGACACCCCCTAGACCAGAAGGTGTGCCGAGGCGCTCCCCACATCTCTCCCCCCCTCAAACACGGGGTACGGGTCCATCATTGAAGATCGCCCTCGGGGTTCTAGTGCACGAGGAACCGCTGGTCGGCGCCTGGGGCCGCCCTGTGCGGCTGTGGGTGGGCTGGCACCCGCCGAAGTGTGGCAGCATGCCGCTCTGTCGCCATCGCCACCATGTAGGCGTCCGCGGGAGCGCATTCTCGGCTGTCCGGCGCAGGATTCCACCGAACGGCCAGGCTCCTCTCGACAGCGCCCCGACGTCCCGATCTCCGCTGCTCGGCGCCGGAACCGGAGACTCCGCCGTCGACCAGGAGGCGAACCGCAGCCGCCTCGCATCTCCGAAGGGCGGCAGGACCACCCGGACCGTGGCAACAGCTCCTTGGTCGCACCAGGAATGCCCTCTGCTCGGCAGGCCCGGGCCGGACTCGCAACGCCCAGGCACGAACGTTTCGCACCGCACCACCAGGCCGGTGGCGCGAAGCTCCCGGGTCGCACCGGGAGGGCCCGCTGTCGGCAGGCCCAGGCTGGCATCGTAACGGCCAGGCACAAAACCACGCCTCGCACCACCGCACAGGTGGCGCGATGAAGCTTGAAGCGGTGACTTCGCTGCGGGTTGCTCCGTGGTAGAACCACGTGAGACCCGGACCCGTGGGGGGGTAGACACTACCGCACCCTCAGGTCGTAACGATGGGTGCGAACCCTATCGCCGGCCGTTCTGTCATTAGAAGCGGGACTCCCATCTTCTGGTTCCGCTACCACCTGTTCGTCATCGCCAGTGCGAACATGATAGGCCTTGAGATCGCTAACGTGCACAGGACCCACCAGCTCGTTGCTTTCAAGCGACTGCATCTCATACGTGAGCAGAGTCGTCTGCGCCGTAATTCTGTATGGCCCTTGCCATTTGTGTGCGAGCGCTGCAGTGAAACCGCGTGCAGCGTTGCTGAGTGGGTGCGTTCTCCGTAGCACTAGGTCACCGATGTTGTACACAAGGTGACGACGGCCTTTGTTATACTGCTCGGCTTGCTCCATGCGCGCCACGTCGAGATTCTCCCGAGCCGTGCGTTGCGCTGCCAAAAGGCGTTCCCGGAGCCTAGCCGCGTACTGCGACAGAGAAGGGGCGTTACCCGCCGCCGCGTACAGCAGTGCATTTTCCATTGGAAAAGCGATCTCTCTACCGAAATTTAGGTAACCTGGTGTCAAACCTGTTGACCTATTTACGGTAGTCCTAGTCGCGAAAGCCAGCTCAGGCAAACGCGCGTCCCAGTCCTTATGCTCCTTGGTTGTCGCAACCAGCATGCACTTCAGGTTCCTGTTCACCCTCTCAGTGATGTTGCTCTGAGCATGATAAGGACTCGTTTTCCTGTGCCGAATGTGCAGCGCTCGACAACAGTCTGAAAAGACTTTGCTTGTGAAATACGAAGCATTGTCAGTGATCAGGTCGGAGGGGAAGCCGAAACGAGTGAATGTCTCCACCAGCTTCTCTACGATCCGCTCCGACGCTAGCTTTCTAAGGGGAAACAACTCCACCCACTTAGAAAAGTGGTCCGTTATAACCAGAATGAACTGGTTTCCTCGCGCGGATCTTGGGAGGGGTCCCATTACGTCACACGCTACAATCTGCCACGGGTAGCTGCTTTCCACCGGCTTCATGAAACCCACAGGTTTCCCAGCGCGCGGCTTCGATACCTGGCAAAGAGGGCAAGCGCGGGAATAGCCCATTACGTCTCTCCTCATGCCTGGCCAGGTCGCGACACGGCATAACTTGTCGTAAGTCTTACTGCCGCTGCCATGTCCTGCCAGCGCTGAGTCATGAAAGTACCGCATGAACCGTTTCCGCAACTTCCTCGGGACCACGACTCGAAAGGGGGATGAAACCGCCTCTTCGTCGTCCAGTTGGGGAAAGTAGCGAAGTAATAAGCCATCGTCGCCCAGCAGATACGCGTCAAACCCCTCAGCGTTACCGGTGCAAGCTACGCCTCCCGCTAGCCCTTTCAGCACCCGCTGGCACAGACCGTCTGCTTTCTGGGCCTCAATGAGCTCTTCCTTACTCACTACCTCCCCCCAAGACAGATTCCTTTCTGCCTCTGTTCTCGGGGGGCGAGAAAGCGCCGCTGCGAGATGCCGCTCCGCTTTCCCTTTGCGGCCGGCCTCGACTCCTCCGTCCGGCCCTTTCCTCCCCCTCTCGGGGTGGCCCGCGCCGCCCATGAAACCACTGCACTCGGCGCGCGCGCTTCCGCCACCCCCTTCCGATAAGGGGAGCAAACTTTCCGCCAACATTCGGCGCTGATCATCGGATCCTGAAAAAGATGCGACGATCGCTTCTACATTAGTGCTCCTCTTTCCTGACGCCTCTCCCTGGCCTTCCGCAGCGCAGTAGAGTCTATTTGCCCCGTGCGGTTGTAAACCGTGCATCGGCGCGTTCGCGAAAGGAAAGAAAGGGGGTTGCGGCCCGTACTGGTAGCCGTTCCTCCCCATGTCGAGCACAACACCCTCTCTCGAGAGGAAATCTCTGCCCAGTATGACTGGAACAGACAAACCAGGCAAGCAAACAAAACGCTGTCTGCGCTTTCTGCTATCAAAACCGAGCGTGAGTCTCACAGCTCCGTCTGCTTTTGCCGAACCCGCTGCTAAGCTCAAGGGTGTCTCGGCGGGCCTGACCCGGATTCTTCTTTTCCGGCAGGCCTCGAAGATTTCGTCCCCGATGAGAGAAACCGTCGAGCCCGTGTGGACCAGTGCAAAAAGTTCTTGACCGACTAATTGCACTCGCATGAATGGGGCAGACGAAGAGGGGTCTTCCTGCGCCCTGCATGCGAAGGGGGCCAGTTGCCCGTCGATGCCAGCTTCTGGGTGCCCTGGGGGCTCCCTCGCGCCCCCCCTGTCTGGCCCCCTCTTCTCGCTTCCCGCCGGCGACGACGAGCCACCGTCCTTCACCGTCGCCGGCGATCCGAGTTTCCCTGCGTGCTACGCATTTTCTCGGGGCATTGACGGGAGAAGTGGCCAGGCTTGCGACAAAACCAGCACAAGCGGGCTGCTTCGTCCTGCCTCCCTCTTCCGTCGCCTGCGTTGCTTCCGACCGAGGAGTTTGTGGGGCCGTTATCCGCTCCCCCTCCCGACCAGGCGCAACCCGGTTCGAGCGATTCCTCGGGTCTCGGCGGCAACCTGTAGTGAAGCTCGGCGAGGAAATCCGCCTGAATTACCCGGGCTTCTTGTGCGAGGGCCTCCAAGTTGCGAAAACTCCGGCCTCGCAGGTACGGTCTGAAACGCGGGTGGCATTGCCTGCACACGCGCGCTACCTTGACCGCGTCGGCTGCCTCGGGGTCGGCCCGTTCGTACAGCTCCTGCATTGCCCGCACGTACTCGAGGAGACTCTCCTCAGGGTGCTGCGTGCGAAGGGCAAGCTCGTCCCTCATACGGTGTTCGTAATCGGGTGGCAGGAATTCAGCGCGGAAGCGCTCCTTAAAATCTGCCATCGATTCGAAAGCCGGTTGGCAGCGCCTCCAACGCGCAGCGCTTCCTACCAGTGCCACGGGCAGGACCTGCCTCAACACGTCATCATCCGATGCGCCTACCGCAGTCTGATACGAATCCAGTTGCTGCAGGTATTCGCAAACGGATTTCACGTCTCCGTAGCCGGAATAGGAGGGAACCTCGATATTCAAACGCAGCTTCGAGACCGGCACTGCAGGACCCGCGGTGGGAGCAGCTAGCGCTGAACCGAGCATTCGGGTCACCTCCGCGAACATCCCGGTCATCTGCCTCATCATTGAGGCGAGATCTGCGGGCTGCAACTGACCAGCAGCCTCCTGCGCAGCGGCCGCTGAGTCTCCCCCCGAGCCCTGCGGCTCCTCCTTCTCTCCCGTCTCTCTCCTTGTGGTAGGAGCCATTTCCAGCGAACTACCCAACAAAAAGCTGGCTCAATCACGCCAAACTGTAGACGCGAAATACAGAGGAAGCCGCGCTAACTACATACGCAACGCGACAAACACGCTCCACACACAAATCTATAATGGAAGCAAAAAAGGAACTTCAAGACAATACATTGGACCAACGGGGCTGAACTACAGCCACATTAAAATACAAAAAACTACAGTAGGGACACGTCAAAATACACAAACGACTAATATACCTACAAACGCTAAATACACTCGCAATGTAACCACTTAGGCCGTTAACCAAACAACAGAAAAAAAGAACGCAAGGAAAACTTCAGGCATCCACAGCCCCACAGCCATCGCAAAACCTAAGCAAACTAAAAAACTGGACTCAAAACTAATTTACAAACATGCATCTACACGGCTCAAAGCCCTGGTCTCCAACTGCCAAAATGGCGCTTCCTTCCCGGAACAAAGGAATGCCGTCCCAAACCGCAGTGGGCCCCTTCCACGTTGGGCGCCAGATGTGGGCCTACTCTCTACGGCATGCCCAGGAATGAGGCACACTGCGGTTGCGTGAAAGAACTCTTTACTTACATCCTCCACGCTGTCGCCCGTCCGGGCATACCCACACACACCATCACCAGAACACTCTGTCTCTGCCGAGAGTCCCGAGTCCCCGCGCGCGGTTCTTCAGCACCCCGCCCTCTCCTTCGCCTCGCTGCCCGCTGCCCGTCGTGTCCGCCAGCGCCATCCCTCGGGTGCCGACGTCTCCACGTCTTGCGGCCCGGTGGCCGCACGGAAGGCGAGGAGGGCGAGGGAAGGGAGCCCATGGCGAGGTGCTCCGGGCGACACCCCCTAGACCAGAAGGTGTGCCGAGGCGCTCCCCACATCTCACACCCTCAAATTACATAAATTACATAAACACTCTTAATATTGTCGCGAACCATACATTGGGTTTGTTTATTTGTGTTTTGCTTTTACCGCCCGGCTGCGCCGGTCTGTGTTATCTCTGCGCCAAGGGAAGCGCGTGTTCCATTCTTTCTTTCTGTGCCGCATGTGTTATCTGTCGTGATAGGGAGAGCATTCCGATCTAACGTGAACAGCCCAGAATAATCTTCTTGGATCTACTATGTTCTCGATGTGAATCGACGTTTCGAGAACCACGCGCGCCGAAAGATAAAAAGCCTGCAGTGCGGACGCCGGAGCATTCGATTCGACGACACTCGCCTGTGCAAGTCACTTTGTTGACCGCTGCTTCGCCGCCTCTGTATTCTTTTGAGTTGTTAGGGGAGCACAAGTTCGCTCCAATAAACGTGTTTCTCATTCAAGACAACTGCATCGTTCTTGTCTTCGCGACATCTGGTGGAGGTGCTGGGTACTAAGTCTTTATGCCCTCTACGACATCTCGAAGCCGCCAAGCCAGTCCAACCAGAGAAAGCCCCGACTGCAAGGATTGCTACCCGAGTTCGGTCTTCTGCCAGAAGGGCCCAAGAGAAGGAACGCTGCAACCAACACCATGGTGCAAGAAACAACGTCGCCAGTCATCCTGCAGCAGCCCCGAGAACCGCCATCGTTCCGGGGAGCCCCCGCTGAAGACCCCGAAGAATGGTTGGAGAAGCTGGAGCGCATCCGCATCTTCAACAGGTGGGACGACGAAGAAACTTTCCGGCATGTCTTCTTTTACTTAGAAGATGCTGCTCGAACTTGGTTCGAGAACCATGAGAGCTCTTTGACCGACTGGACTCAATTCAAAAGGGAGTTCCTTAAGACTTTCACTACCGTGGTGAGAAAAGAGCGAGCTGCGGTTTTGCTTGAAACTCGAACGCAGCACCCCAACGAAGGAGTCGTGATTTTCGTTGAGGACATGAAGCAACTTTTTCGTCGTGGGGACCCAGAAATGACCGAGGAAAAGAAGCTAAGGTTTCTAATGCGAGGAGTGAAGCAAGAGCTTTTTGCTTGTCTAGTCCGTAACCCTCCGAAGACAGTGGCGGAATTCGCGTCTGAGGCGGCCGCGATGGAGAAGACGCTAGAAATTCGAACGAGGCAGTACGACCGCCCTGTCAACGCGCTGTTCTCGGAGACCATCGGTGCCGCAAATGGAAGCTCCGATACATTGCGAGAGACCATCCGAGCAGTGGTCAGGGAGGAACTTCGGAAGCTTTTTCCAACGACGCCGCAACCTCAAGTGGCTTCCCTGACCGACGTAATCCGAGAAGAAGTCCAAAACGCACTGGGAACTTCTACGCCATCGGAAGCACCCCGCGAACCACAAGCCATGACCTACTCCACGGCTGTTCGTCAACCCCGCCCTGCTCCAACCCGTCGTCAATAGGCCGAGCCATACCGCCTTCCAATGCCGCCCGCCCGACGCCTTGTAGACCAATACCAGACGCCAAGGAATACCGACGTGTGGCGAACGCCCGATAATCGCCCGCTGTGCTACCACTGCGGAGAGGCCGACCACATCTACCGTCGCTGTCCCTACAAGAGGCTCGGTTTGCGAGGGTTCTCTGTCGACGCCCCACGCCCCCGATACGGCCAGTGCCCTGCTGAGATCGAAGAATACCTCTCCAACACCAACGGAGGACCAGCCCGCTTCAACCGTTCACCGTCGCCCTACCCGTATCAGTCACCGAACCGCCGCAGCACTGCTGACTTCTCACGTGGAAGGTCCCCCAGCCCACGCGGGGGAAACTAAAAGCAGCAACTTCGGGAGGTAAAGTTGCACAACGGCGGAAAAATGAAAACCCTCCAACGACGCAGCGACTCGCTGAAGACCATCATTCACGACATGCCCTCAACCCGACGACCCGACCTAGCCCTAACGAGACTCCTGAACACGACGACAGCTACACGGCGCGACGCGTACCCGACCTGACCGAGACGTCCGTTGAGAAGACGACGACAACGACGATGCACAGTGCCCGACCGTCAACACGTACAAGCAGAGATACGACGCCCCGACGAACCCGGAACTCAAGGAAGACTGCATCTGACGTCAAGGTGTCCATCGACGGCTTTGACGTAGTCGCCCTCGTAGACACGGGAGCTGACTATTCGGTAATGAGCGGACCATTTGCGTCTAAACTGAAGAAAGTTATGACCAGATGGGACGGTCCGCACATACGCACAGCAGGAGGCCACCTCGTGACGCCAAGTGGAACGTGCACATCGCGCGTCACCATAGACGGCACAACGTACCCTGCGGCGTTCGTCATTCTGCCTAACTGCTCCCGCGACGTAATTCTTGGAATTGACTTTTTGATGGACAACGGTGCAATAATCGATCTGCAGACCAAGTCAATAACTTTTTCCCCCAATCACTCCATGACGCCGGAACCGAACCCCGAACGACGTGCTGCTGTAAGGATTGCTGATGATCATGTCACCCTGCCACCCCGCGCAAGCTTGATGGTCGCAGTCTACTGTGAAGATGCTGCTCCTGACGTCGACGCTATCGTAGACACCGATCAAAGGGTGCTTCTCAACCGTGGTGTGTCGGTCGCAAGAGGCATTGCGCGCTTCAAGGAACACCAATCCCACATTTTGGTTACGAATTTCACCGAGGAGCACCAGCATTTAAACAAGGGCGCGGCAATTGCATTCCTCGAAGAAGCGCAAGAAGCAAGTGACGTGATCGCGGTCGCCGACTTTGAACGCACACCCGTAGAAACCTTCAAGCTCCCGCAGCCTTTCGACGTGAATCCGGCGCTACCGCAAGAACAACGGAAAAAATTATTGGCTTTGCTGCGTCGCTATAGCGAATGTTTTTCGTCGAGCGCAAAACTACGTCAGACCCCTCTAGCGAAGCACCGAATAATAACCGAAGATGGAGCCCGGCCCACCCGACAGTCACCGTACCGCGTCTCTTCACACGAACGGGAAGCCATCCGGACTCAAGTCGACGACATGCTCAGCGACGACATTATACAGCCCTCGAAAAGCCCCTGGGCTGCGCCCGTCGTACTCGTAAAGAAAAAAGACGGCACATTAAGGTTTTGTGTTGACTACCGGCGACTGAACAAAATCACGAAAAAGGACGTGTACCCCCTCCCCCGAATCGACGACGCCCTCGACCACCTCTGCCACGCGAAGTACTTCTCATCGATGGACCTGAAGACCGGCTACTGGCAAATTGAAGTGGACGAGGGAGACCGAGAGAAGACTGCATTTATAACCCCGGACGGTCTATACGAGTTCAAGTTGATGCCGTTTGGGCTGTGCACGGTGCCCGCAACGTTTCAAAGGGTCATGGACACTGTGCTAGCTGGCCTGAAGTGGCACACCTGTCTCGTATACCTCGACGACGTTGTGGTATTCGCCCGGACTTTCGACGAACACCTTGCAAGGTTGGAGTCTGTACTTGAGGCCATTCGTACGTCGGGGTTGACGCTGAAGCCTGAAAAGTGCCGTTTCGCATACGGGGAACTCAAGTTCTTGGGCCACGTCGTCAACGCCGCGGGAGTCCTACCTGACCCGGGAAAAACTTCAGCCATTGCGAACTTCCCAAGGCCGAAAGACAAGAAGGGCGTGCGAAGATTTCTCGGGCTGTGCGCATACTACCGGCGCTTCGTCGCAAACTTCGCACGCATTGCAGAGCCACTCACGCGCTTGACGAAAGATAGCACCCCTTTCAGCTGGGAAAACGACCAAGAAAAAGCATTCTGCGAGCTGCAAAAACGCCTGCAAAGACCGCCCGTGCTCGCTCATTTCGACGAAAATGCCGAAACGGAAATGCACACGGACGCCAGTGATATAGGCTTGGGTGCCGTCCTTGTCCAAAAGCAAAGCGGCTGCGAAAGGGTAATCGCCTATGCCAGCCGTGGTCTGTCGAAGGAGGAGAAAAACTATTCTGCCTCTGAGAAAGAGTGCCTGGCTATTATATGGGCGATTTCAAAATTTCGCCCATACGTGTATGGAAGGCCATTCAAGGTTGTAACAGACCACCATGCGCTGTGTTGGCTCGCCAATTTGAAGGACCCCTCTGGCCGTCTTGGGCGGTGGAGCTTGCGCCTGCAGGAGTTCGACGTTACAGTCGTTTATAAATCCGGCAGGAAACACTCCGACGCCGACTGCCTGTCCCGCGCCCCCGTCGACCCACCACCACAAGACGCTGACGAAGACAGCGCGTTCTTCGGGATCGTAACGGAGAGCGACCTAGCCGCCCAGCAGCGTGCCGACCCCGACTTACGCGTCATAATCGAGTACCTCGAGGGATGCAACGTTGCCGTTCCTAGGACCTTCAAACGCAGCTTACCAGCATTCAGCCTGAGAAACGCCGTCCTCGTGAAGAAGAATTTCAGCCCCGGAACAAGAGCGAATTACCTTCTCGTCATCCCCGCGGACCTTCGTGACGAAATTTTGGAAGCGTGCCACGACGACCCGTCTTCAGGACATCTTGGCACAGCGCGCACTATTGGAAAAATCAAGGCGAGGTACTACTAGCCCGGCCTTACCTCTGACGTCACCCACTACGTCCGGAGCTGCCGTGACTGCCACCGACAAAAAACGCCGCCGACAAGACCCGCCGGACTTCTGCAACCGATCGCCGTCCCATCGAGACCATTTCAACAGATTGGAATGGACCTTTTAGGCCCGTTCCCTACGTCACGATCACAGAACAAGTGGATTGTCGTAGCGACAGACTACATGACGCGCTACGCAGAGACCGCCGCTCTTCCGAGGGGGACTGCACAAGAAGTGGCAAAGTTCTTTATAAGCCAAGTTGTGCTGCGACATGGAGCCCCGGAAGTCCTAATCACCGACCGCGGAACGGCATTTACTGCGGAGCTGATGCAAGGAGTATTACTCTACAGCAACACGGATCACCGAAGAACGACGGCGTACCACCCCCAAACGAACGGACTAACAGAACGTCTGAACAAGACAATCGCAGATGTGCTGTCAATGTACGTTGACGTTGAACATAAGACTTGGGACGAAGTGCTCCCGTATGTCACGTTTGCGTACAACACGGCTATCCAGGAGACGACGCAGCTGACGCCATTCGAGCTTGTCTACGGTAGAAGGCCAACTACGATGCTCGACGCCATGCTTCCGCACGTAGAAGACGACGACCTCAACGCCGACGTCCACGGATATCTTCAACGTGCGGAGGAGGCCCGCCAGCTCGCTCGAGTTCGTATAACGGAATAGCAGCTGGTGGATGCGGGCCGCTACAACCTCCGACGCCGAGACGCCGAGTACCAACCAGGGGATCGTGTGTGGGTTTGGACTCCCATCCGACGACGCGGACTCAGTGAAAAGCTCCTGCGACGGTATTTCGGACCCTACCAGATTCTACGACGTGTCGGCCAACTTACCTACGAGGTGATCCCCGATGGTGATTCCGGAACATCACGACGACGCACGCGGCCCGAAATCGTTCACGTGGTTCGCTTAAAACCTTTCTACGGACGATAACGAATTTTATTTTTATTTTCGGACGGTCGCTTATGTTAGCATCGGGTCGATGCACTCTTAGAGGGGGGTAATGCCGCGAACCATACATTGGGTTTGTTTATTTGTGTTTTGCTTTTACCGCCCGGCTGCGCCGGTCTGTGTTATCTCTGCGCCAAGGGAAGCGCGTGTTCCATTCTTTCTTTCTGTGCCGCATGTTTTATCTGTCGTGATAGGAAGAGCATTCCGATCTAACGTGAACAGCCCAGAATAATCTTCTTGGATCTACTATGTTCTCGATGTGAATCGACTTTCGAGAACCACGCGCGCCGAAAGATAAAAAGCCTGCAGTGCGGACGCCGGAGCATTCGATTCGACGACACTCGCCTGTGCAAGTCACTTTGTTGACCGCTGCTTCGCCGCCTCTGTGTTCTTTTGAGTTGTTAGGGGAGCACAAGTTCGCTCCAATAAACGTGTTTCTCATTCAAGACAACTGCATCGTTCTTGTCTTCGCGACAATATCCAAAATGTAACAAAAATTAGCTAGCCCCCCAGAATGAAGAAAACCTTATGAAGAGTAGGCTGGGCTGCCTTGCTAAAATGAATTCGCGAACACTGGTCTAGGATATTGTCGGCGAGGAAAAACGGGCCTTTTTGAAAACAGCCGCAGCTTCTAATGTCCTACATGTTGATTAAGCGCGTACGGGTTGTGCATACAAATTGCCCCCATTCTGTTCGGGAAACCCAACCTAGGTTTTATGTTTACATGCCTACATTCACCACATTTTAATTCTTTGTCCTAGAGCACCCTCCTTCCCGTACCCCCTCCTGGCCTGCACGCTCGAATCTTGACCAGAGTTCTTTTTCAGTCATGTTATTTTCGGCTTCGACTGAAAATCTTACGACAGTTTACGGTCCCCGAAACCTCACCACAGTGATACAGGAAAAAGCTTTACATTCACCAGGAGCCCGCAAAACCTCTATATTGTGCAACAAAAAGCCACCCAAAAAGCCGCTCAGAACACAATGCCCACTATCGTTTGCTGGCTACACCCTTCCGCGCGTCGCGGTCATATCGACGGCGCTCCACTCCAGGAATCGCTCTTTCTGCGCCTTCAGTCGCCCCCTTGGAATTATCTCATCAAGTCGCGCATATCATGGACACCCCAGGTATACGTCGCTTCCTGCCGTAATAAGGAGCAAAAAATGAATAGGCTAGTGTGACAAGCGCGGCAACAGTCGTCTTCAAGTTTTCAAAGTCCAGTCGGCGCAATAGTGAAGCACAAGTGACACACCTCTCTCTCTACTTAGGGGGATGATTGCCGGCGGGGCTGAGCTTTCCCCTTCCCTAAGTAACGCCACCGTAAGTGCGATCGTTGGTTTCTTAGTTTTAAGTGGAACTGACACCGAATCCAACGAAGCCGAGATTGATTGAGAGAATAATTGAAACGAAATGCACACGCGCCTAATCGACCTCGTTTTTCTGTAGTTGTGTTTTCGTGGAAGTTTTGCTGGAGGGGGAGGGTGACAGGAGGAATAGACTAAAAGCAGCAGCGTCTTGCACCGTTAGGTGAAGTGAAAGGAAAGCGCTTTTAGTAACATTTAAAGTATTAGGGTTCTTAACATGAATGTTAAAATAACAAAATCTGGTTGAAGGAATCCAAATTAACGTTAATTTTTACCATCTGCTACAGAAATTGGGTTTCACGTGGCAATGCTCCGCCAGGGTTTAGCGTTCGTTTCCACGAACGGCGGCGCAAGCACAAGTCTCGAACGTAAAATTATATCAAGTCACGAAATTACAATATTAAAGCTAAAATGTTCAAAGAATGCCTGGGACATCCCCTCACTCAAAATGTCTGGGCCAAGACGTCGTGCACCAAAATGTCCGTGCACAGAAATGTCCACACCGAAACGTCCTGGACCGAAATGTCCGACACCAAAATGTCCGAACCGAAATGTCAGGATCCCGTTTAGCAGTCCGTCCGTTTTGCTGTCTACGTCGGGACCAGTCTGCTCCTGAGCGCGCGGAAGGGCGAGTAGGAAGGGTGCGGAGGCACGGACATGGCAAAGCAGGCCCGCGGAACTAATCCCTCTACGCGACGAATGCCCAAGTGCCCAGCCGGGTGCTGGTCAACCCAGTAACAACGCATACTACAGAACGGACGGACTGCTAAAACTCTCTATTCTTTACCCGCCAGGGAACAATTCTATCGGCCAGACGCGCATTCTGGCCTCACCAGACAAACGATGAAGGGTGAAAAGTATTCTCGCGGCTACGCTGTTCACCCGTCGAACGCCGCGTAAGCAACCAGCATGAAAGCAAGCACAAACTGCGGCCTGCTGCGTGGTTATTCTTCTGCCTTTGACCTTCGAGGAAACACGAACGGGTGAAGCGCGGGCAAACTGACCATCTTATAGGAAGAGAAACGCCGTAGCGCTTTGTGGATTTTTGTACTCGACCCTTGGCATCAAAAACACCCAAATCCTAGCGATGTAACGGCAGGAACGCCGTTCCTGCCGTTCCTTCAAAAACGTAACGAGTTACCGTTACAGTTCCACCGACCCTTAATGGAACGGTGGCGTTCCTCCGTTCCTCCAAAAAGGAACTAGTTCCAGGAACGCCGTTCCTTGTAACGCCGTTCCGTACAACACTGGACAGGATACTGGTACACTTTCACAGGAGACGAAACATCTAATCAGGAAACGGCAAATCATGACAATCTCTACCGCAGCTGACAGAATAGAACTAGCCGAGCATTTGAAGTTAATCAATAAGCGTAAGACAGCTGACATACGGAAATATAATATGGAGAGGATCGCATACGCTGTAAAGAACGGAGGTAGCCTGAAAGCAGTGAAGAGACGTCTTGGCGTGGGGAAAAATCAGATGTATGCACTTAAGGATAAGCAAGGCAATGTCATCACAAATAGGGATAAAATAGTCACAGTGGCTGAGGAGTTTTATAGGGATCTGTACAGTAGCCGGGACATACAGGATAATGCCGAACGATACAGTAGTTCAGAGGAGATAGACATCCCACCAGTAACGACCGAAGAAGTAAGGAAGGCTTTGAAAGAAATGAAAGGGGGCAAACCACCTGGTGAGGATCAGATAACAGCAGACCTCTTGAAGGTTGGCGGACAAATTGTACTTGAAAAACTGGCAAACCTGTATACGCAATGCCTAATCACCGCAAGTGTACCGGAATCTTGGAAGAACGTGAACATCATCCTAATCCGTAAGAAAGGTGACATGAAGGACTTGAAAAATTACAGACCGAACAGCTTACTGTCAGTCGTCTACAAGGTATTTACCAAGGTAATCGCCAACCGAATCTCTGCAACCTTAGATTTCAGTCAACCTAAAGAACAAGCAGGGTTCCGTAAAGGTTATTCAACAATGGACCATATTCACACGATCAATCAGGTGATAGAGAAGTGCGCTGAGTATACTGAACCCCTATATATAGCCTTCATAGATTACGAGAAAGCATTTGACTCGGTCGAAAATCTAGCAGTCATTCAGGCATTACGGAACCAGGGGGTAGATGAGCATTATGTAAGAATACTAGTGGATATCTACAATGGGTTTACAGCTACCATCATCCTCCATAGGGAGAGCAGTAAAATACCTATAAGGAAGGGTGTCAGACAAGGAGACACAATCTCCCCAATGTTATTCACAGCATGCTTACAAGAAGTATTCAGAACGTTGGATTGGGGACAGGTCGGAGTAAGGGTTAATGGAGAATACTTCAGTAACCTCAGATTTGCTGATGACGTTGCCTTGCTAAGTAACTCGGGGGACGAATTGCAAAGCATGCTTTCCGCACTGGGCGAACAGAGTAGAACCGTGGGCCTGAAAATTAATATGCAGAAAACTAAAGTAACGATCAATAACCTCGGGACCGCACAGCAGTTTGAGATAGGTGGCAAGGCAGTGGAAGTGGTAAGCGAACATATCTACTTAGGCCAAGTTGTTACCCCAGATCCCAACCATGAGGCAGAGGTAATTAGAAGGATCAGAATAGGGTGGGGTGCATATGGCAGACATTCTCAGATAATGAATGGGAGCCCACCACTGTCCTTTAAGAAGAAAGTGTATGACAGCTGCATCTTACCGGTACTCACCTACAGGGCAGAAACCTGGAGGCTCACTAAGAGGGTTCAACTTAAATTGAGAACGACTCAGCGGGCAATGGAGCGGAAAATGATAGGTGTAACATTAAGGGACAACAAGAGAGCGGAGTGGGTCAGGGAGCAAACTGGTGTTAAAGACATATTAGTAGAAATTAAGAAGAAGAAATGGACGTGAGCAGGGCATGTAATGCGAAGGCAAGATAACCGCTGGTCATTAAGGGTAACAGAGTGGATCCCCAGAGAAGGCAAGCATTGCAGGGGGCGGCAGAAAGTTAGATGGGCAGATGAGATCAAGAAGTTTGCGGGGATAAATTGGTCACAATTGGCACAGGACCGAGGTAATTGGAGAATAATGGGAGAGGCCTTTGCCCTGCAGTGAGCGTAGATAGGCTGGTGATGATGATGATGATGAGTTCCGGTATAACAACAGTTTCAGCTTCTTGGTGTGAAGCACCTTAGCGGCTCGGGCTGTCGGCGTCTCCTGCAGTAGTCTCCTGTAGTCCCGGTACTAAAACACTGGGACACTCGATTTCCAACTTCTAACGCAAGAACGTAACACGTGCGAAAACGATAGTGTACAACACATAAAACTGGTTCAAAATAAAGCAACATGACTTAATGATTTCTGTAACGCTGCCTGTGCGCTTAAGCAATCGTCAAGCACAAACATAAGCTGTTTGTAGATAGGTTGTAATTTGTGTTACAGACAACTACTCACCGGTTTTATACGCGTGGCCTGGCTGGTCGGGTGGGAAATTGTTTGTGCTAGGTTATACTTTGTGTTACACTCAGGTACGCAACGAACGGATTTAGACGCTTGGCCTGATCGGAGATGGTGGTCGGTCAAAGCAAGAAAAGGCCTACGTACCTGGTACCGGGGCCTCGTTGATCACCGAGCATGAACACCCAGGGTAAAGCGCGGGCATTTCATTCCGCATACGTGAGACACCTTTCACTACCCCAAACTGGAGCAGATAGGGCATGCAAATTGCTTAAATCAGGTTCAACGCAAGAGAGGGCGTCACCGCCTCATCAAGCGCACGATTGCTCCTCCCAGCGGCGCTTCTCAAGCGCCCAATCAGCGCGCCGTGTGCCAAGAGAGACTTTCAATCTTTGAATACATTCGCCCGTCCTCAAGTTTCACGCAATTACATGGCCCGTTTTTTGTTGTAACCGTACTCCCTGCCTATATGGCTTTGTCTTGACAGCAGACAACATTTTGTATTGACAACATTTCTTTAACATTTACTACTTCAGTGTGAACCAAGTACACTGAAAAGTAAATGAACCTCGTCATAATGGTAGAGCCATCACAGCGGCTAATTATCATATCATTTGATTCGGGATACTTTCGACAACACAATAGTTAGAGCCATTTTCTGTAATCGTACTTGCTCCGTAGACGGCTATGCTTCGCTAAAAAACGCACGATGTGGGAAACCTGCATACAGAGCCCGAGCTTAGAGCGTTCACATTGAAGTGAGCTCCTCCTAAGGAACACATCAGGAGCTTTTTTATATGGATCTAACCCACCCGGAATAAAATTTAAGAAACAAGAGAAAATTTTGTTAACGGGCATAAATTCAATGCTGTAAAATCTAACTTCCCCGAGCTGATATTGTCACGTGGCCAAAGACGACACAGGTGTCTTCAAGGAAAACGAGTTTAGTGGAGCGAACTTGTGCTCCCCAAACAACTCAAAGAATACAGGCGGCGAAGCAGCAGTCAAGAAAGCGACGTGCGAAGGCGATCGTCGACGATTCGAATGCCGCGGCGTCTGGTCTGCAGGCTTTTATCTTTCGGTGCGAGTATTTCTGGAACTGTCGATTTACATCCAGAAAATTGTAGAGCAGAGAAGATTATTCTGGGCTAGTGAGGTTAAGACTGAGGTTAAGACTGCTTATATGAGTGCCCGTGCGGCATAAAAATGAAGAATGGAAGACGCGCTTCGCTTGGGACACAGATAAAAGAGCCAGGCAATAAAAACAAACAATAAATAAGCAAACCCATACATGGTTCGCCGCAATATGTACAACATTTATAATGCCTTCCACAGCGTTGCATTTATACCCGTTAACAAAATTTTCGCTTGTTTATGAGATTCTGCTCAGGTTGATTTGACTCATTTGAGAAAAAGGCTCTTTAGATTCATTGCTGGGAAGTCATTTTTTCAGGGGCAGTATAAGCCGTCTCACATCAAAATATCAAGGCCGTAGGGCGTCTTCTTGTTATGAGTTTTTTCTACAATGGTAACAGTTTTTTTGCGGGGTGGAGAAATCTACTCCAAAAAGACCGTGACCCGAAGTCAGCAGAGGCTCCTCACGGCCATTCCTAGAACAGCTCCACTGTTAGAGGGCTCCCCCAAAAGCGTTCCATACCACGGGTGTTCCAAAGCGCGAACTTTACCTCGGCAGTAGGTGGCTCATGCGGAAGGTTTTAATAGCAGGATGCATTCTATTCCACACCGCGAAATTAAGATAGTCAGAGGTAGCCCCCACAAGTGTTCACGCCACGTCAATGGAGCGGTACAACGTAACGAAACAAATAAATAGGTAAGCAGCTAAGTTCAACATCTTGGTCAACTAACCCTTGAAACTACGGCAGAAATAAGTAGCCCTGCAACTCGCAAGAAACGGGTCAATGTCATTCAAGCGGCCCAACGCGGATCGCTTAGCACAGCTTCTCATTGATTACAAACCTATTCACAGCGCGAGAAGGAAGTGAGACGTCCGAGGCGTTCAACTGTACGTTCGTGGTACCGCCCTCACAATCACAACCCACAAAAAGTGCTTAAATATTTGCACGGTTTTGAACAGCGAAGCGTTTTAGCAATTAGTTGATTTCGGCGTTTCACAAAACCCAGTACAAAGAAAAGAAGACGAAGGCACCGGCATGATTCGAATCGGTGTCTGGTAGATAAATGTATTTAGAGTCACTGGTCTTACCCACTCGGCTGTGACCGAACGTCAAACGGTTTACTCACCCGGCCGTGACTGTGGGGACAGATATCACGCCACCCGCTCGGCACAGTACACGTGGTTGAGTACACGTTCCACCTGCGGGCGCCTAGTTTAAGTGTACGCGTTCCGTTCGTTCGCTCTGCTTCTTCGATTTGCTTCTTCTTCACCGTTATAGCAACAAAGATGGAGTAAAGGTTGTTGCGGCAGCGAAGAAGAAGGAAATCGGCAGCAATCGTGGACTTAAAGAGTCATGGCAGTCGTGCAGGTTGCGTACAGCTTCGCTACCGTGAAATCATACGCGTTAGTGTGAGCTTACTGCATTTATTTCCTTCTGATAACGGTGCCTTCACTTCTCTTTGTTGCGACGCGTGTTCAGTTGTTCTTGGTGGCATCTAGCGCGCGCATCCACGCACCCTGGCCAAACGCAAGCGGAGGCACTGTTCGCTCGAACTGCTCGAACGCCGTTAATAAGCTTCCGCTTGCCTTCCACAGAATAGCAGCGCCGTCTGCAGAACGTCTAGCGACATACGGAGACACAAGCAACTGTCCTATTTTTTCTGAGCGCCAGCAGATGGCGACCTCAGGCTTTCTATCGCCACAAATTTTCTTTCGACAATGAAAACAAAATTGAAACTCGTTTGCGTCATGCGCTGTCCTGAAAACAATGCTTGTTTAAACGAATAAAAAACGCAAATACAAAGCTATGGGCCGTGTTTTGGTTCATGAAACTTTAAACAGTTGGTTGCCACTTGAGACGGCCGCGGAGAAGTGCACGAAATTGTGTCATGTAGGATAATCATATGCTTTATGGACGCCTCTGCACGCAGTATACGTTCGCCACCATGAACTACAAAACGTGCTTCAAAAAACTGGTATGGAAAGGTACTGTTCCTGTGGTCGTAATCCAGTCTGCCCGCAGCGAATCTGAGGAAAGGGTTAGGGTATCTTACATCTTTGTGCGTATACTATGAAGCTGTACGTGAAGGCAGATTGAACTAAAAATCAATGCTGACGGTTTTTCTTATGACATTGGCAAACCGTCACTAATGATTGAAAGTAAAAACAACTGTGGAGGGAGCCTAAACAGTGTTCGCACAGAGACTACGGCGCGCCGCATATTCTATACTAATAACTATTTTTGCACCACATTATTTTCAAAAAGGACTTTTTGTTGTCTTTTTTATGTTTTTCTTTGTATTAGGCAGGCTATCATGTTAAGAAGTACAGCAATGTAGGAGCGCAAGACAAAAAAACCCGCCCTGCTCCTCGAGCAACTCCCACTGCGTGTCGGGGACGCGTGGGAGTAGGATTCTTTAATTCCTTTAAACGAGTAAAATGAGGCGGCGAGAAGATATAGCGGTGTCGGAAAAACGGAATCACGCTTCAGGGTCGTGAGAACTCCGGTGTTCGTTGACTCGGCAGCTGTTATGAGTATAAAAATGTCTTGCGCAAAAGTGTTTCAAACGCCATTTGAAATATTTCGATTTATTATGACGCGCTCTAAGAGACAAAGAGAGATTAATCATATTGAATGAAACTAAAGCACAGAGAGGTTGATTTGAACAAATACCCCCCGTCCTGATTCTGTGTGGCGGAGGTGGTGGTGGAAAAGAGCATAGATAGAGAGAGACACGTATGGTGATTGAGATAGGGATGAGAGTACACCTAGTGAGGAGCGGTGCTAGCTATAAGTTTCAGCATGGGTAAAATTGCCCTCTATTGGGTGCGCACCCAGTCATCATCGCATAATCTTCATTTGCTCAGCGGCCCCAGCGTCATCGACATCGCTTTCTGGGCGGGCCTTCCTGGAGCTGTGACCACACAAATAAATCCTCCTACATGGCTGCTCTTATAGCTACAAGGCTGCTCTTATAAGATAGGGACATTTGTAGTAGGGGGATTGCCTACATGCTGAAACTTATGACTTGTGCGATGCTCACACTATATGCACAAAATTTCTATACCGTCTACAGTGCATGTTAAATGATTTGTACCGAACGGGCTTCGGCTACACTGAAGCTGACAATCCCTTGCTTTTCATAAATACCAGCACTGCCATTGATGCCTTGTTTGAGCACTGCGGGTCGGTCCAGTGTCCAAGCATGACATCGTCAACCACTGCCCGATTGTCTAACCGGACCAATGACGTGGCTTACCTCATCTGATGAAGGGGAAGTTTAGCTGTGTTTGAAAACATTATGGATGCTTCACCGGCCTCCTCGGAGAAAACAGGAGACCGATAAAACGAACTACTTCATCCGAGAGTAGCTTAAGCTATTCAGGACAGTCACCAAAGGTAGACGAATGAAAGTGTTTGTAAGTGTTCTTAGACCACATTTGAACATTTGTAGAAATACGTCATTTCGTCCTCGCCTTTTGATACAGTCGAGTCCACTTATAATGATACCGTTTATAACAATATATCGGATATAACGATGAACAGCTATGGCACCGTCGACTTCTGTATTCTTTCTATGGTAAAATAAACCGCTTATTACAATGCTCCAGTGCCACGATATCGGATATAACGATTGAATCCGGTTATATTGTGCGCCAAAAATGCAACAGTGATGACTCTAATGACGCGGTTGCGCAGCCTACTCAGGTAGTGTCTTCGCAGAAGCCCTATGCGTGACACAGTCCCTCGGGGACTTTGTTTCCACCAAGGACATTTACCTCAGCCAAGAGAAGCACCTATAGATGCTCTTGGAAAAGATTCGCGCTAGCTCCACATGCGGCAAACAAAGGTGACCGACTGTGGCTTCTTTTCCGCAAATTAGTAGTAGTACGACCTTGCTGGCGTGCGAATAAAATGTTTTGAGATCTGTGCCGTCTTTTTATTCCGCAACCCGCTTATAACAATTATCGGTTATAATGATGGGATTTCCTTGGCACTTGGATATTGTTATAAGTGGACTCGACTGTATGTTCATGTGAGAATTTACAGACTCGCTTGTCCCCTCTCCAAGCCACATATAGGGCTACGCGTCATCTATTAGCACGTCGAACATGGGAAGACATGTGCTTACGCTTACACACTGCAGCACGTCCGCAAGAATGGGTAGCTAGGACGGCCGCCGGGGTCAAGTATTATTTCCGTATGGCTCCCAGGCGTAAAACCACAGAGCCGTACAGAAGTTGGCTGCTCGACAGTGACCTGGTTATGTTTATCGGCAGTGATCAGTTCCCCTATTCATTATGAATGACGAAGGATTATCGGTTCCGTACCAATATACCGCGGTCGATGCATTTCCTATTTTTACTAGAAACGAAGCCTTCCAAGAACTATCTCATTCTAAGGGCTATATAGCTGACTTTCGGTGATACGTTTTTTGAGACGTCAATAATTTTGGCCAAATATTTCTGATGTTCTAAAATTTCGATAACTGCAGAAAACTTTTCCAACGGACTTAAGGAGTGTATACATTAGTTTCTGAGACCTATGTAGCATTCCATTTGTGTAAACTTTATTCCGTAGGAAATATGTGTCGTCTAGCTGATAGCCTCCTAAATTATACATATAGTCGTATTGATAGGACGACTATGTCTCTGAAACTGCAATGATATAAAATGTCAGCCGCAAAAATTATTTTCATAACCCTGGAAGCTCATGATTTCGAAGGATTTTCAGAAAGTGAGCAGTTTTTGAAAAAAAAGTGTAACTTTCGCGTTTCCAGACGTGCACTGTCTTAAGTCGCCATCAAATTTTTCTATTGTTGCGTGAATATGCTCGTAGCTGGTTTTCCTAGGTCTTTTCGCAACGTACACATGATTTCATAGGTGTTTTTAATTCAAACAATCCTGCCATGTTTCATTGTGCAAATAGGTTGGCTTCATATGTGCCCAATGTTTTTTAACCCTAGCAATGTTTGCAATGGCACTTGTATGGTAAGGGTCATTTCTATATATACTCCCTGTACCTGCATTTCGTTATGTCGAGACATCTTTTCAAAGATGGCAGGTAACTTCGGCTAGGTAGTTTATATTTATATCAAGAACAGCACATAGTACGAAAGAACAAAAGAAATATAATTACATTATTTTTACTCGGTGAAGGTGTATGGCCAGGAAGGTTTTTGGGACATGAGAGTAAGGTGGCAGAGAATTTAAGCCAAGGGTACTAAGAAATTTTTGCTCCTGAACGTTAGGGCTGTCATCCGTGCGAAAGATTTTTGCTTCTAGTAGACGACACATACACGAAACCATAACCATACATTTTGCCGTGGTTGATCACGATTAAACCAAGCTTGTCGAGCAAATGGTCACTTTCCAGGCTAGAGCACGCAATGAAGTCGCACACAATTTCATGGCAAGACAAAACACAGACTCTGCTCGACGCTGTGCGGCTGTGGGGGAGGACGTGAACTAACGTTTGGTTCATACAGCGCCATGTGTCATGTTCTGATGCTGGCGTTCTTGCTCCCCCCGTGGATCACACGAGTGATTAAGCGCTTTCACTGCACGAGCCGTCGCCGCCGCGGAGTGGTTCGTTCAGTGGCCGAAGTGTGCTCGGTGGCGCTGCCATCGGTGCGGACAGCGCACGTTCGCTTGCTTGACCTTGAGCACAGGAGGCGCTTGCTTGAATGCCAGAGAGAGGTAGCAGGCGTTTCGTAAGTTTGTATGCGGAGAAATATGATGGGCATAAAAAAGATGTCTTTTTTGCGAAGGTAAATCTTCTGCTGGGAGATGTAAACGCTTTTAAAAGAGGCGCCAGATAAATTGGCGCCCAAAACCTACGCTTGGTCGAGAAGATGGTTCAATAAGAATGAGTTTTAATCCTCATGTGCAAACTTCTTATATTAAAAACTGTGAAAACACTTGTGGCCTATTTTAAATGAAATAGCCAGTTAAAAAGTTGGTGATTTTGATGAGTTTATGCAAGCAATAATTAAGCAAGAACAATATAAATAACCTGCATGCAACGAAAACCTGGATGTAACGAACTTGACAAAATTTGGAATTTTTCGTTACATCCAGGTTTTCGTTGCATGCAGGTTTCGAGTTAAGGCTCGCGGGAATACATAAGAAACCAAGCCAAAATGCTGTACAGCCTCCCAAATCTGTAATAATATAGCGGGAGCGACGACCCATCGGCATGTCAGCGCCTTATCACGGTGTTCAGCAGCGACATAGGCGAGATTACGCGCATGCGCATAGGACTATGGGCTGTGTGAGTGTCGTCTGCTACGCTGTTTCCTTGAGAGTGGTGCAACCCCTGCCACTGAATCTGAATGACTTTTTTCACGAGAAACTGCAGTTATCTGAAGCGATTGCGCATATGAAATGCGCGTTTAGAATTTCTTTCGGATAACTTGCCCGAACAGCGTGAGAAATGCAACTGAAAAGATAAATAAAAGTAGAACAGGACTGGTTTATGCCGGAATGGCCTTACGCCACCGGGAGGTGAAATGCGATAAATAACAAATCTGATAGAAATAAAAACTTGTGGCCCACGCTGCTTAGCTACTTTTGGCGGTAGCGAAATGGCCTTCCAGGATAAGAAAAATTCCCGCGCCTTCCCGTGAGGGGAACACGAGTAAATGCAGAGCATTGGGGCCTCAGTACTGGTTGAAGGCAGTGTTGCTTCCATCGCTTCTTCCGTGATGCTGGAGTAGCAGACACGAGCGAGTAAACGTGGGCCCGAGCGTCAACCAAGGAAGGAAGGAGCAACGCAGTGACTGAAACACGAGCGACCGCTAGCCGCTATATTTGCAGCGCCCGCAGTAGAGGGAGAGCAGTACGGGGGGGGGGGGGGGGGGGGGGGTAGAGCGCGCATGCGCAAGCAGCGCGCGCCCTTCCACGCCCCACCGCGCTGCTATCACGCACCTGTTATGCCGAGACCGCGACGGAGTAAACGGGCTGACTACGACGCATGCGCGCGCCAGCTGCTGTTGAGAGAGAGGAGGGAAGGAGGAGAGGCGCACCTGCTGCGGATGCGGAGCTGTGAACGCCGTCCGACGCAGGAAGAGGAGAGGCTAAGAAATGCTCTGCATTTACCTCTCCAACGCAACGCCGACGGGGGAGCCGCACCCGCTCACTCATTGACGAAAGAGCACAGATACTTCAAACTAAACTGGATCAATCAGTAGATTCCAAGCTTGAGCAACTAGAAACAAAGCTTGACGCCCCAATTAAGACTGACTTCGCAGACGTGAAGACCATGATTAAAGAACTTACAGACTATATAAGCAAACAATTTGAGAAGTACGAACATCGCCTGAGTGAACTGGAGACCAACCAACGACTCTCCGCTTCATCCTCAGGGGGAGGTCCACTGAAACACAAGCCCTACACTCGTCCGGCAGCGGAATCAACACGCAACATTCATAATGAAAATGCGACGACGGCAATCACTCATACCAACTAGCAATGGCCAACAAAACCAGGACACCCTCGGAGCCCCTCCGAATCTGGCAATGGAACTGTCGCAGTTACTCTAATAAACGGCATTTATTACATCAGCACATACTCAATCTTACTCAGAACCAACGGCCGGACGTCCTAGCTCTTCAGGAAACCCACGGAATTGCTAAACTTCCTGGTTACAGCGCGTACACCCCGCAAGCCATTGAGATACCGCAGCTGACTCTTCTGGTCCGCCGGAACATCCCAACGGAAGTACATGACACTGGCATTACTGGTCCAGAACACCAGCTATTGGAAATTATTCTAACGAGGGGTAAGCGGCGATGCAGTGTATTTGTTCTCAATCTATATAGCAGCCCTCGGGAGAACCACTCTTTCTCCCGCCTCCTCAAAGTTGCCGCAACAAAAGCGGGTAAAGAGAGCCCGTTAGTGGTGGTGGGGGATTTTAACGCTCCACACACCGCCTGGGGCTACCGTAAAGACTCGGCGAAAGGCCAACGGCTTTGGGTGGCGGTGCAGCAAGAACAGTTCACCCTACTTACCGACCCTACACAGCCTACTCGTCTAGGAACTGGTAAATGCAGAGACACGACACCCGATCTCACCTTTCTCAAGAATATCCTACAGCGCACGCATCGCTGGGCCAATTTGCACGTGAATATAAACAGTGACCACTACATACTCCAGACGGAACTCGATGTGATGCCGGGAACTCCCACGGGTGGCCGAGAGCATCGCATTACGAATTGGTACGCCTTCCGGCAGGCCCGCGAGGCATCACCACGATCATTGAGTGACTTAGATACATGGGTGCGTGAACTACACCAGGACGTGCGACAGCACACCACACTGGTTCCAGAGGAAGCCAATATACCAGAGGCGGATGCCCGCCTGGCTGGCCTCTGGGAAGCACTCCGGAGTCTTCGTACCCGATTGAAGTCGCATCCTCGCAATCGTTCGCTTCGTCGAAAGATTGCGCAAGTGCAACAAACTCTTGAGGAGCACGCGGCGCGACTCTCAAACCAGCAGTGGTATTCTTTCTGCCAAGAGCTAGGCAATCAGCTCACTACTCGCAAGGCGTGGAACATCCTTCGACACCTCCTCAACGAAAACACCACCAAGACGGCGCAGTGCAATCAAATTGCGAAGCTTATTCACAACAGGAAGACAAATCCGCGAGATCTCCTTCGAGCTTTGGCTGAACGATACCTTAATACGTTCCCGCCAATTGATCCGCCTGCATATCAGGGAGCCCCCAACTCTCGGCTCGATGAGCTCTTTACGGCGGCAGAGACTCGGCGGGCCTTAATGGCCCTTAAAACCAGCACGACACCCGGCCCCGACGGCATAACCAACAAACTCCTGCGCAATCTCGACGACCTCTCTATCCAGCAACTAACTCAGCTTTTCAACTATCACTGGACACAGGGCACGCTCCCACAGGAATGGAAAACGGCTCAGACCGCTCTCATTCCTAAACCTGGAAAACCTATTGATCAAGAGAATCTCCGCCCTATCTCAATTACTTCTTGTCTGGGCAAGCTTTTTGAGCATATGGTACTTCATCGACTTGCCACCTACGTGGACGACAACCATCTCATACCGGAGACCATGTATGGATTTAGGAAGGGCAAATCAACTCAGGATGTCCTGTCCCAACTCCATCATGACGTAGTCAAAGGCACCGGAGTGTCACCCCGCGACACAAGAGCTATACTCAGCCTCGACCTTAAAGGGGCGTTTGACAATGTTCACCACGCCGCCATCTACCAAGGACTCACTGACATCAATGTCGGCCTCCGCACCTTCAATTATGTTCAAGCATTTCTCACTGGTCGCACAGCGTGCATAACCTTGGGAGATCTTAGGTCTGACGTTATGTCACTGGGTACTAGGGGAACACCGCAAGGATCTGTGCTATCCCCTTTCTTATTTAACCTAGCTCTGCGAGACATACCTCCAGCACTCGAGCGTATCCCGCAGCTCCGGCACAGCCTCTACGCTGATGATATCACTCTATGGATGGCGGGGGGCTCGGATGGCAGTATCCAGGAGGCGCTTCAGAAGGGCATGCTCGCAATTGAAACTCTGGTAACAGCTAAAGGACTTACGTGCTCGCCCCAAAAATCGGCATTGCTTACCATACATCCTGGACGACGCCAACCTTCGGGATCGCAACTCATCCAAGTATATACAGCCCGAGGGCATCCCATTCCCTAAGTGGCTACACTCCGTATACTTGGTCTGACCATCCAGGCCAACGGGCGTAACACGACTACGATTGAGACCCTGTCACGATTCTCCCAGCAGGTAGGGCGAATGCTTGCCCGGGTGGCCAACCGGCGCCAGGGAATGCCTGAGTCGACACTTCTCCGACTGGTGCGCACATTTATAGTTGCGAAATTTGCGTACGCGCTACCCTACCTTGAACTCTCAAAGCTGGAGACACAGAAAGTCGATGCCCTGCTCCGCAAAGCTTATAAGCAGGCCCTTGGACTCCCTCCCACCACTTCCACGGCGTTATTCTCAGCTCTTGGAGCTCACAATACGATTGCTGAAATTACAGAAGCAGTGCGTACAGCGCACATTCAGCGTCTAGCGAAATCTCCTGGTGGTCGCACGCTCCTCACGCGTTTGGGGATCACCATACCGCTACGAACCCCTGACGTTCGCTCCTTACCGACAACTGTTCAAGCAGCCATACACGCGACCCCGCTACCTCGCAACATGAACCCGGATCTACATCCAGAGAGAAGGCAAGCACGAGTTCGGCAGCTAACAAAAACACTCCGCCAGAAGTCCAACGTATGGTACACTGACGCTGCGCAGTATGCCCAACGACCCAGCTGCTGTGCGGTCGCCTGCAACTATCCAGAGACCAGCTTCACGGCCTGCACCGTTCCAACGCCGAATATAGCGGCTGCTGAGGAATGCGCCATTGCCCTGGCCATAGTGCGGATAACGGCCTCCGCAACCCCAGGAACCATCGTCACGGACAGCCAGGACGCCTATCGCACTATATCGAACGGCCTGGGAAGCCCTCACACGCTAGCAGTTTTACGGACGATCCCTGATATGCACCCACTTCCGCAAATCAACCTCATATGGGCACCGGCACATGCTGGGCTGGAGGGCAATGAGGCGGCACACGATTGGGCTTGTGAATGCACGAACCAGGACCCAGTCGATCGACCCGTCTCTCCCGACTTGCACTGCCACCCGCTGCTCACATACAGCGACATTCTTCATTACTACCGCGAAACTCGTCAACAATATCCTAACCCCTCCCGCCAGTTTACCCGACAACAGACTACCACACTCAGACTCATACAAACGAATACATACCCTCACCCCAAACTGTTCAGCCGCATATACCCAGAGACTTATACCGACCAATGTCCAAGATGCAAGATTGATAAAGCCACACTCCCACACATAATCTGGGCTTGCCCGAAGGCACCACCGACTTTCATTAAGAGTCATCACGACTGGGAGACAGCTCTGCGCAGCAACGACCCGGAGATCCAACTGCGGCTGGTCCGCCTGGCTCTGGACGCGCCGGCACCGGTGGCCCGCCCTCACGAGGGCACGGGGGTGTCGGGGCGTCCGGGACCCGGGGGACTTGGCCGTTCTCACACGGGTCGCTGAGGTGAGGGAGCTTGGCAACATAGGCACCGGCTGAGGCCCACCGCTGAGACTCCAACGCCTTGGCTGCTGGCCCTCCCGCAAGGGGCTCAACAGAATAAAAGTTTTTCTCTCTCTCTCTCTCTCTCTGCATTTAAAACAGGGGGTGTGTTGCCCTGAGAAGAACAGCGGAGCAGCCGACGCTCCCGCAACAGATAGTTTATGCGCGTGCGCTTACTCTCGCCTATTTTGCCGGTGAACACCGTGATAAGGCACTGACATACACATTGGTAGTCGCTCCCGCTATATTATTAAAAATTTGGGAGGCTGTACACCATTGAAGGTGAACTCTGCCTTCATGGGTTTTTTACATAGCAAAAAACGCCGTGAGTTGCCCGTCCTGCCTTCGCACGGGCTTAGACATTACACGGTGCCCCAAAGCAAGCTCACTTACCCCCATATAACAAATGTACCTTACGTATCACTAATTCTCTTGGCACTTTTGCGCGCCTTAACGCGTTACAAGAACCAAACGTATTCTGCAAAGGTGCCTTTTTGTGAACTTGATGCTCTTGAACGCAGTCAAGAATGCTGACAAGATGCTAGGTTTGGTACTATACCGCTATACTGGGCGGCAACGTTTTTTTTCTCGCCATACAAGACAGCATTTAAAATTCGGTTCTTTTCATTGAAAGACACAACTTTTCGGTTTCTAGCAGCAACACTCATCACCGGCGAACCAATAACACAGATAGAAGTGGAGACGCGCGACTACAGGCCGACAGGACCGCCTAGCACCACAAAACTTCGAAATCTCATCACTCAAGGACCGAAAGCGCCCTCACACGCCGAAACGCAGGGTAGTTCGCAGCACCGGCGAAGAAACAACGTAAAGGTTAGTTTCTGTAGCTAGCTGGTGCGGTGCCACAAGCAAAACCAGCAGTGACTGCTACGTTAGTTACGGGATGGTGCTAGCCCTCCGTTTATCATCATCATGGAGAATTCCGTGTTTAGGCGATTTCAGACATTTTCATGGCTGCTGGCTCCTTACGGTATACTGATAGTCTTTGCTAAATTAGTTCATTTATCCGGCCTATTTTTCAGTAAAAGGACAAAAAATTATGACTGACCAGCTCGCCCACGTCGTTTCAACAAGGTTACCCGCCGCGGCGTTTCTTTACTTGGAGGTCGCAAGCACTTGGCTTACATGAGGGTGCCAATGAGGAATTGAAAAACTTCGCTAAATAAAGAAATTCCTTACATAGAGGTTCGTTACATCCAGGTTTCTCTGTATATCGTCCGATATCCACAAGTTGTGCAACAAATTATCAAACGCATCTCGCACTTCCCAATGGGAGTGAGTGGTACGCCTGCAGTGCCCACATGTCGCGAGGTGGGGCCCCGAGCTGAACCGGGATCACGCAACCGTAACTGACTTCTGGAGCGGTTTGTGCCTTGTTGCCAAGGCAACCGATGTTTGAGATTGTCAAAGAAATAGGAAGAAACAGTTTGATCATATGCAAATGTCGTTTCAAATCGCGCGCAATCAGCCGCAAAGGGTTCGCACAACATCCGACAGATGGCGACGAGTGTACTGGCCAGTAGGAAGACGCATTGAAACATCCCCCTCGCGAGGGGCACGATCAAATGCAGAGCATTTCCGGGGGCGCACGACGTTAAGTAGTTCGCGTTACGTTAAAGCTGTTGCACTTGTGGCAACTGCTGACGAGAGAGCGCTCGTCAGCAGTAATTTGAATGAGTCAAGGATATAAGGGGCGTCCGTAGCCTCCAATTCTGTGTTGGCTTTGTGGCGCAGTGGTTAGAGCACAATGTACATTGCGTTCTGCCCGCAGGGTCGAGGGATCGAAACCTGGCGCCGGATAGTATTTCGTTTTTTGATATAGTAGGGAGGGGTGTGGTGCGGACTACGGACGCCAACGCGGGTGACATCGTGTGTTACTGAAATGCTCTGCATTTAAAAAGATACGCCTTATCTAAATCGCAGTGTCTAGAGTGCCGTCCGACGGCACTCTAGCTGATCGCGGCAGGCATGGCTAGAGTGCCGTCTGACGACATTCGAAAATTTAACACTACGCTAGCACCGACCGAATCGTCTGTCGTTGTAGTGTAGAGGATCTGTCTTAGCTTTTTATCCCAAGGTCGGTGGTTCGAAACTGGCTCTTGCTTGGGTTATTTTTTTCATTTCTACATTGAAGTATAATTTTTATGCCCTAGGTTAGTTTCGGTGTTTTAAATTACTTCTTTGTGTGCGTTAGGTTTACTTGTGTTATGTTTAGGTTAGGTTGCATAGCTTTTCGTTATCTAAAGCGTTGTATGCCGGACGCGGCAATTTTGTAACAAACGCCGGTAAACGTCGACATAGTGGAGTGCTTATAATACCGTCGGACGGTACTCTAGACACGGCCTATCTAAATCCAGAATAGGTATACACAAAGGAAGATTCCAGCAAAATTACCTTATTTTCTTATAGACCATTTTATTACAGCTTCTTGTTTTTATACAACTAACGAACTCCAATCCCTTCAACCACCCTAAGCTTTCTGCATTGACTCGTGGGATGCACCAACGTCCCGATTTTGCCGTTTAAACTGCGTACAAACCTCCTGCAATGTTATCCTAATGAGAAAGGTTGTAAAGGTGTTGTAACATTTAATATCCTTCTTGCGTTTTCTACCGCATATCTCGGGCAGAAACAGGCCGAGCTTTTAAATAGTCGAGAGGGTTGTCTTCACTGTGCTGTCCTACTAATCTACCACAGCAGACGTAACGCGTAAGGAAGTTCACGTTGAGAGAGGTTGTTCTAGCGCACACACTGGTCAATTAATTTCAGAAAAAATCGTACATCGCATTGAGTTATGTAAAATACAATCTTCCTTCAAAACGCGGCATGAAAAAAATCGATCCCCATTCTAACGCGTCAACACTATGCAAGAACCGCAACACGGAGATTATAACACGCACAAGAAATGGGAGGTTGAGAGAATTCGAATGAAAGGACGCAGGTGAATACGTGGTGAAAAATGTTTTCCTGCGGCCACTCAAACTTCGCATTCGCAGATAGTGTCAACGCCCCTCTTAATCTATTTTGTTAAACTTACGAAATAATATCGCACAGCCCAGTCCTTTCTATGCAACCCGCATGTAAATCATCATGTAGCATGGCGGCATGTCTTTTGAACTACATCATTTATTACAGGACTGCAAGTAAGGGGACGCAGCAAAGTTTTAATATTGCAGCGTGCCACCGACGTAAAGGGAATCAAAATGCCATCGAGCTATTTCTTCAGCGCCAAAGCTAGACTTATGCACCCGTAATGTATAGAGCTCATAGAAAAGAAATAAACATGCTTTTGCACTTCAAGCAAAACGAAGCTTCTCCAGAAACTTCAAAATCATAATAATAAAGCGGAGCTTTCAGCCTCTCACGGACGTCGACCGTAGTCCACTCTAAACGCACTGCACGAAAGCCAACTTTATCTGACTCTTGTAAGTGAAGGCAAGAAAAATTAAACGCTTCTGGTTGTCGGAATCGAACCGGCATCCTTCGCGTTATTAAGGTACCGTCTATCGGTTTGTGCCCATCCTCCACGGTCGAAGCATTTTTAATTTGGAGAGGGGTGCATGGACGGGCAAACGTACACCGAAAATGCAGCCCTCCGTTCAACGACGACGATGGTTGAACGCTAGGGAAAGCAGTTGAATGTCCTAATCACTGTAGTGAGCAGACCCACGTCACAGCCCCTTACCGTGTACCCAAAAGGTAGCAATTGCGTTTTCAGCGTACTGATAAGCCTAAATAAATATGATTTTGACGCTCCTGGGTTGGTCAGTTTGATGTTAGACTTGGTGTTCAAACTTTGCGTTCACCATTGTATGCGTGTCTACAGATGGGTACGTTGTCTTTTTTAGGAAACGTGTTAATCATTTGGGTGAAATAGGTTTCCACTTCTTCGACCAACCGTGGTCGAAAATTTCACAGGTCATTCCCAGACGAAGTTTCTCATTGTATTCAGCGCTCCCAATGCTACGTTTTTGACCGCGAAACAACCGACTGCTTTCTGGTGGAGGACAATGAACAAAAGCCTCTCCAAAGGAACTACAAAATCTGCACCTGTTCAGGGTACAAATGTCCAAGAAAGCTGATTGCATTTTTAGCCCGCCAATGCATTTTTTCCCTTGGAGCGAACGACAGCCCACGCTTTTTTTAAAAAGCACCAGGCAAAAGCCTTTCTGCAAAGAAGCGCTGCACAAATACACTAAAAAAAATAACCTTTTTTCTGCCTTGGATATAAAAAAGAATAGATTTCGTAGCTTCTTGCGTTTGCACGGTTGGATTTCTTCTATTTTTTATTCAGCTAAGTGGAACCCAGGAAAATACGCTGTAAAAAAACTAAAAAAAGTTCCTCCTCTCCTGAGGTACAAAAAGGCTTATCAGGTTTATCCTCAAGAAACGCGACAAACGTGCGATATAGAGGAATGAAATTCGGCACTCCCAAATACTACCTCAAAATACTAGTTTGGAAACACCCCCTCAAAGCGAAATAACCATTGAACTAGTATGCACGGCAGCCAACATGTATTGGCTGCAACACTGTATATCTTGTACATTAAATTACCCAAATCCAATTTTTACGTCCGTTTACGTTTTACTGTCAAATGGCCTTAGACAGTACACTCTTTTCAACACTGGAGACTGCGGCCCTCACACGGAGCGCTACGATAATCCGCCTTAGACGATACGGGGCTAGAGTAACTGCTAAAATAAGCCAGCGTGGTCGTGGTATGCTGCTGAGTTTATTTTGACTAAAATACACTTGGAAGACTTAAAATTCACTTCCATCCTTTTAATATATCGAGTAATTGTCCTGGCGCATTGTTTGAAGTGCCATGGACATAAATTTGGTTAGGACAGCGCAGCGAGAATGCCCGAGAACAAAAAAAAGTTGCTTACCTTCCACGAACAATAAATGCCCATAAATAAAAAACTCTAAGCTTTCTTTTACCATTCCGCCGAGCAATACTTTAATTCTTTCAGTGTATAAGTGAACTCACAAGTCCGGGGGAGCTCGAAAGGCGAGGCCGTTTCTCCCAAAGTACCTTACACTTTGCCTGCAGCAGCCAACTGCACATTTCGGGCACAAAAATTCAGTCGTCTAATGCTGAACACAAACCCCATAATACGCATTCCCGTCAAACCAAGGAAAGAAAGAATACAAAGCATAACCACGCATGTTTGACAGGTGCCATAACGAATTAGCCACTTGTCTAGGAAAACAAAACGGCTAGGAGTAACATGTACAAAAATATACGCAGTAAAAATATATATACGTATATAAATAAACATGCACAAAATAGGAAGTTTACTGAGCCAAGTAGATTGAATGAGTTATGACAGAAAAACTTCTAAGGAAGCAAGCACAAGGAAAACCACAAGTTTCATTCTATTTGTACACGCTATTTACAAATACACGAAACCAGTAGGGAAAGACAAATTATTGTAACAGTTCGAATAAATGTTTTTGGAACTGTCTCATGAAATAAACACTGTATAAACACTTTATCCATATCGTTTTTAGTTATAAAGACAACCTATTGACAATTACGAACTTAAATATATCAGTTCGGTTTTAACCTCGGCGTTCTATACCGCTTAATTATTCTGGATTGTAGGGATTCAGTATGATAAATCCACTGCAGAAACTTGACACGAGTGTTGATGATGTACGAGATGAATGTCGTGCACACGTCGAAAATATATAAATTATGTTTTTCAGCTTGCCAAGGAATTTTGCAAGGCGACCGGTACTCTCTCTGTAAAATAAGTTTGTGTTAGCCCTTGCTTTTCTCTAGCAGGAGTAAGGTAATAAAATTACAATTGCTTTACCAATATCAGGAGCCAATCGGGTAACAATTAGGGCTGTATGAGTGCACAATAAAACTTCTTTCGACCAAAACAGTTACAAATGTATACCTTTACATAAGATACCGACAGAGAGCTAAATTTATGGATTGTAGGGTTTAACGTCATTAAAGGTAAGGTCATTAAAGGTAACATCATTAAAGGTAAAAACGTCATTAAAGGTAAGGCGCTATAAACCTTTGCTTTAGATCCCCATACGGAACACGACTAGCCTAGGCTACTGGTGTTCCCTGCGGCTATTGAAGCAAAGCTTGTATGTGCTCACTCGTGTCGCCGTAGGCGTTGATGGCTGATGATGATGATTGCTAATGGTTTTTCCTTTGTAGTGGGGCGATGACTTGTCATCTTGCCAAAAAAGGACTAATATACCTATGTTTTATACTCTTGGTTTAGTACTAGCGCTGCTTACGGCAGGCACAAAAAGCTTATTAAGCACACAATACTTTTTTTTCTGTTACAGGTGGTAGCTGTCCTAGGCAATATTCCCCTCTCGGCTTTTCGTCCATCACCATTCTAATCTTCTTTTCGTCGCATCGACAACCTTGAAGTCAACTTCCTCTGTGCTACCATTTGTCATTACGGGCCAAAACCCAATCCTCACCCCATTTCCCTCTATCCCCACACGCAGCTTGCGACCCGCTCCAGCAGGTGGCGCGCCGAATCACGCCACTCTCTCAGCAAATAACACGCATACGTCCTTGCGGAGAAGACAAATGGAGGTTTGCTCGCGGCGTGTGAACCGTTTCTCGTCCGTTCAAACCAGTTGCGCGCTGGGTAGGCCGCACTTGGTCCGCTCCAAACAAGAGCAGGCCGCCCGGCGAGAACGACAACGGGAGAGGGCCCGTGAACGTGCGCGTGCTCAGCCAGCTAATACTGAGTTTCGTCAATTTGAAAGCCAAGCAAAACGACTGCGGCGGGCCACTAAAGGGATCTGTCAAGCATGGTTTGGGCATTTGATTTGACAGGGATATTACAATGAATTGGTTAGCGATTTCACAGGGTTAGACAAGTTTTGCGTGCACCCCTGCTCCCGGTAAGGGTTGGGTTGGTGTTCTTTCTCTCTATTTCGTGTGGCTAGAAAGTGGAGAGATGGCGTGCAGTGGCTGTACCGGATTAATTCTTTTCTAATTTTTTTCTGCCGGTGGTGTTTCCTGGGCTACACAGACGTGAACACTGATTTGCCTGCATGTCCCTGGAATCAGCCACCCGGCTAACCGTGAAAGTATTTTTGAGCCATACGTTTATATAGGCATAATATTTTCAATTTAATATATCAGAAATATGCTCCATATCTGTCAGCATTGTTGACAAAAAGATTATATCAGGCCTATTTCTGGAGGAACATCAATACATTGCGGGTGTTGGCGAAACACTTTTAAATAAAAGAATGTGTGCACTCAATTTTTCGGAGACCAAATTAAAACACGTTTGAAGTATTGTTTTCACCCCAGAATACAAAGAAGGCTGTCGCTCGAGTCCCGCGCGCGTGCTTGAAGCGATAAGTCCCAACAGTCAGACCAGACGGAGCACCAGCAGAGCGAGCACTCCAAAACTGAACTCCGGAAATCTTCAATGCGTGGACCGAGACAGGAGGGAAGAGCGTGAGAGGTTGGGCTGATGAGACAGGAGAGGCGTCGCTGCAAATGTCTTTTCACAACATTTGCAGTGGTGCAAGTAGATGCGCTGTCAATGTTTCCATTTAACAGCGAAGCTGTGCTTGGTCGAAGTTTCCATGGGCGAAATGAGGCAACGCAGTCGCAGCAATGTGGAGATGGCACTGCCTAGCGAGGAAGAGAGCAAGCGCCAAGCACACATGCCGCAAGTTGAAGGAATGCTTCAGCAAAACGCATATACCGGCAAAGCTTTCCTAAACTACTAAATCTGGTGTCAATGTCTCTACCTGTCAAAATTTTTGAGCAAAAAAACATCATGCATATTTGAGGCAAGACATTATTATATCCGTGGAATTTGCATTGTCCTTTTATAAAAGCACACGGCTGCCTTTTTATAAAAGCACACGGCTGACTCAGGGTGACGTGGCTCCACTTTCGCTGAAGCTTCTCCAGTACTGGCCTAAGGACCCACAGCTCTGGCTCGCCCAGGTAAACAGCTGGTTCGCCATTGCTCGCATCACGTCACAGAGCCAGAAATTCAATCACCTCGTGTCTGCACTGCCTCCTGAGATCGCCACCGAGCTTCGCGACCTGATTGTTTCACCGCCGGCGACCGCCCCGTTTGACACCCTGACGAGTGAACTCATCAAGCGAACGACAATGTCGGAACAGCGACGGTTGCAGCTTCTACAATCTGAAGAACTCGGTGATCGCAAACCCTCACAGCTACTGCGTCGACTTCAACAGCTCCTTGGAGAAAAGGAAGCCACGTTCAATGAAGCTTTGCTTCGAGAGCTTTTTCTTCAACGCCTGCCCACCTCCGTCCGCATGGTGCTGGCTACCGCGAAAGGTTTATCCATTTCTCAGCTGACCCAACTTGCCGACTCCGTCATGGACGTTTCCACTCCTGTCGAACGTCCCGTGTTCAACTTATCACTCCCGCAACGTTCCGTGCCCACTAAAGCAGCACTCACAACGCCGTCTCCACCTGCTCTGCAGAGCCTGCGTGAGGAATTCCGGGGGGAGAGTCTCCAGAAGCACTAACCGCTTTCAACAATGTCAAGACCAAGCTGTCCCAGGCAACCCTTCTCGTTCATCTGAGACCAGGAGTTCCGCTTTGCCTAATGACCGATGCATCTGACGCGGCAGTCGGAGCTGTCCTGCAACAGTTTGTGGACAATGCCTGGCAACCCCTTGCTTTCTTTTCCCGCAAGTTGTCACCCGCGGAGTCACGCTACAGCACTTTCGGAAGAGAACTCCTTGCAATGTACATGGCTGTACGCCACTTCAGGCACTTCTTGGAGGGTCGAGAGTTCCATATCCAGACGGACCACAAGCCTCTGACCTTCGCCATCCGGTCGAATTCCACCAAATTTTCACCGCGTGAAACCCGCCATTTATCTTTTGTCGCGGAATTCACAACGGACATACGGCACGTGCAAGGGCAGGACAACGCTGCCGCGGATGCACTCTCACGTGTCGCCGCAATCTCTAGTCCCCACAACTCGGCTGACATCGACTTCACCGCACTCGCATCAGCGCAACAAGATGACGCCGAAATAATAGCCCTTCGAAAAAACCCCGGCGTGCTGCACCTTTCTGAAGTACCCATCCCACCGTGTGCTGTCCCGGTGCTTTGCGGTGTTTCCACGCACACCCCGCGTCCACTCGTCACGGTGAATTTCCGACGCATTGTTTTCGATGCCTTCCATAGACTATCGCACCCTAGAATACGAGCCACGCAACATCTGCAGACTGAGCGTTTCGTTTGGCCGGGCATCAACAAGGACGTACGCGAGTGGACGCGCTGCTGTCTCGTATGCCAGCAGTCAAAGGTTCACCGGCACACCAAGGCCCCTTTCGGCTTGTTTACAGCACCAACTGAGCGTTTAGACAAGGTGCACGTAGACATTTTGGGGCCCTGGCCTCCTTCAAAAGGCAACACGTACCTACTAACTTGCGTGGATCGGTTCACGCGTTGGCCCGAGGCGTTCCCTCTTCCCGACATCCGTAGTGAAACCATCGCCAACGCCCTCGTTGCCGGCTGGGTTTCCCGCTATGGTGTCCCATCAACTATTACCACCGGCCGAGGTCGCCAGTGCGAGTCGGCACTCTTCAAGAACCTTCTGACCCTTCTTGGCACTTCCCGCATTCGGACCACAGCGTACCACCCTATTGCCAACGGGTGTGTTGAGCGTTTTCACCGCTCCCTCAAGACTGCACTCAGGGCACAGCCGGAACGCTACCCATTGGTGCACCTCCCTTCCGTTGGTTCTGCTGAGTCTTCGGGCTACTTTGAAGCAGGATCTACACTGCACACCCGCAGAGATGGTCTTTGGTGCATCGCTCCGCCTGCCGGGAGAGTTTTTCACTGATTCCGAATCATCACCGTGTCCTCATCCCACCGACTACCTGACCAAACTACGAGGTTCGTTTCGCTCACTTCGTGCGCCCGCACCACGCTGTCAACAGCGTGCGGATGCCCATGTTCCCAGCGAGCTGACAACGTCCCCCTACGTTTTTGTCTGCCGTGACGCCGTCCGCAAACCACTTCAGCGCCCGTATGACGGACCCTACCGCGTCATCCACCGTGCTGATAAGCATTTCACCGTGGATTTGGATGGCAGACGGGACACTATTTCTGTTGATCGCCTAAAACCAGCGTTCATTGAAGAGCTGCTCTCTACACAACCGGAAGAATCCACACTACTAAGTGCGGATCACCCTCCCCAGCCACCCCTGCCGCAAAGACAACAATAGCAAAACGACAACCTCCAAAAATATCTTTCCGGCTTACCCCACGGCTCCGCCACTAGAAGGGGGGCCTCCTGTAGCAGCATCAACGCAGCGAAGACGACGAAGCACCACTCTGGGGCTCACTGCGCGAGCCTCGTGGCGCGAGGAGTCACTGCTCCTTGGAACTCTGAGCGTTCGGCCAGGCATACCTGCCGCTGGCCCGTCAGCTGCTGACGTGTTCGTAATATATGTGTTGTTCTGTGGCCCGACGTTTTTATTTCCTCGTGTTGCCACACACTGATCTGAACCGATAGATATTAAGCCTAGGAATCCTGCAGCGCAGCTCGATGAAGGTCCTTCGCACTAGCGAGAACCACAAAAATGAACTTTCCACCCGGACTTCAAAAATTGATACTCTCCAATTGATAAAAGTGAATCTGAACGAGTAGCGTCTAAATGCCAATATCGTCTTAACCTTGAAGATGCAAAAAGCGCTACATTAGGTACTCCGAATTGAACGGGAGCTGTGACAGCGAGATGAGCTGAATGGTCCGCTAGCTCCTTGGCCCTGATGTCCTTATTTCCAGGGATCCAAGACAAGCGTACCTCCTTCACGTTCCTAGGAACAAAAAATAATAGTGTGCCTCCTCCGATCTGTCTGCTCGCCCGCCTTTTCATCGTTGTCTTCGATGGTGGGCTATGTCCACATGGAGCATTGACCACCGGTCCCGTGACAATGTTATAAACTACTCCTTAAAAAAACGGCTCGCGATGCCCTCTCATGAGAGTGTTGCAAGTTCAAATGTAAAAAAATGTTGCCGTATATGGCGCGAGAAGTGGGAATGTCAAAAATGAATCAGCGCAAACTGGAATTGAGCTGCTGGTTTGTAGAATTTCTGTGAAGCTTAGCCTTTCAATTAGGCAACACCGGGTAGCTTCGCTCTTAACATCAGCGTTCACGACGTTGAGTCAGTGAAGCCGGGCTATTATTTCCTTTTCGTGCTGTCCGTGTTCACGTGAATGGCGGCGGCGTTTTTATTATTTTTGCGTTTGCCTGGTTTCTACATAAACCTCCTTTGTGCACTCCGAGGCCTCAAACACCGTGGCAAACAGAGGCTACCAGCTTTGTTGTAGGAAAACCGTATTGTTTTAGCAAAATCTGGCCATTCGAAATCGCAAATCGCAAAGAACATGGTTTGTTTTCGGGGCTCTAGCTTGAGCTAGAGCAAGGTCTGTTACTCAGAGAAGCAGCACGTCGCGATTAATGTTGTTTATTTCGGGGTAACGTTGGTACCGTGCTATCCATTGTACCTGGAAAGATATGTCGCAAGAAAAGAATAACGTCGTGGGGCAGCTGTTGTTGAACAGTTGTTTAATACCGCCAGCTTTCTTCAAATTCCAGTTGCGCTGTTACCATTTAAACAACTGGAGAGCAGCACATTTATTTGCTCGTGCAGTTTAAATGGTGCGTGGACGTGAAGGAAGGTGCTGTACAATTACAATGAAAAGCAGTAGAAGTCAGGCAATTCCTGATGCTTTGAAGAAAACACGGATATATTGCCCTAGAGAATTTCCTCGTTAACGTCAAGAACGCGCCCGAGATATTCGCGAGAAGTGGGTGCGAACGGACGATTTCACGGCAAAAATCATGCTGCAACTGCAGTACTTGACGTTTCTGAACCTAATCGCCAGCCTTGTGTGTGCGCTCGGCAGAGCAACCATGCAAACGGTAACCGATCACAATCACCATATATAATTGTCGACAGTGGCGGATTATACCTCTCCAAAATACTATTCCTCAACAACTGTTTGGACCTCCGGGCTACCGAATGCGACAGTTCGTAGCTCACCATTTACATTAGGTTTGCAGTTCACCAGCTCTGATAAGTGTAAACTTAGGCAGCGCACCAATAGTTTTTTTTTCGAAAACATCTAACACGGAACGAGCGCATTTAGTATCTGCAATCAAAAGAGTGACCTGTTGTTAGAATTATGGCTCGAATAAGGCATGTTTTCCCGCAAAAGTTAAGATTTTATTGTACAACTCCTCAGCATTCCCGTTATTCTCTTACTGTAGTCTTGTGTTGTGCAAGGCGGGTGTGTCAAATTTCTCAAAGGTGCATCTATTACAAAAAGGAGCTGCTCGCTATGTACCTAGCAAGCGTGCACTGCTTTCAGCCGACTAAAAACCTTTTGTTGTAGTATGACATTCTTTCAGTGCAATCTTAGTGTAACTACATGATGTTGGTAACCTACAAACGGTTTGTGAAGTGCAGTAAAAGCGCTTTAGTCTCGCTGACAAAACTACGACAAAATAACCATGTTGGGCAAACTCGTTACATGGAGACATGAACAATTCCCGCGCCCCACTCTTACTACGCTCAACAATCTTTAGGGTACAGATTGCCTGTTTTGTTAAATAATTTACCTTAAGAAACTTTGTACCCATATGTAATGCAAACAATGGCATTAGAGGGTTTTGTGAGCGCACGTTTTGAACTTTATACTTCTCCTACGTTGTAATTTCTAGAATGAAGGAACATCACTTTCTGTATTATTGCAATAAGGGATAGTTTGCATCATAGTGTTTTTGAAATCGTGCATATCAACCGCTTATCTCCCATAAGCTATCAACGAAAGGAAGGTGGGTGCCCCGTCAAGCTGTTCAAACAGGTTTTTGTCTCACCTCCTCCTGTAAAAAAATCAACTAATATAGAATGAGTGACCGAATGAATGAATTAACAAAGTTAGAGAACTAGGCGCGCATGCTCAGTAACCTTGTTTCACAACAAGGTTTGACGGTATTAAAGATCACCTTCCGGTTTTACGCGGGACTGAGGCTTCTGCTAATGCTGTTTTCTGGCCGTGTGCGCCGTTGGGTTTCTTCTCACTCCTGATAAGGCTGGCCTCCCCGCATCGCGCCCGCGGCTACCGGGAAGCGTGTTGCGGGGGCGGGATGTGTCCGGGAAGTTACACGAGGTAGCACTGGCCTCCCACACAGAGTCCAAGGCGTCAGCCGGGGAAGCTATTTTATGTGAAGAGGTTGCTTAGGAAGGTCCAGTTTATGCGCGCGTCAAAATCTCTGCGTTTGTACCTATGGGTCCTTCGCAAGGGACATGGTGACTGGCCGTTACTTGTTACTTACACAAAAGGAGATGTGTGGCTTCTAGGTCGATGAACTCACATTCTGCGTCCACCGAAGTCAGTGTCCTCTATCATTTACATGGGATATCCTAACAGAGCCATGTACCAACCCTTAAATGCAAACTGCAACCGATTTTCTTAGCCCCTAAATACAGTGTTTCCAGGCAGTGTTACTTTGAAACGTGCGATGCGCCAAATCTAGAGGCCCAAATTTGCGTCACTGCATCGCCAATGAACATCAAAAATTGCTCTTTTCCAAATGTAAACTGGAATGGCGGCCATTACGGCCAGCCGCAAGTTACGTTAGAGTCAGAAATGGAGTGGATGCTGTCGGCGAATGCACCCGTGGCTTCCTGCGAAAGGCGGCTCCGACTTCAGCTCTTCCGGGCAGTCAGTTTCTTCAAAAACGCAAAACATTCGCCAAAAGTGGTTTGGAAATCAGTGCCACCAATAATGCTTCGTTTTGAGCGGATGAGATGCGCCTATAGTTGCGGTAAAACGCAAACACAGGCATCGTGAGGAGTCGCGGTCAAGCTCAGGACTAGGAAGTAGGTATACACATAACAGTATTGAGCGCGAGATTGCCGATCGCACAGCCAACAGGTCTAGGGCGCATCGATGCACGCGCGCCGCCACCGTGCGGCTGTGGCGGGCATGCATCGAGTCGCCCGAGGCACATTGGCTGTGCTAACGGAACCACCTGTGTTTGCGAGAGAAGAAAAACAAAACAAAAAGTTACTGTTGGAGAAAAGCGCCGCCGCAGCCGGACTAGCGGAATCTAATTTGGTTTATGTACACAGCGCAAAAGTTCACATCATTTTTATGTTTATACGAGCAAATTTACTCCTGTTGGTAAGCTTGCCTCACAAAATCTATAGCGCCTATCGTGCCCGCCAGTACATGAAGGCTTGCAGCGGCAAAGTTCTACAGTCTCCTCGCTGCGTCGGGAAATCCCTGTGAAATTCACACTACATGTTGCCCACCTGTTTTTTACCCACTGCAGAAAATGTAGCAAACTATTTTATTGTTTTTTCTTTACTGCTAACCACAAGGTTGCAAACAGTGGCTAGGTTTTATTTATGGTTTGAGTAAGTTGTTGGAACTGAAACAATTCCGTGCAGTGCGCCGCGTAGCTGCCATTTAGAATAAACCAGCTGAACATTGAACACAAAGGACTAAGTGTTAACAAAGAAATGACCGGGACACTACCGAACTAACAACTGCACGTTTATTACAAAGGTCAAACATATATACGGGATGTGAATGCTTATCACATATGAAAATATAAACACCTTGCTGCGTCAGACACGTCCCTTCAAGGTGAGCGCTTGTGTCGTCTGTTACTTCCTTAGCCCCGTCTTCCGCGCTGTTTTCAGACGTTGTGACGTACCAACAAGCACTTCATTTCACCCTTTTACGAAAAATACTATTGCGGAAATGGGTCCTTGCCACGCCCGATGAACTACGTCTTGGCACACGCCGGCCTAAGGTACAGCTTTTCCTTTTCGGTAAGCAGTACCGACGGGCTGCTCACGCATGCTCTTCCTTTTGCGTCTATCATAATGGCTTCCATTATTTCTCTCGACAGCTTGTTGTGATAGCAATATAAACAGGTTTGCGCTGCATCCTGTGTCCCTTCTTTGTTATCACTTAGTCCTTTGTTTTCAATGTTCAGGTGGTTTCTTCTGAACTTAAAATGCACCAACTAGCCCAGTAACAAACGCTCCTGTAGCTGCCGTAGTCGTTCCCGCCCGGAGCGGCCGGGCCAATACCTTATCGTCTCGCATCTGTCGTACTATCGTTTCGCCTACTCGTAGAGCAGAGCGGCAGCGCGCTTCCAGTCCTCCATGCAGCTACCGTACTCGTACAAGCACCCGGTTACGATTCAGGGCAAGTGCTTCTACCTTACCGTGTGTGGGCGTGAAACGCCGGCTAAGTGTGTGTATTGCGCGGGAGTTACGTTAGTGGCGGTGAAGCAAGCTCTTTTCGAGCTGCGACATGTATCGTCAGACAGTCAAAATAAAGGGCTCTAAAGGAAAATAAAAGCCCAACCCGTACCACATGCGTATCACGGGTGACGCCAATTAAAAATAAACAAACAGAACCGAAGTCAAAAACAGTTTTTAAGATAGAGGAAAAGAAGAAAGAAAGTAGAAAGACGAGAGATCTATTACGCGAAACCAAGCCAAGGGAGGGGAGGCAATCAGCGGTGGTGGTGGTGAACGTTTACTAGAGCAACAGCGTAATTTTCAAACGAATATGTGAAAGCTCAGTTATGAATCAACATGTCGTTCTTCATACATGCGATCTTGATATGTACACATATATGCAGTTTAAGTGCTTCCTCAATGGTGAAATCTCGTGCTCCATGTTGACTCCTCTTGATCAGTTGATCCTTTTTCCGTCTTCGTTCTCTGCTGCGATCGCGATCTGCATCTCCGCCTGTCCTGTCTACATCCCCAGGTGGTCAAAATTAATCCGGAGCCCGCCACCACTACGGTGAGCGTCATTGACAGCGTTGCGTCGGGGAGTTAAACCAGACAATCATTCCCTCACGACAAACAACCGGGAATAAATGGGAAAATAATGGTCATTTTTAGACGGACGAACGACATATTTCCTGAACGCACATTAACAGGTCGGGTGGGAGATTAGCGTATTAAAATTATGAACACTTTCAAACTCCCGAATTATACCAAAATGTGCCATACCAACCTAAAGTTATTGGAGAGATAAGCAAAAGTTAAAAGTGCGTACTAGCATCGCTAAGGTGCCTCCAATCAATCGTAAAACCTTCAAAGATCTAAATTGCAAATGAAGAAGAAACCCACGCGACCATTTCTCGCGCACAATCTAAACGCATCTAGGGTCTAACAATAATCTAAATGCATACCGATCCGTGGTTTATGAGATAAAGGTATATACTGCTGTTCTTGTTACTCATGGTCAATGCGTGTATTGTCTTATCTGGAACTGTTTCTTTTTTGCGATTTTCAAGCAACCGTTTTCACACCATGGAATCCCTCTTTCACGCACGCGCCGTGTGTACAGAGGTCTTATCAGATCTATTCGGTCGACTAAACCGTCCATTGGGAAATGGATTACTTTTTGGCAGGGCGCCACCGATACAACTGAAAAAGTCTTCGCCTAAATCACTTATGAGCTGTGGAAGCAAAATCAATATTGTATAATGGAGAGCATCGGGCCTGGACGCAGAGCGAACAAAAAATATATATAGGAGGTGAAACGGACCCTTGCGGCAAGTGCGGGTGAGCGTCCGGGTAATGTCACAATGCAAACCAACGGCAGCTACAAAGCTCCGCAGCTGCTACATGAACGAGAGGCCAGCAGGGCCTGATGGACCAATTAATAGTGGCCGCAATTCATTCCGGGGAACCGCAGTGACATGCCGCTCGCTATGGCCGTGCAGTTTTTTCTCCCGCGACAGATACCGCCGATATAACCTAGGCCAAGCGCTTGTGACATTCTCTGGCCCTCATACAAATCGTCATTTCTCCTTCCTTCTTGCTTCTTTCTTCGTAGGCATTGGGGGTGGGAGGGGCGGGAGGGCTATGTGGGTATCTTGAGCGCTGCCATTCAGTAGAAACGGTCCCTGTTTACGCCGATGCTCCGCGCCGCAAGACTTCTCTCTGGAGATTTCCGCACCATTTGCGGACTTCAGCGTGTACCGGTGTCAACCCTTGCCGTCTTTCTATTGCGCATACTAGCCGGCAGTGAAATCGTGAAATCACGACCTCCCATTACGCAAGCGCGGCGCCACCATCGGCTTCACGGCTTCCGCGGAGGAATATCTGCGTTGTGGTGCTTTTGTTTGTCTTATTTTGAGGAGGGTCCGATTTGGCCTCGAAGTCGGCTTTATTGATGAGCCACGTGAGGCCCTTTGCGCAACGCACAGAGGGTATAAGAGGGTCCGCGGACAAGCGCCACGGTCTCCTTTTGCACCCACCGCTGACCGATCCTGCCGAACCAGCAAGCCGCCGTAGGAGCCTTCCGATTGCGCGCTCCCTCATCCTGGCCCGAGATCGACACGAGCGAATCTGCGCCTCCTGCATTTCCCACCTACGCGAATCAGAGTGTCCTCAGCTGAACTTCGTGTCGCCTCAACGGCCCTGCACAGTACTCGCACCTTGGTACCAGACTTCCGGCTCCTGGCCCAGCAGCGTACGAGCAACTCCCCGCGCACCTTGGGTGAAGACATGGGGACCGAACGGGCCAGCAGAACGCGTACAACCCTTGCGATCCGGCACGATAACGAGAAGTACCCAACGGCCGAGAACCACTCGCCTACCTTACCCATTCCTGTCGGGTCATAGCATCTCGTCGGGTGAGGCCATCGGCACCAGTCTAAAGTGATTGCTAATTAAATTGTCTAACCAATCCTGTGTTACGTCTTTTCCCCTAAACTCTATATGCACGACCTTTGGTAGCGTGACGATTTTCGGGGCGTCACACCTTTTCGGCCATCCCCTTTTCCGGGCGTCGCACCAGTAACAGATAATGAACAAACTTTTGTTTAGCTGGTTTCGTATGCAGCCAGTGATTTTGTTTCCCAGTGTATGCTCGGGTTTCTTACTTCCATACACCTTCAAAAATGTATGAACAGCTCATAATGACGAAACCCAAGAAAGAGTACGAACACACACAGCACTTTTTTATGTCAATGATTGAGATACGCAGATCTGCTTCCACGTAACGACCGTCAAAATAATGCTGTGGGATACAAAAATAAACCAACAAATACGGAAGGTCGCGAGTTGGTGCACTTGTAGAAAAAGTGTGAACAGCGTGAAACAACGAAACAAAAGAAAGAGAGCACTAACAGGCGTCGGTACACTCTGTCTTCTGCTTCCTTGTTTTTCGTGTTCGAACTAACTAGAACAGTCTTGTTGTTGTCTATAGATTTTTCCGTACAGACGAAGCACCGAAAAGAATTTTGCTTCTACATTTATAAAGTTTACTCCCAAGTGTGTAGTCTTGATGTTTAGAATAATTGGGTTTGTGAAATAAAAAGTAGAAAGCTTCAGGCAAAATAAGGTAACGAATTCTTTACGCTGCCTTCTCAAAGAAAGCATAGTACTACGCTACTTTGCTCTCTGGAATACCCCAAGAAGACAGCAATAATTAACCGAATACACTCTGTTTCATACACATAGTGACGGTGCCTCAAAGACTTCCAAAACAGCTGCTCCGCCTTACACGTGAATTTATGATAACTGAAGCATGTATTTTTTTGACGCGATTTATTGAGCAGCTTTTAATAATAAGGTAAAACCTTTATTATGTAAGTCAAACAGATGCTTTGCAGTAAATTAGAGTGGAATCCAGCCTAGCCCCAGCAACGTACGGCTGCGGGTGCTGCGTAGGAATGAAAAACCGCGCTACACCGCCTATTAGAGAGGCACATTACCGTGCTATAAGGTTTTGCAGTAACTCCTTTCAAAGCACGAATTCGGGGCATGTTGGCCCGTATATGCGCGTTATACCGAACATAACATTGGGAAATGTTAACAAGGGCTTACAAGAGTATACATTTCTAAACAAAAACGTTTTACCGATGTTATACGTTCTTTAGTATAGCCACACTGTTCTCTTTTCCCAAAAATTCACCTTAACCGTAGCGGTAAGTGTAAGGTTTTGTGGTGTATTTTGCGGAAATGAGTCTTCTCGAGAGAGCACTTCATCGAGCCGTAAAGCAAATGGGGTGATGAATGAATTCATTACACTTCTAGGACATCTTGTATTCCGAAGAAACTAACTTAAGGTCGCTTTGCACAGCCAGCCCTTTTTCTGTTCCTGTATAAAAACCTGGGCGTAAGTACACAGCACTTTGTAGTCTGCAGCGAAGACAGCTTGTACCACATTTCACATACGAATTTGAACTGTTTTGCAACAAAAAGCACTGTAACATTGTGTGATATGCTCAATCATTTGAGTCATTTGCCATTCAGAGTGCTCAAAAAGAATTGAGGTATTATTTCGCGAATCTGCGTTTCGAAGCAGTCCACGGACGCGCACGTGTAATTGGTACACTTGTAACGATAAAACTGTCGTACCTTGTTGAGTATGACGTATAGATAATTTTCACCATAAAAATCCGAAAATCCTGACACCATCGACAACATAACACCGACACACGCCCATGGCTGCAATGCTTGACATTTCAAAACTAGGGCATACAACATCTTAAGCAGAATACCCCCTAAAAAATGAAGGAAGATCACACTAACGCGTAAGACTCGAAGGTAGTGGAGCTGTTCGAAACCTTCACAGCCATCACGAACGTTTAAGTGCCTGATTGCGTTCGATTTGCTGCTTATCCACTGCCTCAAGGATGTTTACTTCATCATTGTTGCTATAACCGTGAGCTTCTTTCATTTTTTTTTTTTTGAAGCGATAATCGTTGGATATCACCTTGGAGGGTCGTACACTATGACGTGTATCTTTCTCGCTCCGAGCAAGTGTTGCCCAGATTACGGCGAACACTAGAGAGTCTTTGTCAATGCTGGTCATCTCCCTAAGTGGGTATGCCTGGGTTGACAAACGGGCGCAGGCGACGGTGGGCGGTCACCGCGACGCCCGCACACGCGAGCGCTCGACATTTTCTTGGTATTTTTTAGCAGCCGGGTGGGCGCCGCAACCTGGGCGAATCTCCCTGAGTGGGTATGCTTGGCTCGACAAACGTGTGAAGGAGACTCTGGGCGGTCGTCAAACGCACGCACACATGAGCGTTAGGAATTTTCTTTGTTGTGGTAACTGCCGGGCGGTCGCCTCGACGCCCGCGCTCACCTGCGCGAGCTCGGTAATTGTTTTATGAATGTTTACTTTGTCACACGTCATTTATATAGGGGTGTAAGTTGATGGTGATTATATGAAAATGAAAATGTTCTCTTCGCGGATGAAACCAAGGAGTGACGGTGATGGCACCCATGCATCCATGCGGTGCATGCGGAGGCGTCGTCTACGCGGAGGCCCGTCGCAGAAAGGTGCCGTAGTCTCGTCGGCCTCAAGGCAAGGGAGGACCACAGCAAGTGGTGGAGGTCGGCGATCGCGTCGCTGCGGTGGCAAACTGGGCAACCAGGTTTTGTAAATGAACCTCGCTATTGAGGCCAGTGGCGGGTCATGGCGGGAGTTAAAGGGACACTCAAGTGAATTGGTCAAGCTCCCGTTTTTGCTTGCATTGCGTGGAGTGGCTGAAATTAACAAAGTTTTCATCGTTTATCTGGTTGATAAGTCGGTAATAATTTTACAAAGCGTGAAAGAAGAAAAAAATACCATGCGGAGTTTGAGGCGGCCGCACCAACTAAAGGCTGTGAGGACGGGAGGAGACGCACCTTGATTGGACGATGTCCAAGATTAGCATTCAAACAAGTTTCGGTTTTGGTTCTGTAAAACAACATGCATGACATCTGGCGGCATCGTTGGATTGACATTCTCTATATCTCAGTAATCGTCGTACCGCTCTTCTGCCATGTTGTCGGTTGTAAATGCAAAAGATAAGCCTCCCACGACGGATTGGAATCGTAGCAATCACTAGCCGAGACCTACGCAGTGAATGAACGCCCTCCGCGTAACTGCAGACGCTCAAATGCCATGCGTTTTCCCCCCATATTTGGAGCTTGCCTCAGGCATGCCTGTATCGTAATAAGCGTGTTCGCACCAGGCCAAGGGTCTGTTGATTCTGGCCTGTGCCCACTGCCCGCAAGCAGTCGGTGCTTGTGGCAACAGCACGCCAACGAAAACACGCTAGCCCTCAGTGTCAGCCTGCGCGCGTTCTGTGAACTATTTCGGGGAACAGTTTACGTTACGGCCCAAAAATGGTGAACTCAGCATAGAAAACATCGGCCGAAAACGAAAAAGCCAACTTATAAACAGAAAAAAGAAAGTACCGTCGGGGATTCGAACTCGTGACTTGCAAAACACTTGCCGTCGCATACCTAGCGCTTCAGACCCCTCGGCCACTGGCTTTTTTTCCAGACAAACACCGCTGTTACGAACATAATAAACAACAACAAAAAAAAAACCTTTACACTAAGACATAAAATCACTGTTCCACTCTGGATACAGTGCTGACTGCGAAAATGTTTTCATTTTTGTTAACTTCTCCACTTGTGACAACCACTATGGAACACATTGGCGTGCCTTTTGAACTTCAAGAAAAGAGAATATGGCCTCTCGGAAATACTCATGTACTGGCCGCGCGTCGATGTCCGAGTGGCGGACTGCCATTCGGCATCTCCATATAGTGTGCGAGCACTGCTGAACTTGGAAATGTAAGGTATATAATGTATAACAAGTTTACACTTTTATTTAGTTTTAGAATTTCAAGCAGGTTAGGGGACTATTTGTTGTATCGCGCTCGTGCAGTAAGCGTCTCCCAAATTTCCACAATATCTCCCGTCTAGCAATTGCATTTTTTCGATGGAAAAGTGTTCGCATATGTGTGGTCGTGCTGCTGACCGCTGTGCTTGTTCACCCAGCGCAAAAAAGTGCTTCCTGCACACTAGGTTTGCGCTGTACGGTAAAAGTTTCAGTCGATTTTATTTCCTTAGTACCTTTATTGACATCGCTGACTCTTCTCCCGTCTTAAAGGGTCATTAGAGTTTCCTACTAGCGTAAAGTCAACGAAGCGTGGCACGTGCACTTGTGCAACGCTTGTGGGGAGCGACCCGGTCTCGGAGCTTGATAGAGTGTACAAACTAACAAAGTAAAGAAAGGCACATTCTTCCATTCAAAAACGTATTGTGGCATAGTTTCAACTGAGCGAACGAATTGCGACGACTTGCCGGTGGCCGGCAGACTAAACGCTGGGCCGACTGACTCTGTTGGAAGGTCGGCGAGCCGTGAAGTATAGCGCAGCCAATTGCCAGCTCATCTCCTTCGGACGTCACACGAAAACGCCACAGAAAATGGGTGAGGGTACAGAGAGGAGGAAATCATTTTCGAATTGATTTTTCTACTAAATAAATTCACGTAAGCGCGCTCAGAGTGGTCGAAACATGGCTTATGGACTCCGGACTACAATTTGCGCTAGTAATTCCGCAATGTTTACAAATCACTTCATTGTCCCTTTAAGGCGACCGGCAAACGAATCCTCCTGAGCGCAATCTCGTCGGCACGGGTAAGATCGGGGGGAGGGTGGCAGCATACGGTGGAATGAGAGCGTGTGTGCGTGGCCGGAGGTGTTCTTTTCTCGTCACCAGGAGAGTGGCATCATCCAGCTTTAACGGGGAAGTCGTAGATGGAATGGATGCCAGTCGGGCTGATATGTCTGCCTTGCAGTGGTCTGCAAGTAGGTCACGTGGAACCCATTCAATCAGAATCTTGTGAGCGATTCCTGCCGTAAGTTGGTGAATATTCCGCGCCAGCACGGGCCACGACTAACTAACCGTAGTAGGCGGACTCCTTGTAGAGCATCGGTGCGAACTACGATGCGCGCCCCGGGCTGCAAAGTTATTCTGGTTACAGCAATCAGAGCCTCTCTAATGGCTACAAGATCCGCACAGAACGATGATGGAAGTTCCGGAACCTTAAATCTGGACGTTCCTGATAGCTGGATGGCTAGTGCAATTATTGGAAGTGGCAATCACAGTACCTTGTATACTGGAGTCGGTATATAATATGGTAGAGCCGAGTGGAAGGTGGCCATCAGTGTCGGCGATGCGTTGTTTGAGAACAGACGCCGAAATGTTGGAATCTGGACGACGAAGGTCAGTTCGTTTGTTGCCACTCAATTGCACGAACCACCACGGGGGAACTACTCGCTCTGGTATGGCTGGTAGTGCATGAAAGACTGCGTATGCTATTAACGCTCGCGCAGAATCACACAGTGTGCCTCCAATTTCGGAGCTTCGCGACGTTGATGAAGAAGTTCATCCAACGTGTTTAGTTGGGCTTGTTCCTGGAGAGCGAGTACAGGGGTGATGCGTAGAAGCGCAGTAATTGCTCTCATGGGCTCTCTGTTAATCGCTTGCAGTCGATCCCACTGCGTTTCCGTCAAATGCTGGAACTGAGCAGAGTACACCAAGCGTGGTTGTAAACATATCTCATTATTTGTCGCACCACGTGTGAGCTGGCTCCACCAGCTTTGGAAGCAATACGGCATACTCGTGACAGCGTTTGAGCAGTTTGGTGTTCAGACTGCGCAAACCAAGCTGTCGCCGGTTGCCCAGACAGATGAAGGCGGTTGGGACAAGCAGCAAGCTTTCGGCGGCCCCAGCGGTTGGCAACGGATGCATATGTTGTTTTACTCGTTGATACCTGAAGGCCCACCGAAGAGGCAAAGGCTGCGGTAACATCCAGGGCTGACTGCAATGAACTCGCTTGAGTTTGCAGGTCATGGTGAGTGCTCCACACGGTGATGTCATCGGCGTAAATGAGAAATGTAAAATCTGGTACATCATGAAGGCACCATGCCAGTGGAATCAAGGCCATATTAAACAAGGTCGGACCCAATACCGATCCTTGGGGCACTCCACTTACAGGAACGAAGGATCCAACAGCTTGTCCGTGAAGGCGTATGTCAAATGTCCTGTCTTGAAGGAATGACTGACGAACTGTCGTACGCGCGTGGGAAGGTGGAGCATATCAATTGAGCCCAGGATAGCAGCGTGACTGGTGTTGTTATACGCTTTTTGGATGTCCATTGCTAGGTAGGTCCGAACACCATGACTGCGGGTTGACGAAAATGTTGCTGTTACCAAAACGCTAAGCCCCCGCCCTCCGTGTCAAATGATGGGCGAAAGCAGATTTGCACGGGGTAGTAATACTTATGCTGTTCAAGCCACTACGATAAGCGAGTGGCTAGCTATTTCTCTACAAGCTTGCAAACCGTCGCCGTAAGTGATATTGGCTGAAGGTTTTCTAGCACCATCACTGGCCTGCCAGCTCTTGGTATGGGAGCGACGTGCGGTGCTTTCCAGCTACCAGGGACGACTCCACTAAGCCATGCCTCGTTGATTGAATTGAGGAGCTGAGCAAGTGCATCATTGCTTGAATTCTTGAAGGCTTCGTTAGGAATAGCGACTGGACCAGGCGTAGCTTTCCACATAGCACAGTCTCTGCCCGCAAGCAATTCTGCCATCGTAAAAGCCGTCCAAATACCTTCGATGTCAGAAGGCAATGGAGGCTTGTCAACATGTGCAAGGAGACATTGTGAGCAAGGCAATAGATTTAGGGCAGTTATTGCATCATAGAACGGAAAAAACGCTCAGGCCGCTTTCTTAGCAAAACCTTCGGGACATAGCCTAGCCGCAAAGCAATCATGGGCAGCCAGATCCGGAGGGCGCCATCCACGTTCCATCGCCCGGAATGTTCGCCATAGAGAGGAATTCGAGGTCTTCGAGGAAAACCCCTCACACCAAGTGTACCACTGACGGTGCGATATGTTCTTTTCGTATCGGCGTACCTTGGCCGCTAGGAACTGCGAGTGCGCGCAGGCACCTTGGGAAGAGGGATCACGAGATGCTGCACGATATGCTTCCCGGCGTGCAGCTAACAGATTAATTAAGGAGGCCGATGTCTGGCGCAGGCCGATTCACGTCCACCCATGTGGTGGTGGTGGCACCAACTAGCGCACTTCGTATCCTGTCGACAAGGTCTGTTGCCGCCTCCACAGACGGGGCAGCCAGCCTAGACCGGAAACGGTCCCAACTCACGACGCAGTACTGGTGATGCAGCCGGCTGGCCCGCGACGGCTGTAGTCTTATGCTGATTGGGTGGTGATTCCTCCCCCAGCAATTGGGCTCCAGGTGCCATGAAGCAGTGCCTGGCTCCAAGCACCAAGTGAGGTCCGGTGCATAAGACGGTCCGCGAGAATACTGCACCGCTCGTGTCGCTGTGCCGGGCTGGTTGAGCAGCACAAAGGACGCATCCGCAGACGCACCCGCACACGCCTGCCACGGGGACTTGATACGGGGTAACCCCACTCTGAATGGGGTGCATTAGAGACCCCATTTAAATTTCGCCTCTCCATCTTCTTGGCGAACTGATGGAGAAAAAATAGTGATGTTCTTTTTATGCGCCAGCCGAGAGGACGATCTCGACTCGCTCCGATGACCGACGACCGATGCTTGAAGCGGGTGAGGGATGAGGACTGCCTTCCTTGCTGGATATTAGGTTTATTAAACACTAATTGCATTACTCCAAGTATCTACATCGGGACAGAATGACGGTTACATTGTCACTCTGCCCGCAGCAGCCTGTTCGGCCGAGATCTATACTGAACTAGATCCCCTCTCGCCGACCCTGGACCAAACACAACACTCCGGTTTTGATACCAAAAACCCCGCCTCCAAGAAGGGGGAGTACAAGAAAGAGAGAAATACCCTTTAAACAATTAATAGAAACCATTGATTGGACACGGGAACCAGCCAATAACACATGTGTCCCCACCTGCGGTCACGTGACCCAACCCTCTCTCTTATGCACTCATAGAGCGTTTACCACGCACGCTGTTGCACCCGACCAGCAAATACAGGACATCTACGGCCTAAAGTGGACACACCATTACGTTCAGCTCAAAAGCCAAGCCAACGGCTTGGAGCGGTCTTCGCGCGGCTGACCTTCTCCCGCGTCCTCGCCTTGGCGCCTTGTCTGCGCGCGCGCCGGGACAAAGAGGGAGTCGGGGCTAATCCCCTCCCAGACTAAAGGGGCGCCGCCGCCCGCCTGAACAGCCCACGGGAGGAGACGCTGCCAGCCCAGTTTTCAGTACTTCACACACTAGTTCGCACACAAGCGCCACAAGGGGGCCCTACTTGCACATTCCATGGCCCACCATGACCACATGCCAACGAGCGCAAATAAAGGGAGGCACTCGCCGTTGTACCTTGAGGTAAACTCCCTACCGTGCTGTAACAGCGGCTCTACTCCTCAAGAAGACAGCGTTAAAACCTCCCAGCTGCGCTACTTGCAAATCACACGCCTTACGACAGGTGAACGCAACCAACACCCGCACACACCAAAGAATAACAACAAGGGGAAGAACGACAGTAGAGGTAAAACTAACAGAAATCCTCATCTGAGCGATCTCTACACACCTAGAGAAAAAAAATGGTAACAACTATGTGTGCAGCAAACAACATTGAACCGTTCTGTCTAGCACTGCACACTATTCAGCGGAAACACCCCTTTGCACGGCGGCACACACTGACCATCGCACGGAAGCTGATTCCGTTTCATGCGCCACCAGCTGATTCTATACAAACCTTCATTAATTAAATGAGGAGCACGAACTTCACATCCCCACCCACCACAATCTGGCACCCTGGGTATTGCCGACGAATAGCCAATAGCCAGTCCAAATTAATGCGGGAGGGTCAGCCACCTGCTGGCCTCACGTAGCACGAAACGACAACCACTGTTGCCTTTGTAAATTGGACTGCAACTGCCCCTACCTCCTGATACGAGTTGCACCACCGTTCAAGGGAGAGTTCAATTTGCGGGTAACACGCCGCCACATAGACGGCCGCCTTTCCCGGAGGTGCCGCAGCGTGCACACGATGGTCGACCATGGATGGGTACACGTGACCACTGAAACCCGAAATAGCAGGCAGAGCGTTTGTTTCCTGAAGAAACAAAGCCCAGACGTGCAGCTTGTTGTTGAGGATACGAGTCTTTAGCTCGCCAATTTTCGATGACAGGCCCCTGCAGTTCCACTTTAAGACGCCGGACACAGGTGGAGTCGCTAGGGTGATTAAGAGTCCAAGCGATGTAGGAGTACTGATGTCACGTCGGGTAACTGGTTGATTATAAAACGCAAGAGCGGGAAGGTCGAGTTGTCGAGAATCGCGGACGAGTTTTGCGATCCGAAAAAGGGCCGCGCCTGGGGCATTGTGGGTGCAGGTGTTGAGGACAGAACGGTGCGTTGGTCAGTTCGCTTCCGGCGAAAAAGTCACTCTGGGTGCCACCGGAATTTAGTGACTTCTGCTAAGAGTTTAGCAATTTGGTCTTCAACAGCCGCCGTGTCAGCATCATGGGGTTCTGGCATAGGTGTATGCTGCATGGAATTCTTTTTGGTGGCGACGACCCCTTCGACGCACAGCATCACTATACAATACTGGTTGTTCAAGTGCAGAACACATATCCGGGAGGTATGACCAGTTTTCTTCATCCCAATGTAGGGTCGAAAAACGGTTGGCTGTCGGTAAGGCAAATGTGGTCATTTTGACTTTGACTGCTTGGAGCTTGTTGTATTGACGGCGACGTAATGTTTCGGTAGTCTTTTGTTTGGTCGGGGACGTAGGCGAGGTGATGTGGTGATCGTTACTTTTGCAGAGGCAACACTCCTAATTCACCTTGCTCTCAGCCATTTCCTCATCCTTACTTGAGGAAGGGCAAGACTTGTGCATGCGGCCAGGTCGAAAGCATTTGTAACAGCACACAACCCTAGGATTGTAGAGTTGCGGTCGCAAAATGCACCCGTAGTAGTACAAGCAGGCGGGGGGTTTAGGAGGTCCTTGCAGCGTTACGAGGCAGGATACCTTTTTTCCCATGTAGGGTTATGCTATGATACGATGTGTGAGGCACGCTGGAGCACCGCCTGATCTTTGTTGCAGTCGACACCGAACACAACTTAGCGTTGCAAGTGAGACCCTTCAACTAAATACACTAGCACGGGAACAACGTCTTCAGGTGTGATCGTTATGAACTTGAGCATTTGCAAGCGATCCACTGCAGTCAATGTCGGGAGCAACACAGCAATCGTGTTTGACTTCGGGCGAACAGGGAAGCCGCGAAAGCGTTTGGTGCCATGGCAGGAGTCTAAGTTTGCTTGTAAGATTCGGTTCGTGATGGATGCAAGGCTTCCAGTTGTTAAAACTTTAACCGTGGCCTCGTACCGGACTGATCCAGGTGTAAAATCGACTGGGTGGTCCATGGTCAGGCAAGAACGCTTCCCTTGGGAATCACGAGGGATGATTTCTTTTTGTGATCTCCTGTGCGCCGCTTCTGGCCGACGCGATTGCTTGTGGACGTTGATGGTGAAGCGGATGTCTCGGAAGTCAAGTCTCGCGTCTTGTTCACTCTCGTAGTCTGGTTGGTGAATTGGAGCTGCGATGCAGCTTGTGTTTCATTCGGAACCACGGGTTGAGTGTGCATTGGCACGGAAGTCTCGGAAACCGATTCCCTCACCGATTGACGTGCCTAGCATCGTAGCCTTGTCCGGGTGGCGCCGGAGCATCTGAAGTTGGTGGGGTAGCCCTTGTAAGAGTTGGCCGCGGAGGCGGCGACGGCCCCGCAGAACCCGCGCCAGGCAAGCTAGGCCTACCCATTGCTCGATGATCGTGGACTTCCGCGACGCCGAGAGAATGGACATATGTAAGGGAGAATGGTAGCGGGCATGCGTCCGTTACCTGTTCTGACGATGTTAACACGATTCTCTTGGCGTAGGAGAAGTATTTCCGTGGTGTGCGAGATTTTCCTCCAGAGTGATGTGAAGCCACTTCGGATGCCTTCTTCTTCCTCTTTGATTGCCACTCGGTAATTTCTCGGTATTGTAACTGCGAACACGAAAAATTACGATGTGCTATACAGCTTGGCTCTTAAAAAGTTGTTTGCACAATTTAGCTATATTTTTGTCTGTGGCAGCACGAGGCAAGAAAACGCTGAGTCACAGACACACACATATATTTAGAACACAAGTCAGCAGCTGACGGGCGAGCGGCAGCTATGCCTGGCCGAAACCTCGGAGTTCCTGGGAGCACCGACCGCACGCTCCACGAGGCTCGCGCAGTGAGCCACAGATTGGTGTTTCATCGTCTTTGTCGTCGTCGATGCTGCTACATGTCCCTCTCATTGCACCCTTACGCATTTTATTGCTTGTAAGGACTTCGATGCATTACTTACCTCTTTTTTATTGAAGCGTTCTTATAAGCTGCTCTAAAATAAACATCATTTCACGTGAAACAAATGTGTGGCCGATGTTAGGCGCATGCCTGCCAAAAGGGGGAGTGGGTTGGGATGGTGTGCGTAAATAAATTATCTTAAGTCGTTTCATTCAGAATTTAAAAAAATTAGAGAATGCTAATTACATAAAATGAACCACCATCTCTGTGGAACATTCCCACATGGTAGGTGCAGTTCATGATTTGGTGGGTACAGTTATCCCAGACAGCAATACAAATGTTTTTTTTGTTTCCTTTGTTCAAATGTTATTTAATTATTTATTGGAGTGTTCCGGTGTCACACACATGGACTACAAGGTGCGCCGTAGTTGAGAGCTCTGGATTAATGTTTTCCACCTGGGTATCTCTAGAAGGCGCTAAAATCGGGACACATGGGCGTTTCTGCTTTATTGCCTCCATCAGAAAGACGGCAGCCACAACTGGAATCGAACGCGCATCTTTGGGCTCAGCAGCACAACGCCTGAGCCATGTAAACACAGCGCTAGAAGCAAGCGGCAAGCCCTGTGTGGGTTGGCAAGGGCGCCCGCATAGCGCTCACATTCCGGCGGCAGTTGTTTTGGTCGCCGAGACGTCGGGGCCCGTTCTATTCTGGTCTGTCTGTCTGGTGGCTCGGCTCTCGGTTGTGTAACGGATTACTCCCACGGCGCCTGAATGAACGTTTCCGTTTGGGCAAGCCCCTTCGCGGTCGGCCTAAAAATGAGCGGTCTTACGCATGACTTACGTGAGCATGTTTAGCTGCTAAAAGCGCGTTGAGTGAACGTGAGTAAAGGTTTTCCCCGAAGCCTGAAATGCACGCTTCGCGCCTTTCGGCGGTGGCGGAAAACAAGACAACGTCAGCCTTGGCGTCGGCGTTGGCGCCAAGGAAGTGTGAGTTCGCGCCGCGTCTTCCGTGCGTCACGGGAATATCAAATTTCTCCCGTTCATTTCTCGTAAACGTTTTAATTTCGGTGCCTTTTCGGAATCTTACGGCAGGGGCGGTAACTCTAAACTTTTTGACTGCAGCAGTTTGAAGCTTAGTTTTGAGTTCATGTTTTATTTCTGCGCGCCGGCTTTTGTAGCGTCATTAAACCGGTTACCCCTCCATACAACCTGGTATTGCATAAATGGTGACTGTATTGATTTATAACTGCAGGGGCAGGTGTGAGAAACATATTGGTGGCTCACCAAACTACACAGCGAGACGACCACCAATCGTAGGCACATTGCCTTTTAGCGGTTATGCGAAGCAGTTCAAACAAGATCACTCTATTAATGTAAAATCTAGCTGCAATTCTCCTGGATATTAACGCTCTCTCGCAAGCGCGTTCAAAATAATTTACCTGCATATCAACGCGCTCTCGAAAGCGCGTTCAAAAATTACGCCCATCTTCCCTTGAGGGAACCCGGAGGTGATGCGACGCATCGGGGGGTTCAATTGGTCGTAACGTTGCCTTGAGCGTTTGCGCTGGCGCTGGTATTGGATTGTGTCAGCCCACTCGCTGAAGGGACCATCGCTTCCATCACGTCTTCATCGGAAGAATGGGGCGCTGCGAGCGTTCGGAGCGAGCGGACGTGCTTCGCATCGGCTCCGTCGATGAGGCCAATTTTGGGAGGACCATTCGACCCCAGCCCGTCCAAAACGGTACGATCGGTTTCGGCTTGACACCCGGAGCACGTAGAGCCCAAATTTTGGTGAGTCCGCCCATTTTTGCGGATTTTACGCCTGTTTTGCGCCGGACAACGTGGCGAGCCAGCTAGGCCTAACCGGCCAGCTGGGCTTAGCGACGGCTTCGGCCGCATCGGACCGCGCCGGCGGCCCCGCTTCGTGCGAAATGTCGGCGTCGGGTCACTCAGCAATGGATACGAGCCCGGCCCGGGACCAGCAGCCCATTTTGGACCGCAGCTCGGGACGCATGGTGGTTGCCCACCTGATCGAGGCACGACAATCACTGCAACGCCGATGGAAGCGCATGCGGCACAGCAGAACACTGCGCAAGCGCATCGCCCACCTCGGCCGCGAAATCGCAAAATACAGCAGGCAGCTCTGCGCGCAGCAGTGGCATGCCATCTGTAACGAAGCCGACGGGCAGCTGCGCGCCAGCCGTACGTGGAAGCTGCTCCGCCACTTACGTGACGAGACGCAGAGCAAATCGTTCCAGCAACACCGACTGGCGCAGATCCTGCACGCGGCAATCAAAGAACACGGCGAGGACGAGGTGGGCAAATGCCTCAACGATCAATATCTCCCGGCCACCGCACAAGTCCGACACCCGGACTACGAAGGCCCAGACAACCCCGCGCTCGACGCGGATATAGAAGAATGGCAGGTTCGCCGAGCGGTGCAAGAGCTGAACTGCAAGTCGGCAGCCGGCCCAGACCTGATCCACAATAAGGCCCTGCGTAACCTTGGCGACGTGGCCATTACGGCCCTTACGAATTTCTACGACGACTGTTGGCGCTCCGGCACGCTGCCCAAGCAGTGGCGGACCGCCCGAACGATATTGATCCCTAAACCCAACAAGCCGCCCAGCATTGAGAATCTCCGCCCCATCTCCCTGACGTCGTGCGCGGGCAAGGTGCTGGAGCACGTGTTAAACAACCGTTGGCAGAGTTACATGGAAGAGCACGACGCGTACCCTGCGGCGATGCTGGGCTTTCGGGCCCGGCTGAGCACGCAGGACGCAATGCTACTGATCAAGCACGACCTGCTCGAGTCCCCCAGGAAGACCGACTGCAGGGCGATCCTAGGCCTCGACCTCAAGAGTGCCTTTGACAACGTGCTGCACTCCGCAATCCTGGCACAGGTCGAGAGGCTCGGGCTGGGACGGCGAACGTACGATTACATCCGGGCCTTTCTCTCGAATCGGACGGCGTGCCTCCACGTCGGTCACCTGCAGCTGGAGGAGCGAAGGTTGGGCAGCGTCGGCACACCGCAAGGGGCCGTCATCTCCCCCTTTCTTTTCAATATAGTCATGATACCAGTGGCCGAGCGCCTTGCCCGATTGCCGCAGGTCCAGCACACAATATATGCAGATGACATCACATTGTGGATGACGGGAGGCACGACCGGCCACATAGAGGAGTCACTGCAAGAGGCAATCTGGCAGATAGAAGACTGCCTGCGGGGGACAAGCCTCCGATGCTCTCCGCAGAAGTCGGAGCTACTGGTATTGCCACCTCCTGGCCACTGGCGCAAGTCCGCGGAGAAGGAGGCGGCTAACATCACGCTGCGGACCGAAGACGGCACCACCATCCCGCACGTCCGAGGAATCAGAGTACTCGGCATGCACGTCGACGCGGGAAACGGCAACCACACCGCTCTGAGCCGACTGCTAACGAAGGTGGGAGTGGCGACCCGCCTGGTCAAGCAGATCTCCACCAAACGACACGGGATGCCAGAGACGAATCTCCTGCGACTGCTGCAGTCGTTCGTGACGAGCCACGTCTCGTACGTCGGCGCGTTCCACGGATGGCTGCGGCACGAGCGGGAGAAAATCAACGCTGCAATAAGGAAGGCCCACAAGACGGCGCTGGGCCTCCTCGCCAGTACGAGCAACGACGCCCTGGCTCCACTAGGAGTCCATAATACCCCGGAGGAGGTGAGCGAGGCCCAGCGCACGACGCAGCTGACTCGCCTCGCAACAACCAAAGCCGGAAGAGCGATCCTACAGAGGGTCGGCCTGCGCCCGCCAAGGGCCGAATCCTATTGGGAGGAAGCCCCGAAGCGGGAGGAGGTGAGCAAGCAAGTAGCAAGGCGCCTGGTGGTCCTGCCGCTCCCGCGCAACGTGCACCCGGACCGCAACAAGAAGCGAAGGGTTGCCAGGGCGAGAGCGCTGGCAGAAACATACGCCGACGACGCAAAGGCGGTGTACGTGGACGCAGCCAAACACCAACGCAAGCCGAAGACGTACGTGGCAGCGGTTGTCCGGGCCACGGACCGGAAAGTACTCAACGCCTGCAGCGTCGGAGCGACGTCTGCGGAGCAAGCGGAGGAAGCCGCCATCGCCCTGGCGCTGAGCGGCACACCGGAGGCGACCACGATCCTGAGCGACTCCCGCACGGCCATCGCCAACTTTGGCCGCGGGAGCGTCGGGACGCCGGCGGCGAGCCTGCTGCCGAGGACCAAGTCAACCACGACCCATCTACGATGGTTCCCGGCCCACGTCGGAGTCATCCCAGGGGGAGCGGCCAACTGCAACGAGGAGGCGGACGTCGTCGCGCGTGAGCTCGCGTACCGTGCGGCGCCCCCCCCCCCTCGCCCCCCCCCCCCGCCCTTCGGAAGCGGACGAGGCTGACTTCCTGGACCCGGACCCGCTATTGTACTACGGAGGAATCCTCGCTTGGTACCGAGAGGGCCGCCGAGCGTTGCCTGGGCCTCACCCGAGACTAGGGCGACGTGAGGGGGTCCTCTTAGGACAGCTACAGACTGGAACAGTACTCACGCCGGCCCTAGCCCGGCACGTGTGTCCCGGACTGTTTGAAAGTGCTACGTGCAGTGTGTGTGCGCGAGAACTGGCAACCTTAGCCCACGTGCTGTGGGGGTGTGACGCGTGTGCGGGGGGAACCTTGCGGGACTCTCTGCCACCGGACATGGAACACTACATCAGTTCGCCTGACCATCAGGCGCAACTCCAAGCCATCCAGCGGCTCAACGCGGCCCTGGCCCGGCAAAAGCAAACGGAGGTAACTTCTAGTAGCTAGCGCCGGACCGGTCCACGCTGAGGTCTAGCGAGATAGGGGGTTGGTGAAGCCCTGCGCGGCCTGATCCACCCTTACATGCCGGATTGATATCAATAAAGTCATTTTCCTTTCTTCATCGGAAGAATCAAGTCAAGCGCGGAGTCGTCAAGCAAAGTCACGCGGAGTCGAACGAGAGCGAGCGCTGACTGAACCGCCGCAGCGCGCTACCCGCTTTATATTCACAGCGCCTGAAGGCGAGGAGACAGCGGACGACAGTCGCGCATGCGCGCACTTGCGCTCACCGCGCGCGCCGGAGCAGTTGTTAACGCAAAGAAGCGTGCCCAAACAAGCGCGCCAGCTGTGGTATGCTAATGAGCCGGAGTGAGAGTGTTGCACACAGCTGTGGGAGAGAAGAACGGAGGAGGGCTGCGGACGGACGGCGCAACGACGCAGGAGGGACATGCCTCAGAGCAAGATATGCGTCGCATTTAATAATTTACTACCCTCATAAACAATAACAAATTTTTACGTGGACATTGTTGCAGGCGCTATCCTTGATGCTAGTGGGGTGCCAAAACCCTTCCTCTTGGTCATGAGGCCTGGCGGTTTCTTGAATTGACGCTTGGTCGCAAAATACAAGAATGCTTGGGTCAACACGAAATATTTAAACCGGGGGTAAGAGAATGCATGGAAGTGTAATATTTAGCACTACTTTCAGCAGTCAATTGTTCTTAAGCGCATATTAGCAATTACCGGCCGAAGCTCGATCAAAGGAGTCACAGTCGCCTTGGAATAACCGTCACGTGATACGCAACAATGCCGAAAGGGTCGTTTCCGGGAATGGTGTTTATAAGGGTAATGTTCGCTTGAGGATGCGCAAGTTGCAACCCAAGCGGAAAAAAGCCAACATGGTTTTGACGGCTTATGGTACGAGGGAGTTGTCTGAGCAGAACGTACATCGCTCACAGCCGGAACGTCGCGGTCGCCTCGAATGATGTCAGGACAGGAGGCCTGCGCAGCAACTGGAATACCTGGCGTGTAAGAAAGTTCTTAGTGGTACCGATGATGTCCTGTCAAGAAACTAATGCGTTTTACCTAGACCCGTTGGTCGACCCGAAAGTTCTGATAAGGTATCTGGACACAGGACGCGTGCGTAAAAGCGGGCTTGTTTTCGGTCAAAACGGTTACTTGGAAAACCGCGAAAAAGGTAACGGTTCTCAATTCAATTAAAAACTTTTATATTTTCTCAAGGAGATAGGAGACTAGGAGTAAAGGAACTGAGTGCCTGACGGAGGCCCTCAGGTCCACCAGGAAGTTTGTTCCTTAAGCAAAAACAATGCACACAACGATCATTAAATGGAGTACGAAGTTTAACTTTATATCACAAACTATGCATCCGTATACATTTGAATCTTTCGTAGATACGTTTGCTCACTGCGCAAAAAAAAAAAATCGTCGCGTAAGTTCGTTCTTCGTTTGCGATTTGGGGCCTTGAATATTTGACGATCTATTGGACGCACTTTTAGAGCAGGTTTTTATGCACTCTTGTCGCAGTTTTGATGTGAGAAAGCTTTCTCGCATCTCTCAACTTTGCTTAGGAAGGGGTGGTAACTTTTTTGAGCAGGGTCTTAAAATCTAGAATCTTAGTTTGCAGCTCCCGAATTTCTCCCTCGGCAATAGAGAGCTTTGAATTCATTGCTACGACGGAGCATTGCGTATCAAAAAAGATTTCCATGATATTTTCTCTCCGGGACATCAACTTTGATTTGCGCGTCCGACATCAGTATGAATAATACCTTGCAACTTTATCACAGCCACCATGATTTCAGCCGTAATCAATGTGGCGTCTTAAAGTATGCTTTGACTAGTCACTCGTACACTTGAGGGATAGAAATTGTCCCGTGGTAACTCGTTCACTCTGTACCGATGAACCCATGAGATTTTTATATTTCAAGGGCGCGAATAGTTATAGGTGCCCTGAGGAGTTTGCGTTTTCGGGCCCTTTTGTTCGTGCTTAAAATACTTTGAAAGCAGCGTTCCATGTCGCCTCTACATGAAATAGTGACGTCACTGGGCTGTCATTGCATGTCGCTGAGGTCTAGCCCTGAGCCTCGCATGATCTTTGAGTTACAGGACGACGGGGGGCCTTGTCTAACAAGTCCCCTTGGACGGTCAACGATGTCTGCCTTTCCATTCATGACGCTTATATTATTTTCGCATTTCTTAAGCGGCCTCTAAAGAGATACATTGAGTACTGTGTGTTTGACGTTATTCTGGCTCGAGACACAGCCATGCTATCACTACGGTTCCGCGAACGCTTTGGCTGCCAGTGGTATTCATGTGCGTCGGCAGGGTTTTGTCTTGAGGAGGGCAAACCCATTGTATTGAGTGGAAAGAAAGGGAGGTAGAGGGAGTGAAGCGATTGTTCTTGGATGGCTTAGGGGGAAGGGGGCAAGTGTTGCACCCCTCAGCCGACGCCCATGGTCGTGTTCGCTCTTACAGAGTTCAATCTTTTAATTGCCGTACAGTCTTCACCGATTACTGAATCCTCACAAAGCGGCAGCCATTTGTTTTGCTTTCTGTTTTTGTTTTCACGCCGTAGATTGGTTTGTAAATTTTCCTATTCCTACACAGCGACTAGCTTTTTTTCGCGCCTTCACCTTATTATAATGTATTAGAAGCTTCCTATAGCCATGAGCGACAGCAGGAACTTCAATTAGACAGTCAGAATTCGGTGTATTCTGATACAGCGTAAGAGTACCGAAAATGAATGTCTATTCAATTTCAATATTCTAGTCAATTTAATGGTCTCAATTAAGAGAAAGAGCTTAAGACGCAGCTCGATGAGGAATTTTGTTACGTCGAACAGAATCACGGGGCTATGCTTTACTCCTCCTTACACAAAATGTTATGCAGCCGTTGTCATAACAACACAGTTCGTCTTTCAGTCGGACCAAGACACTTACTGGGTACGAAAATTCAGGGCCTTTATAATAACAGACAGAGAACACTTGTTAATCAGGAAGCGCTTCCTGAAATGCAGCAACACTCAAACATCCCCTTTATAAAGGTATATACCACAAGGTCTATCGGGCACCCGATAGACCTCGTGGTATACCGGCTGATCAAAAGAAAGTGGCCAGGTTTCTTTTTTTAAATTAGCCGCTTAGATTTACGGGAAAACCTCCCCTAGAGTGATGTCATTCACTCTGGGGGACACAAAATTAGGTAGTAAGTATTGATTTCGGAACCTTAATTAACTAAAAATTATTAAGTAAAATTGTAGTGGCTGCAGTAAGCAGTCATGTTTGTGTTGAAAAGTTAAACGCAATCGTGTTTCTAAGTAGTCTCATTTGCAAGAATTCTTCTAGGGCATTCGTACTCCGAGATATCGAACTGCGAAGTTTAATTGCCGTTCACATGATTATGCCTCAAGACAGTGAACAAAGGCGCAAGGCGCCTCCCATTTGTTCTGTGTTTCGATAGCGGATCCAAGTACTGCTCATTGCGATAACGCCAGCCAAGACTGAAAGGGTGCTACTTATCACTTTTGAATATGGCTCCACACCGTTGTCAAACTAAACACCGTACACAGCAGGCACGTCACAGAAAGGAGGGGCTTTGCGCCGGCCCTCACTGTCTTGCATGCGTAATAATGCGAACGGCAATTAAAATTCGCAGTTCAATATCTCGGAGTACGGATGCGCTACAAGAAGTTTGCTAAATGATACTGCTTAAAAACAAGATTGCGTCTAACTGTTCAATACAAACATGCCTGCTCACTGCAGCCCCTATAAAGGCAATTAATCAATTTTAGTTAATTAAGCCACGGAAATAAATAATTACCACTTACGTCTGTGTCCCCCAGGGCTAATAACCTCACTGTAGAGGTGCTCTTCCCGTAAATCTCAGCGCATAATTTTTAAAAAACCTGTCGACTTAACTTTGATCACCCCGTATACCACGATAAAGGTGATATTTGAGTGGTGCTGGATTTCATTGACTATCGCAAGTGAAGTCGCTTGCTTCCCAATACTTCTTTCAGAAAAGGTAAACCTCTTATTTTGCATGCGATTTTCTGTGGGCGCACCTGAGGCATCGAAAAATTTTGCTCACATTAGGTTATTCGTCCGCATACACGAAAACGTTTGACTATATAGCACATTTCTAATTGAGCGTTCCCTTTCCTCATTTTGGTTCACATTGCATATCTCCAGGTACAGCGTGGAGTCGCATTTCCCAGGGGTTTCTTGTATACGGAAAACTTCAGTTCAAAGGAAGTTCTATTTCACGATCAAGAGTTTGCCGGCTACAACCTAATGTCAAGTCTTCAGGCTGTCGTTTCTAGTGTTGTCCGCACATATATCACGTAAATGTTCTCGTTGAAGCACAAATAAAGGCAAATAATATAGATACAATTTAATTTCGATAGTTTATAAAACCCTATACGTGCATTACCAGAAATGGCACCAAAGCAGCCTAGAGTTTTTTTCTGAGTTCTCACAATGATCAAGTGCACTCCCTCGAAGTAAAAGGAAATGTATGTTTGTACAACTACACCTAAAAAATTCTGTTCAGCGTGGCTTCAGGCCAACACGGTTGCATTTCACTGTGGGAAGTGGCGCTTGTGGAAGAGCAGTAACATTGGCTCCGCGTGCTCAGTGCGACATCAACATAACAGGTCAGGAGACACTTGCATCATGTGAACGCTCCTTTATTTCGTTGAATTTTGTTGTCGCTTTGTATTCAACAAATACATCTTTATATCCCCTCTACGTAGCTGTTACTCACGTTTTCCGCGGGGTTTTTTTTTACCTGTATCGGACGGCGACGATGGGTTTTTCCTACCTTGAGTTGCTGACTCGGCAACCGCTCACATTATGGAGCATTCATTGTGAAAATACAGGGTTGGAAGGAAACGCACGAGGCGCAAGAGGCGCAGACAGGTGGAGTGGTGCTTGTTGGCCGTCGAAATTGTATAATTGTTCCAGCCATGGCGCCAAACAATGGACTTCTGAAAGTAACTTCTACACTTCTATTTAAGTCCGCTAAAAGTATTATTGTGGGCCCTCAATTCTGCCTTCGTGCGTTGAAAGCGAAAGCCGGGCGACACTTCAAAATGACTTCTTTGCAGCTACGTAGAATTTGCGTGTATTTCCTCGCTTTCGTTACTTCGCTTTTTTGTGCGAATGACTTAAACAAGAGACTAGCCACGCTTCACGCCATAACGTTCTTAGAACAATCCTCCTCCGTGGTTGCCGGGCACCTTTTCTGCTCACACAGCATAAAATCGTCTGTCCGGCGGCACGCATTATATTTTTCTACCGCGACTGTAACGTGCTGTGCTAGCGCGCGTAAAACACTAGGCATCTGTTTAGAAACGAAGGTTAATTTCCCATACGAACTCAAGTCGGCTTTTAAGCGCGAAGCTGTTCTTGCCAGACAATTTCATGGGATGAAATGTGGTAGTACGGTCACTGCGATGTGTCGAAAGCAAGAGTGTCGAAAAGAAAAATAATTAAAGTTAGTCACAGCTAGGACCGGCTGTAGTTAGCTACTACACGGGTAGACAGGGCACAGGATATCCGCAATGTGCTACAGAGTAAACGATGTGAACATCACGCTAGTTCACAAAACACAAGGCCCGCCGCACTGAAGTCGTTTTAAAATAATGTCCACAGCACAACATCCAGGCACCAGAGTTCACGTTGAGACAGTCAACATTAAAGCCACAACAGTTCGCACACACTTCAGTTCTACCCTGTACTCGTGCCTGTCTACATACACAGTGGCATGCTCAGCCAGGCTGCATAATCTGCGCCCTGGCCTCCCTTCCCTAGACAACACGCTAGTGTTGCACCTTGTGAATAAGGCCCGAGAGCAAGCGCCAAGCACGCTGATTGACTGATTGCAGGGTTTTAACGCGCCGACGCAACCGCAGGCGACGATGCACGCCGTAGTATATAGAAGGCTCCGAATTAATGTTTACCGCCTGGGGATCGTTTACGTGCGCAGAAGTCTCGTGCACAGGGGCGTTTTTGCTTTTCGCCTCCATCAGAAAAGCGGGCGTCGTGGCCGCGAATCGAACCCGCAACCTCGTGCTCAGCAGCGCAACCCCTTAGCCACTGAGCCACCGCGGCGGGTAAGCGCCGAGCACCCATGCAGCAAGTTATAATAATGCTTTAGCGAGACACTTAGATACGCAAATCTTTTTTAAACTACTTAATCTGGTGGCAATGTTTAAACTTGTGGGCATTGGTGAGCAGAAAGATAACATTAAATATATTTGAGGCAAATATATTTGAGGCACATAGTATTACTTGCGTCGTTTTTTTTAAAATAAATATGCGTGGCTGTTCGAGTTGCCCTACAGCAAATAAAAATACGCTGTGAAAAACGAAAGCCCTCCAGGTGCCTCCTCGTGCCAGTGTTTCTCGGTTTAAAGGTAACAAGAGTTTCCCGCCTATGGCGTGGTCAGAGCAACACGACAAAAAAACTTAGCAGTGGCTTAGCACGGCTATGCCAGGATATACGCAACATGAGCAAAGGTTCAGCTGGTAATTGTTATTTTTCCTGGTTGCATAGGATTAACTGATTATCATGCTTACTGCTGCTAAAACCATTTCTATTCTAATCCAATGCAGTCCAGTCCAGTTCAGTTCAGTCACTGCTTCTCGCGCATGCGCAGAACGGCTCTCCAGGAGCCACGCGAAACGGCTTTCAAGCGGCTCCGGCGCAGCGTGAGACTTGGCTACTGCGCAACCGAGGCGCACAGGCGCACAGAATGCGCAGACCGGCGAATGTGCAGACCCAATTCTCTACACACCCGCACTCCAATTGGATTGTATTTCCAATCCTATCCAATAATATTCAATACAATCAAATTTAATTCAATCCAATCTAATTTAATCCAATCCAAATTCAATCCAATCCAATCCGACCCAATCCAATTCAATCTCTCGCGCTTGCGCACCACGGCCCTTCAAGGTCCACGCGAAACTGCTCAACCTCAGCCAGTGCAGCTCATACTACAAAATGAATAAGCGGTAACGGGAGTCGATCTGCTGGCTTTGCGAAGATCTGTCAATCTTAGCATTGCGATTAGGGAATGCAAGGCAGCTTCGCGGTTACCATAAGCGTTCGGACGTTAGGTCAGCAAAGCTGGACTAATGTTTTATTTTCTCTTTACAACGCCGACTGTTTTCTGTATCGGAAAACAGGAGCTACTAAATACAACGCCGGGTTTTCGCGCAGAGGGGGCATATAAGGATTAGAGTTATAACTTCGCTGCCCACGCCGTTTATAACACTAATGAAGCGTTAGCGAGAGCGGAAGCATGTATTTAGCCAGCGAAACAGATTTCGCGATGCGGCTGAAACTCTTAGCAATTCGCAATTGTTATCGGCCTCCTAGTTTTAGTAAAGGCTGCAATCGTGGGCACCCAATTCACACCGTCGAACGATCCGCTGGTGATTAACGTCGTCCAAAAGCAAATATAAAAATGATATTTTAATCATTCTGATGAGGCAAAATACCGTGTTTATTTCCCCTTCAATATTTTTCACGTAATGTAGTGACAGAACTTAAGTGACAGTCACAACTAACTGAAAAGAATGCTTTCATTCCTGGAATAGCCAAGACAACGGTGGCTTTTGGGGGGCCGCATAAAAGTTAACTGGCGCTTGGGGCGACGTTTTTGGGGCGAAGCACCTTAGGCCCTCGCTTTGTCCGTGGCTTGTCCCTTGGGGTCCGTGCACACAGTGTTGCGCATGGGCGAGGAGCATGGCATTGGATTGGATCGGATTGGACTAGATTGTAATTGTATATACTGTACACACGCGTTGTCACTCATTTACATGAGCGAAAGCGCAATGCCACGGGGGATTTACGGTAACAACGATCCCCAGTGCTTCGCCCACTTGTCATATTCACTACGTGGAGATGCGTGAATTCTTTTTTTTTTTCGCTTGGGCTCTACACCACCTGGAGGTGTGTGATATGTTAGCCTATTCGGGAGCGCTTTGGCGGTTCCGCCACTGAGGATTCAGCAGAAGAAACGGAGTGCGTTCGTCACTCTGGAGGCAGCCATCTTGGACTTCCGCGCAGGCGTGCAAGCTGCAGCGACGGTCCGCTCAGGCATTGACTTGAGGCGGGAGTTTTAAATTGTGTAGATCCCCACGGGCAACTAATAATGACAAGCAATAACTCAACACGTGTGATACCGAGTAGTGTCATTAGGGTAATGATCCAGCTGGGCATCGCCTGGTACTACCGCAATTGCACACCTACATGCACGTGTACGAGTTCGAGCGTGCGCATTGTTTGCGAAGTCAGCGCAAGATAAGTAACCCTGCGTGGGGTATAGAAGCTCCCACACCGCGCGTCTAGCGTTATTGTCTACATAAAGTAACTTAGTATTTCTTCATTGCGCTAAACCTTCTGTTATGATTCAGCGACTCGTTCAACAACACGTCGTATTGGCGTAATAGTCTAACACGAGTAGGTAATCCTCGGTGAACAGCCCGAGTGGTAAAATCATAAACGTCACGTTCATAAGGTTCCGTGACACAACGATCACTTCTACGCCAATAAAAATAGTTTAAAAGCCAGCATATGTGCAGTTCGGCTCCCCCATTTTTTTTAAATTTGGAACAATTGAGCCAGGAAAATAAAATACTTTGCTTGGAGCTGTATCAAACTCTGACGTAAACGCTTATTCGTACGTGGCCTACTGCGCACAAGGTCACCAACAGTAAGGCATACAATTCCTTGCATAGCAAAGAGAGCCTATGAGCGCCAAGTCGCAAAACAGAGGCGTCCGCAAGCGTTCGTATTGTGCTGCCAAAAAAGAGGGCGAGAGAGAAAGATGGAGAGGCATTTGGATGCGGAGGCGGCCGAACTGAAAGGGCGCGAACGAACGGACCAAGATAGGGGCAAGATACAAAGAAAAGAGAGCAAGAAAGTTGCTGGCGGGAAGCGCAAGCTCCTCGCGCCGCCGAGAGTGTTAGGAGCGGCCAGATGGTGTTGAGAGCGTCGACGCTGGCCGAGAAATGAGGTCGCTGCTATGGATGTGCGCTCTCCTCGCCGCCTGCGCCAGTGGGGCTGAGTACGAGACGTTCTGTGAGTAGTGCGGCATTCCGACTTAGGTTACCGTAGTGTGGTTGTCATTAGTGTGTATGTGTATGTGTGTGTGTGCGTGACACTGAGTGTGTACAAGTTTTGCTGACTGCTATGGTTAATTGATGGCGTAGGGCGTTCCGACTGTTAGCGGTAGCGAACGCGGCTAACGTATGCACATGCGCAGTACGCGTCTAACGTAATTTGTTGGTTGAAATGTTTAGCATGGCTATCAAATTTCAGAGCAAATTGTGCTACAGTAGGTGTTAGCACTTGGGAATTTTTCGTCACGAATATTAAATTCGTGTGTCGATAAATAACATAAAAAAATACCTCACACATCGAGCTATGTGTATATTGCTTAAAATAATCATTTTCATTTTAAAATAATCAAATTCCCTCTGAAACAGAGCACGCGGTCATTTCGCTCAAAATTCTTGGTTTTATAAGCACGCCTAACACAATCATCAACGGTTCTGACGAATCATGTTTAGGAGATAACAAATATGTCTATCTGTAATGTAATTTGTGATATGTCCCCGCAGAAAATAGCAGCCCTTTTTTTGAACGCTCACGTGTTCAGGCGTTTTCGTCCGCATTCTGAAGCTATTTTTTTAATGAGCCATTAGCGATCCATTTGGGTTCAAGTCTTCTGCGGCGGATGTTGTACTGGTCTAGTTCTTCTGGAATTTCATTAAGTAGAAACTTGAAAGTCAAGTGAAGCTGTCGATGCGCTTGAAACGTGTTTTCTTTTCCAACGGTAAAAAAAATCATGTCGAAGCGTGGTTGCTCTGTACAAAATAAAATTACCAGTGGAGCTTTCATAACACTCGGAGGAATCATAGCACAGCCGAAATTTTCCAATAGAAACCAAATAATTTCATTATCATCATCATTATCATCATCATCATAATGTACGCCCACTGCAAGGCAAAGGCCTCTCCCACAGATCTCCAATTATACTGATACTGCGCTAACTGCGATTAAATTTTCCGCGCGAACTTCTTGATCTCCTCTGCCCATCTAATTCTCTGCCGGCCCCTTCCACTCCTTCCTGCTCTAGCGATGCAGCGTAATACTTTTAATGACCAACGGTTATCTAATCTTGCCTTTGCATTACATGCCCTGTCCACGCACATTTTTGTTTTCCTAATTTCTGCTATGTCTTTCGTACGTGTTTCTCCCCTGACCCACTCCGCTCTCTTTTGGTTCCTTAAAGGGCCCTGAGATGGATTTCAAGGGGGTTCTGTTTGTGTAAGAAATCTACTCTGTAGTTCGATTGGAATTCCAATCGAACATTTAGCAACTAGCCCAGTCCAGCGCCTTGGTACTCTGTAGTTCCTGTAGAGGCATGTCCAAAATAGTAGCATATCCGCTCACGGTAACAGAAGGTCTTACCGCGACGAGATATAATTATTTGTTGGCTCGGCGGCTTGCGGTGACGTAGAAGTCCGGCGTCGTCTGAGGCGAAGCACTCATTTCACATTTGGCCGTCTCAGTTCGCTTTTATGTCCGCGATTTTTGACGGCGGCGGCTCTACCGCCTTTGTTCACAGCATCGTCGTTACCAAGGTTACTTCACCAAGTGGGTCGCACATGGGACAACGACGCTTGGTAAAGACGATGTCTTTTTTAGGCTACCTGAACAGGAAAATTTTGGTTGGTCTGTCTGTCTGTCCGTCACTCCATTGAGCCAGCCAGTCAAAGTGAAACAGATGCTGCGCAATAGTCTTATACAGGCACATGAAAATCTAAACATCTAGGTCCGGTGTTATAGTTCAGACTTATGAACATTGTGGAATAAGAACAAGACACTAGCAAATATTAGACATAAATTCAATACATGAGTGTTGTTTGCAGTGTTTTTTATTAAGAAAACTTACGGATGCTTGATTTTAGCAAATAAAATACTACATCATTTGCAGAAAACCTTCGCCTGTTACATGATGCAATTACAAAAAATCACACGGCAAGTGCAACGGAAGGTTCCACTTGATTCGTTCCGCGTTCCCCTTGGAACGCTTGTGGAGTAGGGCAATGGGGTTCTATGAGTGTTGTAGTAGGGTTGCTCGATTCACGCGCATCTCCGCCATACGGCCGCGCTGGCATCGATGCACCGAACTTGGAGCAGTGGAACGCAGTAAATTTAAATTGACATCAGCAAACCTCAAACGTGCATCTTGGGAGGAACGAGATGGCAGAAGAACAGCGTGACAGGTGAGCGGCAAAGAAAAGGGATCCATTTACTTGCCAGGTGCGCCAGTCGGCTATCGTCTTGCCTCGACATTTGCAACGAAATGAGCAGATACACTGCCAGTTTTTTTGTAGCTACCTTCCCAGTCCTTACGGACTTTCAGCGGTAGGTACGTCGTATACCGTGATTGCAAGAGTTGACTTTGCCTGCGCAAGAGTTTTGTCGCCGCTACATAGTTCCCCGCGCCGATGAAGTGTACACTCGCATCGTGATTAGATTACACCAAACGCACTCCGCTCAGAGCTTCATACAAGCAGAGTCCCTCAAAGGCGTTGAGAAACTCTGATACAAGTAATCTAGTTAACTTTGTTCAGAAAGCGCGCGTGAGTAGATTTCGCAGCCTCATTACTTATTCTCCATTTCCCGTGGCCTAAAATTGAACGCTGCTGGCGCGAGCATTTTGAAAGATGCCTGCGTGGGAACATTTTTCCTCCTCACAGCAAATAAAGAATTTCAAAAGAAACTAAATCTTTTTTACCTCATTTTAAACAACTCTTTACCCGAAGCGGGATTTTTAACATCTTGAATTGGGTAAGGATAACCTCAAAAAGAAAATAAAGACGCCTTTGTTTTGTTTTTAAACAGAACGTTTTCTATTGCACTTTCGTTGCACCAAGACACGCGGAACACTTTTCCTGAATTCATGCCAAGTTCATACCTAATCGGGCACCTGGCTATCTCTAGCTCTTGTCTGCATTTTTGCGTTCGTAGTTGCTTAATTTATCCTTCCTCGCACTTCTCGGTGCCTCAGGGTGTTATCGCTATCCCAAATATTCCAATCTCTTTAGTTCTTTATTTTCGTTTTCTCACCATTGTAAGCCTCAAAATGGCAGAAATTTGGTTGGCTTTTTATTGGTGTTGTTGTCTATCGTACAATTTTTTAATGAAATTGTATGCTAAATATTAGGCGTGAAAAAAAGCCGCTAACTTTTTGAGTACAGCTTTCGGGCTCAGTCTGGGTTTTGTCAACCTCTATTATGGCGAACATACGAATGAACTGTCAACATTCCTGCCTTTGACACAGACGCGTTGACATCGATATCACATCGATGCTGCTGGCCTTAGATTACCTCAAGGCCTCGTAAGGGTGGGTCCACAAGCACATCCACCTCTAGCCTACGCACTAGATTTATAATTGATCGCAATCCGTCAGAGCACAGAACTAATTTACTTGCACGACGGGGACGATGTTCTAAAAACCAAGTCCCAATTCGTTCGTTACCGTGATTGGTGAAGACAGCGAAAAAGTCTATGAACTGGTCACACATCCACCATCTACCTAAGTTACCTCCACCTGTCGTAGATGAGCGCTGTAATCTTTGGTGACCATGACTAATCGTAAGGAAAGAAAAAGATTAATAAACACAAACCCTCACATACAAAATAGGCTCCCGCCAAACATGTGACGGGACGCTTTGTCTTGATTAGAGAGGTGGTAACCGTTCCTCGTCTCAATGTGGTATGTCATGCCATTCTCCTTTACTGTGTCCATTTATACTCTACTGTCTCTGAAGGCGACCTAGGTCTCCGTATGTATTCGTCTTCTATCGCCACTTTAAAGCGGCCATGAGGTCAAAATACAAGTTTCTTTTATTCGAAAGTTCTCGTGTTTTATAGTGCTCCTACCGCTTGGCATCAGCAAATAGTTCCGTATGAATTGAGAAATTAAGCAATTCAGGTTATAATTTTGATTCTCCCGCCAAATCGTGCGTTTTCGAGACGTCAGAAAGAAAGTCATAAGCGCGCGTATTCGCCCCGAGCGCGAACACAGTCAGCCCCTGGCGGCGGCGGGACGAACCGCTCCTAGTGTGGATGGCGCTCTCGCGTCGTCTGCTTTTTCACGTTGCGTGCGGCGCAAGACGCGTGCTGCACACGACAAAACAACCAATATGTGTGCTCGTTTGGCAGTAAGCAATGACATAGTAACCTCTGTGTGCTCTTCGGTGGGAATCAGCTTGAATAAAACGAACACAAAAGGAAGAGGGGGTAACACGACACACTGCTGTGAAGGGTCACACAAAAACAGAAAGGACGTTGACGGGCACAGGGAACTAGAAAAATATTGCAAAATGGCTCTGGTCTGTGCTAGTTGGTACATCTTCGGTGGGAATGAGCTTGAATAAAACGAACACAAAAGGAAGAGGGGGTAACACGACACACTGCTGTGTCGTGTTACCCCCTCTTCCTTTTGTGTTCGTTTTATTCAAGCTGATTCCCACCGAAGATGTACCAACTAGCACAGACCAGAGCCACTCTGTGTGCTCGTTTCCTCTAGAAACGCAATAATCAGCGGCCATTGCGGGTTAATGTGCTGCTTTAATTCCACGAAACATCTTCGCTGTCGTCACCGATTGAGTGTGAAACGTGTTATAAACATTGCTTCCACACATTGCACTTGTCTTATTGTTGAGTGCAGTCGTCTGCCGTTTCGGGAACGTCGAAGAGTGCTTTTTGAAGGTGGCGTGGCGATTATTTAAAAGATAAAAGTTTGGTACGCGAAACGGGTAAGAAGTGACAAGACCTGTGCATACGCGTGCAAATTCCACACCCTTGTAAAATTGCACTGTATAGAAAGAAGAAACAAACAAAAACACTAACACTGCACACGACCCGTGCGCTATCGCCCATACATTACCGGACACGTATTTTACACCCGCAAGCGTCTGTGTGATCGTGTCCTTCCCGTACTTTTTCTAAAATAAATACCATTTTTGGACAGTCATTGGTTATACTCAGGAGGAGGAATAAACATTTATTCAACTGTATCGAGTTGCTATTTTACGTATTATTTAAAATACGTTTCTATGGATGCGCAAGAGTATTTAGGGGGAATGTTTCGGTAAAATTAAGCAGTTGTGAGTTTGCGTCAGTCATGTGGCATTTTGTGTGTCATTTTCATACATATCATTTTCAACTCCGACATGAATCCCCTTGTCCAGAAACGTGTCTCACTCCGCATAACCAAATACCTAATTTGGTCACGTCTTAACCTCTTAAGGTGGACCTAAGTTTAAAGAAAGAGGACAAAACGCGTAATATATAATGCACGTTGTTGCCCCCATGTGTGAGGGGTGTGTGCCATGACCCGTTGTTTTTTTTTTAATTTTTTCCCACAATGCCTGCGTTCAATACAATTTTGAAAAAGGCGTCCCACAATTCCTGGACAATCTCGGACCAAAGGGGGGTTAATCATTTTGGAAAATACGTGAACTGTTTTTTCACCACTACAGAACACGACGCCTAGTGTAGTCTCGATTGTAAATAATACCGATAACCATAGTTTGGCTTTTCGCGCGCGTTACATGCGTTCTCTTCTCGCTGCTCTTGCAACCTTGGCAGGACCCCCCCTCCCCCTTCCCGAAAAAAATGAAATGGGCAGAATTTCATTTTTTAACCAATCCTCAAGAATTAAATGCCAAGACAAAGCCGATATTCAGTTTACAAAACAAAGCAGTTACCGGGAACCCGTTGCGCAGATTCGCAACGAGAAAAAAAAAAGGAAACGTTTTACTACATCAGCAACAGCGCAACTTTATTTGCCATCTTTAGGGTTCAAGCGACCTTATACGCAAGAATGCAAACACATCTCGCTGTTATTTTTTCAGGCACCTGTTATTAAAAGGAACGCAAATGTACAACAGAGCAGCCGTCAGAGAAACTTTGTGCTCACTGTGAGCTCCCAGAAGCTTGGTTTGCACACTGTAAGCCTGCTTGTCACTTTGCGAAAACCTAGCTAAACATGAGATGTTGATTGTACTGCGTGCGTTGACAATTCAATTCGCAAGTTCACTTGCGACGAAAACCGTAAATAAGTGATCCGAAACCGTTATTCATGAAACCTTCCTTCAGAGTCGCTAAAATTTCATATAAAAGACCCGTTAGAGCGGTTACATTTATATCTCTGCGCTGATCAAAATTCAGTAATTTTATGTTGCCTTTTGTACACACAAAAAATATCGTAAGCTCTTAGAAGGAATTTCGGGGCAGTTAAGTTGTGTTACCATTTCAGAGCATCCCACAAATGCAAGAATGCGTCATGCTACCAGTGAAAGCGATTGAGATTGCCGTTGTAAACTGAATTTCAGAGATCGAGGCTTCCTGATTTGTTTCTATTTATGCTTTTATTGAAGGCTCAAAGCCTGGAAAGATCGAGCTTGCTACGAGCCACAGCGTACAAGTTCATGGTCACAATTACGGCCATTCTGGGATTGCCGATGAGTTGTCGCGTTTTTGGCGTAGCTGACTGCCGCTTTCACGCTATACTTTGAACGTTGAGTAACCGAACTACAGCATACCACTCTTGTTTGCACCTGTCGTGCGCACATACGGCGAAAAAAAGGCACGAAGCGCGCCAACAGTGTGCATTCTTACGGGCCGCTCAGCGGAGCATCCACACTAGCAGCGCGACGCTGTCGCCACCTACATGTCGAGCTCGCGGCGAATACAGACGAACTTCCACTGTGTGATTCGGCTGCAGCGGTGCTTGCCGTCGGTCTTCCCAGATGGCGCTACCATACTGATGCACGGACCGTTGTCTGCCGTTGCTCTGTTTTTTGACCGTATTTGCACGTGGCTTGTTTTTGCTACAGCAGAAAGTAATCGTTTCGTGAAACATGGTTTATCCGCGACAAACAGGGGGGTCACGACTCACGTAAGACAAGTTTGCTTAAGCCAATCAGCCAGTGCGTGAAGACAACTCGAAGCGGCGAACTGCTGTGCAGCTAAAACAAGCATAGTGCGCGCAGTACCAACAACAGTACGAAACGGTACTTCCATCTTTACGTGTTGTTTCGTAACTTCCACTGTTTATTCCCAATTTTTCCTGGTATAAAAGGAATGTGCCCTCAATTTAAGCGCAAATAGCTACTTCGGCAAGCTTATAGGCTCTGGCTAATTTGCGTTTGCTTTCGCCGGTCTCTGCCAATCGCAGAGCTGGCTGGTATGACATCATAGATTCTGTTGTGGGAAATGAGCTAGTGGCTCGCATGGCCAATCCCTCTTTTCCTAATTATATAGCTTTTTGAGCGAAGTGTGTGTTAAAAGTGGTATCAGTATGATTTTAACGAGGCAATCTTTCGAATGAACCAAACTTGTGTTTTGTCTTAATGGCCCCTTTAAGGGATAGACAACCGTAACAATTGTCTCAGTCTCATCAGCCTCGCAATATTTGCCCTTTGGAAGTATGGATTTTGTGAGAAGGTGAGGTTCCGCTCACTGGGCGCCGAGTTGAGCACAGATCAGTATATATGACTGATGCTACATTATTAATCACAATTAATTATCTGCCTGTTACAATGACGTTAGGGACCTACCTGAGGCGTTGTCGAGTCTGTCACGTGGTTTTGGAAAAGCGAGTTCGCGTTTGAGTAAAAACGATGAAATGTTGAGCGTGAGTAGCTGCATACTTTCTGGGAAGAATGTGAGTATTTCGTGTAGAGTGCCCGTTTGAGTAATTTATTTAGTAAAAATTAAAATTTTACGTTTAGGTCAACCTGAACCAAAAAAAAATATCGTCTATTTTGTGATGAAAATTCAGCTAATTGTCAATTTCAACCGGCATTTGGCCGCGTAAGAGTGGGTAGAAACTCTTTCTCAGAAACAACATTTCCTTGCTCTCTTCTTTCTGAAAAGAAGACCAAACCAACAATGATGAACGTATCAGTGCCAGCCCATTGAACTTTATCACCAGTACCAATGGGCTCATGATTTGTCAACGCGTACAAAAGCTTTCCTACTTATGTCAAGCAATCCGTTTTCCATAATATTAGCATCAGCAGTTCCATTCTGTGCTTTATCCTCAGATGAAACTCGCAATGTTTTCACCTTATTTTCATTAAAAGAAACTTCACGTTTCTTCTTCTTTGAAAAATAAATCCCAGTAACGGAAGTATTTCAACGTTAAAAATCACTTTGTTGTTGGCTAAACCTAACACCAATTATCCAGGTGCCTATACCTCCGAAAACAGTTGTATCCTTTTGCTGCTATTACGTTTGTCTACTATATTAAGATATTAATCGGTAAAAATAAATTACTGGCCTTGAAATGATCATGTTGTTGTGTATGTTATGTTCTATTGTTTGTTGCCTTGTTTTGTATGTAGTTGTATTTATTTACCTATACCCGTCCTGCAAAACATCTCGGGAGAGACTGCAGTATTTACAAATAAATAAATAAATAGGTCAATAAAAATAAAAATAAATAAATAAATAAATAAATAAATAAATAAATAAATAAATAAATAAATAAATAAATAAATAAATAAATAAATAAATAAATAAATAAATAAATAAATGCGTGATCACTTGATGAAATTTGCAATACAGTTTTGGAAAGAAGCCTTGGAGAGTTGGTTAATCACGGGAACATAAAAGAAGGCTGAGATAATGGAGGAGAAAAGAGCAGAGAACACTGGCTTTGAATACGAACCAAATTTTTTTGCGAGCAATTACGAAATACGCATCCCATGCTAATGGCACCCAGCAGGAAAAAGACAATGCAGAGGAGCTACGTCTGGTACCACCTATCAAATATAAAACAAGGCTTGCTCCGACATTCAAAACAAATTCCTGAATGCCCGCAAAACGCTTTACAGTTGAACGACAACGCCTTTGTTGTACGCTCGTTTCTCGCGCTTGTCTTAGCCGCTGTTTTGTGTCAGCACCCATACAGTTTGTTTGAATACCCTTGTCTGGCTCGCGTTTAGGACCTCTCCTACCGTCGTTTCTACGTGAGCGTAGGAGGTAGCCTTAAGGCTTCAGCTTTAAATTGTGCCAATACACAGCTATGTGGTGATGCTTAGAAAAGCTCCGCCTAAACACAGCGTAACTCTGCTGTCAATGCTTCTAAGTATTGCTTACAACTTCTATGAATAGCTTTTAGAGCACCCTGTTGTGAAAATGGGACATTTATCGCCACTCGGTCGACTCTGTTTCAGCGAGAAACTTGAGTGTTTGCATACCTACGCTCAGCTACCCAAACGTTAATGTGGACAATGTCTGCTTCGCGTTCGCGTCATATCGTTTAACTGATGAGATTAAACACAGCGCGAAAGAATTTTCCGAAACAACGAGTATTCCTTAAAACCTGAAAAGAAAAATATAAATGGAGATTATAAGACTTTCAGTTGTCGTTATAGTTATCTTATTCACAACCGAACTAGAAGAGTTAGAAAACACTTCCGCTCTGAAGCTATCAGAAGCTTTACGCCGGCATTTTAAACAGATTTTTCGCGGACCCGCCGCGGTGGCTCAGTGGCTAAGACGTTGTGCTGCGGAGCACGAGGACACGGGTTCGATTGTCGGGTGCGGCGGCCGCTTTTCTGATGAGGCGAAAGGCAAAAACGCCCGTGTGTACGAGATTTCGGCGCATGTTTAAGATCCCCAGGTGGTCAAAATTAATCCGGAGCCCTCCGCTACAGCGTGCCTCATCCCCTGCGTTGCGTCGGCGCAATAAACCCTTCAATCAATCAATCAATCAATCAATCAATCAATCAATCAATCAATCAATCAATCAATCAATCAATCAATCAATCAATCAATCAATCAATCAATCAATCAATCAATCATCCAACCAACCAATCAATCAATCCACGAATCATCCAATCAAACAATCCACGAATCAACCAATCAAAGGATCAACCAGTAAATCAATTAATCAATCTACCGATCAATCAATCAATCAATCTGATTTTTTGCTTGACGAAGTGGGCGGTTGTATGTGAAAAACTTATAAAGGACCCCATATTATTTTTGGTGCGTTGATTTGCCTCATATTATGTATCCCACGCGTGTGACAGGGACACGTGAACTACATCTACATTGCGCAATGGTCTGTAACCAATTACCAAGCTAAACAATATTCTGCTCCCACAAAACCTGCTGACGCTTACGAAACTTCAGAGTAATAGCGCAAGAACGTTCACCTCTATCTGACGTGGCTTTTCATTTATAGCGCGACAAGTACCACGTCCTATGTTCGCTACGTTGCGCAAGCACGGTGAAAATGGAGCAGAGATAGGCATGAACGTTCCGCTACGGGGAAGGATACTTGAAAAACCCGGGAAAAGCTACGTCACGCGTGAGTGCGTTACACTCAGACGAGAATTTTACGCACCCTGAAACCGCGTCTCAGAAGCGGCGAGTGTGTGCGGGCGGATACGCCGTTTACAACAGTCGTGTCGCAATGCCGCGAAACGGAGGCACAGAGCCAGGAGCGAGCGATATCTACGTATTGATAGTCATCGCACGCCCCAGCGGTCGGGTCAGTTATTTTGGCTCCGGGACGTTACGCTCTCTTCTCTCTTGGCACCCGAGGCTGGAGAGACGCTCAACGGGCCAATAAATTACGGCAAAAATGCGCCGTCGAGTTCCGGGTAGAGGAGCTGCTGCTTCGGTTGCTCCCGGAGTGAAAACAGACGACGCTTTTAAGGAACGCCCGCCCCCCACGTGCACATTCTTCAGACGTGCACCATTTTTCGTGTATTTGCTTTTACAACCGGATTGCTCCGGAATGTGCAAACATTTTCGAGTCAAGCGATTTGCGTTTTTCACAAGTTTTAAAGGCAACTACCTTAGCTAGGACGCTCCGCGGAAATCTGTACGCGATCGTGTTTTTCCAAGTTTTACGTTTGTTACCCAGTATGCTTGCTGTTCCAGTTCCTTGGAAGCGATTCGGAGAAGATAATATACGTGGAAAATGACGGTGACAATATCTACCATATTTATCCGAGAAAGACAAGGGAAGCGTTGATTCCAGGCGGTCCACTTCGTGTTTTTATTTGTTGCACGCCCTAGGTAATTTATATCAAAGGATCTCGCACTAATGCTTCACTGTAGGTCCGAGTAGCCCATGTTTGTAATTCTAAATTTCCTTCGAATGCTATCTTGTTTAACGTGAACTGGGAATTTAGCGAAACGCCGACCAGTATTTGAGTGCTATTCTGAAGTTTTTGTAGGAGAAAAACCACTAAATCGGTGAAAAGGTCCCCTGTTGGCTATAAATCAGACACATTTACGATGCCCAAGTCAGCCCACGAATTTGATAATTAGGTCCAATATAATTTTCTGGAGACTTTAAATGGAGTTCAACGATTTTCCTGAACATCCTGCGTAATTACGAGTGCCCTCAGAGGGAATATACGATAGTATTACATACTGTCGTTACAGCTACCCGCTTCTCCAATGAATTACACTGCCGTTTCAGTATTCCAGTGAAAATCCACTGCATTTGTATGATTCATTTTGTATAAAAAGCAGAAAATAACAAGCTTTCTGGCAAATTAACGTCCCAGACAAGGTCTTACTTTTTCCGAAGGCTTATTTTTATTTCACGTGTCACGTGTAAAACAGTTACAGATGTTCGAGAGTGCTTTTTTTCGCATTGTGTGGGTTACATTTTTTTGTATCTGTGCTAATAAGCCGGCTAGTAAACATCGTAGCCTAGTGAATGATGCAACTGCGAGTTAAGCTTCCCACCGACAATAATTGGACAAACTACGTATGCTGAAAACAGCCCTCCCGCCGACGTTGGCTACCTACCTTCGAGATCCACAGATAACTGTAATGAAACACATCAAGTCGTGTTGGGAAGTTATATTTATCCGCTTTATTTACTTGGATTCGCCTGCTTCCTTTCCTTATTTTGCGAATCATCTCTTCAAATGTGCCTCTTCCACCACTCTTTGTTATTTTTTCTTTTAAAGTAAAAAGTTTAGCTCTTTAGCGACCTCATTTGGCGACCTCACTACTACTGCTACTACCTCTACCATTACTACTACCTCTACTACCACTACTACTACTACTACTACCACCTGTACTGCTACTACTACTACTTTTACTACTACTACTACTACTACTACTTCTACTACCGCTACTACTACTACTACTACTACTACTCCTACCTCTACTACTTCTACCTCTACTACTACTACTACTACTTCTACTACCGCTACTACTACTACTACTACTACTACTACTCCTACCTCTACTACTTCTACCTCTACTACTACTACTACTACCTTTACTACTACCCCTAAGCCGCATCGGGCTTGCCTGGAAGGACCTGGCAGGCGACAAGCGGCTTTGTGAATTCTAATAAAACATACTACGACATAGTATCAACCAAGAAGAAATAGCCATCCGGCATTCACGAAATGCGTGCAGATCTGTAACGCATGCGCCTTAGCGCCTTTTTCAGTTTTTGTTTAGAACCATACGGGAGAAAGTCGGGAGGCAAAGTTTTAGGTATAGCTGGCACAAAATAACAGCGTGTTCTTTTCCTGCCCCTTGCGGAACAGGAAGGAATTGCGTAGCGTAGCTTTCGCTTCTGTCTCAGGGACCGGGAAGGAGTGTAAAAGGTTTTAAACTTTTTCATTCAAAAGTGTTTTAAGATAACAGTTTTGTTTAGGAGCCAGGAAAAATTGGGCAACGTCAACGTTTTTAACACATTGTCATCTTTGATGATACACAAGTCGTATACGCCGCAAAAAACACAAAACGGAATTACCTCATGAACCCAACGTAAAGCTCAGTGGCCATATGCCTTAATACCGTACCTAACGACACCATAACAAAGGGAATGTACAATGACTTTTTGCAGCAAAAACGGAATAAATATTCTTAATTTATACAACAAAGATGATACAGCAGGAATTTTTTACACGCATAACCTAGGTGGGAATTCCAAGAAATGTCTCTATCCAAATACAAACCTAAATACTTGACTGCTAAAACATAATTTACAGGAATACAAGAACAAGAAGACAGGCAGTTGAGTGTACAAACAAAGATTGCATTAAAGCAAGTTTTTTTCAATGGATTACGAAAGAAAATTAACTGTGTAATTTTGTATTCACATCAATGGAATTGGCAGTAAACCAATTTGTAGTTTCCACTGCGGGAACTTGAAGTGACTTGAACTGACTTGAAGAATTATAAGAAGAAAAAGAAACAAGAAGGGTGCCATCGGCGTATTGAAATATTGAAGAGGATGCAGCAGAGGCGAGGTCGTTAACAAACAAGTTGAACTTCAGTGGGCTAAGTAAAGTCCCCTTAGGCAAACCTGTCCTTATAAAAGAAACATTACCTGAAAATTACAAATACAAATAACGAGAGTTCTGTCAAGCAAGAAGTTTTCAAATAAAGAGCTAGAAAGTGGCCCCGAAATCCAAGTCTTAGTAATTTCGTTAGCAGGCAGGTACGGCACACGCGGTCAACGGTTTACTGACATCAAGAAATAGTCCAGATGCAATATTGTTACGATCCAAAGTATAGTTTGATAAATAAAAAAATCCTTGAGCAAAGTTTTAGTAACTCGGCCTCACGTAAACCCATGCTGAAATGGGGAGAAATTATCACAAGTCCAAATAAACCGTCATAACATTTAAAGCAGCACTGGCACAACATTTTTGTGTTACGTTTTTTTCGAGACTATACGTGCCTAAGAGCCCACAAACCATAGCATTGTGCAATAGATTGTCCAGCGCAGCATACATAATTGCTTACAGCTCCGTGTACTCGGGTCAGTTTCGGTTTCGCTCAAGCGGACACCCAGACAGCTGCCATGACGGAAAGGCCTATTTGACGTCACTGTTCTCGTCGCACCCCAGCCGATTCCGCTCTGGCACGCGCGCGCCTGCGCCCTGCCTGCCCGACTGTTCGCAGGCGCACGCGACGTCAGTCCCAAAAACTGTGACGTGAGCACGAGACGGAAAAGAGCGCGCCAACAGTACTGCGGCCACCTCGATAGTTCAAGGGAGCCCTGACGTCGGCCATTTGGGTCGAAGCGCAGATGACACCATGAGCTCGCTCGATAACGCAGATGAGCTTTGTCATGCGCACAAGGATTAAAATTGATTTGAAATATGTTTCTGCTGAACAGTTATGGTTTAAATTTCCGAGCGATTGTCTTTATATAAAAAATAAAGCTTTTTACCCGCCGTGGGGGCTCAGTGGCTATGGCGTTGCGCTGCTGAGCACGAGGTCGCAGGTTCGATTCCTGGCCGCAGCGGCCGCTTTTCGGATGGAGGCGAAAAGCAAAAACGTCCGCGTGTTCGAGATTTCGGCACACGTTAAAGATCCCCAGGTGGTCAAAATTAATTCGGAGCCCTCCACTACGGCGCGCCTCATCGCCTGTGTTGCGTCGGCGCGTTAAACCCTTCAATCAATCAATCAACCAAAATAAAGCTTTTTGCATAGATAGCTTAGCTTTGAAATTTTGTGTCAGTACTCCTTTAAAATGTGTTTCTGCAATATCTGTCCTATACAAGCGAGAACAAAGACAGGTCGGTAGTTTTTAATTTTATTTCGATAACTTGACCAAACAAAGAAAAAAGTATTGCCCTCTTCAAGTGTAAGGGGATGACGCCGCTCGCAATGATATGGTTTAGAGGCGAAAGAAGAACAGCTTTAATGTGGTCAAAATTTCTACGAAGCACTTTTATCGAAATAACATCATGTCCAGGCGACGTGTTGGTCTTCAGCGTATATAAAATTGGCCTGTGGTCACCTTTACTGAGCGGTGCCGGATAAGCCGAATCGGCAACGCTTTTCTGCAACATACAAATGCCGGGGATTTCCCGGGCAGCACCTGTGACCCGCGAACAAAACTCTGTTGAAACCATTGGTAATACTGGGTCCTTCACCACAAAAATGTCAAAAAAGTGCTCGTCCTTGCTAGACTGTACATTGAGCCTCTCGTGCCGTTAAGGACCAAGCTTTCCTAGAATCAAAGCGCCCTGTTCAAACTTATTCTGCCTGCGGTTGCGTTTAGCTAGACGTACTATTAGAGTTATCGTATTTTGACTTTGTTGAAAACTTGTCCTGAGCATTGCATTTTGTGGGGCACGTTTTGCTCGAGCCCAAAGCATATTTTTTTATTTAATGGCGACAAGGATTTCTTTTGCCATCCATTTTGTGTCATTGTGTCTTTGCCTGAGCTCAGATATTCGTGTTGCAGGTTTCTTCAATTCATCGAGTAAGATTCAAAACGTTTCGTGCATGTTACAGGGAGATATGGTATTGTGGTGGTCAAACTTCGGTGAACACGGAAGAACGTGGCGCGAGCAACTGCTGGGGCATCCTACCGGCGCCTTGCGGAAACAGCGCGCATGCGGGTTGCGTGTCCCGCGCACGCAGAGGCGAAAGAAGAACAAGAACCGCTCACGAAGCGGTTCACGTTGCCAGTGGCTGCTATGGACGCAGAAAAGAAATGATGTGGCGTGAAAAAAAGGTCATAGATTTCTTTTACGCGCAGACAAAACGGTTGATGCAGGGAAGCAGGAATGAACCGCGGTCTTTTCCTACAACGCGCACCGTCATTCTGCAGCAGTGAAGATCGCTAGCACGAGCCGTCACTGCGGGCTGAGAGAGAAGTCGCAGCCGCAGAGGGGTAGCAATTACTTTAACCAACCTGGCTGAAGAAACTACAGCGCAGCTTCTCGAAGGTCCTATTGGGAGCAAATAAAGCATCCCTACAGCCGGCGTCGCTGGTTTAAGGGCATTTTGATTTGCCCAAATAGTTTCTGTAGCTCACGCATGGAGTGACGACCGGGCCCACGATTTGCTGCTGTTGTGCCCTAACCAGAGTTCTGAAATGGACACCCGGCATTTGTTTTATTTTTCCCGCTGAAGACGCGCCGCCGTGTACGTGGGCCGAATGTTGGTACCACACCACTTACGGGATATCGCCTGCCGCAATACGTCTGTTGCGTTATTATCGAGCGCTACTACTCTCCCCGGGAGTATATAAACAGTACACAAATATTTAGTCCTGAGGCTAAGCGGAAAACTCAAGATTTGTTCTCAGCTGCCATGCCGCCCCTCTCAACGCATTTTGCGGGTGAGAGCGGAAAGCGTTCTGGTTGGCTTCACTCCACAACGTATATTACTGTAACTGCCACCCAGACGAGGAAGTTGCGTGTGTGTTTTACTAGAAGACCAAGAACGGAACACTACCACGTCGTCGGTTGTTGTTGTTGTTGAACACGTTTATTTCACATTTTGAAGCCAATTTAAGGCTGCTGTGAAAGAAAAAAAAAGAGAGAAAAAAAAAGGTAAACGTTTCGTCGTTTGCTCACTGGCTTCGGTCGTGACGGGCTGTGGTTCTGGCAGTGTGTCCGAGCCGGGAACCGGTGGCAGGAGCTTCTGCATCGTCCATAAACTCGTTTAGCGACCGCCAAACTTCGTTGGCGACCGCTGCAGTTGTACACGGGGGTGGTGCAGCCCAGCTCTGAAGGGAGTTCGGCCTTATCTCACTCGGGAGTGAGGCCAGGGCCCGATCTCTGGGAGCCGAGTACAGCGGGCAGAACCACAGGAGGTGTTGGTGTTCTGTGCTGGGCCGTTAAATAAACATTGTTTGAAATAGAGAAGCTAGCTTCCCCGTTATGCTCCCGGGAGGGGGGGTTTCACTGCACAACTTCATATTGCGGGTTATCTAGCTTCTCCAGTTTAGCAAAGCCGCTCAAGAACCGGCAGTAAAGCTAGTTATGCAGCTATACATAGCTAGCAGATGACAGAAAATACACAAATTAAGAAGCAAACTAGAAGCTACTTTTGTTGATAACCTTGCACAAAACGCACGAAGATAAAAAAATCTTAAGGAGCCTAAGCATCGTAAGGCCGAGACTCGCTTGTTTGGTTACAAAGGAGGTCCATAACCAGGAGAGATTCACTCTTATTTAGGCCCACCGAGATGAAAGTTCTGTAGATTGCGATGCCCGCTGAAGACTGCGTGGGGTGGTCGCGCATCGTCAGGCCTTTCGAGAGTCGAAAACGTTCGACAGCTCGCGGTGACGGCCTGTACTAGGGATCTTCACGGGTGCAATGGGAAAAGACCGCGATTCGTTCTTGCGTTCCTACATGCACCGTCTTGTCGGCGCGTAAAAGAAATCTGTGATCCTTTTTTCAGCTCCGCAGTATTTATTTTTTGGCCGTTCACGGCGGCCACTGGCAATGTCGACTGCTTCGTTAGCGCCGGGAGGTCGCAGGTAGCACACGACGCCCGGCCTCCTGACGACGCGATGCGCGCGACGAGATCTATTCTCCTTGCCCAACCTTCCCACCCACCCCCCCAACGCGCATGCGCGCTGTTTCCGCGAGGGGCCGTCAGTATGCACTATGTAGTGGTAGCTCACACCACGTGGTCCCGTGTTCACCTTAAGCATAGATAAAATAGGGCGCCCCGATTCACGCGTTTGCCGTACGGGGTGGAGACACGTAAGAAAAGGTTAGGGGAAGCCCTAACGCCACGTTTGTGAAGCCGCACCCACCATGTCAATAAGCGCACTGAGCCCAGGCCTTTTGCCATTGTCCTCTGCTGTTTCCTTGTCCATAACCGCTTAGCAGGACGGGCGGCTCGCGAAAGCGATAGCCGACGACGGGAGCGAGAGATAGGTACAACTTTATTACGCAATAATGCGAGAGTGGTTCCTCAGTCCAGGAGCCCATGTGCTGTCCAGGCTGCCGTAGTCCTGGTCACAAGCAGGAGCTGGTCCTTAGGTCGACAGCTGGACAGCAGTACCTCCCACTGCTCAGGGGAAGGGGACGTGTTCAGGGGCGGAAGATCCGAGTTTTTTGTGCAGTCGAATAATATGTGTGTCAGAGTTCCTGGTTCGTGGCATAATTTACACTTATCAGAGTTCTGTGTAGGAAAGAGTAAATGCATACGGATGGGGTGGGGAAAAGTACCTCCTTGAATTTGCCTGAGTGTGGTTTCTTGACTTTTGTTCAAAGATGTGTGAGGACTGGGGAATGTCTGCCTCGTGGTTCTGTAGTATTGGGTGATTTCTTGGTAGGTGAGGAGAGGTGCGGAAAGAGCCCCGGTCTCAGCGGCTCGGTGAGTGAGGTCTCGAGCCTGCTGATGAGCAAAATTTTTGCCCGTCAGTGCAGAGTGGGCGGGGGTCCACACAATGTCCACCCGATGGGCAGGCGGATGTTCTTCCAGAAGTCGGCATGTGGCGGGGGCCACCCTTCCCGACAAGAGCCTGCGGCAGGCGGCTTGCGAGTCCGTCAATATAATGTTGGAGGTGGTTTGGGTAAGGGCGAGCGCAATAGCTAATTCTTCAGCGTCCAGGGAGGAAGTTGTTCTAATTGAAGCGGTGGTTATGAGGGCGTTCTTAGATGTTACCACTGCCACCATAGTTTGGTTATCTGGGCAACTGCCGGCATCTGTGTAGATTAAGTCGGATCGGCTGCTGTAAAGGTTTTCGTGGGCTTTGCTACGGGCTTCTCTACGACCATGGTGGAGGTCCGGGTGCATATTTCTGGGAATGGAGCGCACAAAACGGACTGGCGCCAAGTGTCGGGGACGGTGACCAGGTGCGTCTGGTCAGGGCATAACCCTTGAATATTTCGATGGACCGCGCGGCCTGCTTTGGTTTGGGCAAGTCGAACGCGTTGACTGGAAAGGTGTCCTTCGATGAGCTCCTGTATGGTATTGTGGAGCCCCGTGCTAAGCAGTTTGGCCGTAGACGTGCTCATCGGGTGACCCAAAGCTTGTTTTGTTGCTTTACGAATGAGGCGAGCAGTGTTTGAGTACGTACAGCACGGCGGTCTGTGTGCGCCACGTCTCAGCTGCGATGAATTTCACTTTAGGTCAATAAGTTGCCGCAGTGGTTTGCAAGACGCCTCACTGTTGCGTGCCGAGTTGCCGGGTTTCTAAAAGTTGGTAAAGCTGAGAAAAGGCATTTTCTCACCGGCAGAACGACAAGAATGGAAAACCACTTCGCGGAATCTACGAGATATCGCCGCAAGAGAACGGCAACTATGCTCACCGACGACGCCAATTATTAACCATCGTATGTTGCCTTCGAAGGAACATTAGGCCACAAAGATAGTGGCAGTAGAAGAAACACTGTGAAATCAGCTATAGGTGCCTCGCTACGCCGGCAACACAGCGACTGCGCTGTGTTGCCAGCGTAACAAGGCAGCCACAGTTAAAGCACCGCAAAAATGTCCGTTTTCCTAAATTTAGCTGCCGCAGCCATACAAAAACTAGGCCACACTGTCTAAGGGCTCATTAGAAATGACGTTACTTCTTTCTTGCACACCTTTTGCAATGCATTGGGATGCTAGGGGCCTCCCCTGGGTATTCTTTCCTCCATGACCGTAAGTGTGACCGCCATAGTACATGCAAAGTTGTGTCACTCGTAGTGGGCGATTTGCCTATCAAGTGCCCTTGGATCAACGACTGAAATAGTTGTTTTGCTGTCGGCTGTGCACACGGGGAAGACTTTGGGAAGAAAGAGCACGCAACAAAATAATGGTCCGCAAGTTCAATTTCAATTATAGCACGCGGGTTTGCACGTACGTTGATGTGGTCTAAACAAGCTGTTACGAGCTTACGGGACAAAATCATAATTCCTGTAATACATCTTCAACGGTTTGAATGCAATACCTATCTCACTCAATATAAACACCAGTGCGTTATTAGATCTTCCTGGGATGTTGAGGGCGCGGTCCATCTTTTGTGTTGATACCGGGCACGAAAAACACGAGTTGCGCCTAATTTGCAATCGCAGGTTGATATTTTCGCTAATTCTCAGTGAAGTTTGGGGAGAAAAAGTTTCTGCTGGCTTGATGCAAATCGTTCCTGTTCGCGCAATAATGACGTTGACCGTAATGTGATTGCGCAGTTTAGAGTATGGTAAGGTTTAGACGAAACAGCAAATTACCGTATCGGAAGCGCACGCCCGAACCGAAAAATACCGAACTGGAAGCACACGCCCGGTACATGGTAGGGCCAATGGGTTGCAGAGAATTCATGGAACACCGTTACAACAAACACCTCTTCATTAGAGCCGTTTTGCTGAACAGCGTTTCAGAGAACGCAGTTTGGTTAGAGGACGTTTCATCCAGGACATTTGGGGAGAAAAAGTTTCTGCTGGCTTGATGCAAATCGTTCCTGTTCGCACAATAATGACGTTGACCGTAATGTGATTGCGCAGTTTAGAGTATGCTAAGGTTTAGACGAAACAGCAAATTACCGTATCGGAAGCGCACGCCCGAACCGAAAAATACCGAACTGGAAGCACACGCCCGGTACATGGTAGGGCCAATGGGTTGCAGAGAATTCATGGAACACCGTTACAACAAACACCTCTTCATTAGAGCCGTTTTGCTGAACACCGTTTCAGAGAACGCAGTTTGGTTAGAGGACGTTTCATCCAGGACATTTGGGGAGAAAAAGTTTCTGCTGGCTTGATGCAAATCGTTCCTGTTCGCACAATAATGACGTTGACCGTAATGTGATTGCGCAGTTTAGAGTATGCTAAGGTTTAGACGAAACAGCAAATTACCGTATCGGAAGCGCACGCCCGAACCGAAAAATACCGAACTGGAAGCACACGCCTGGTACATGGTAGGGCCAATGGGTTGCAGAGAATTCATGGAACACCGTTACAACAAACACCTCTTCATTAGAGCCGTTTTGCTGAACAGCGTTTCAGAGAACGCAGTTTGGTTAGAGGACGTTTCATCCAGGACATTTGGGGAGAAAAAGTTTCTGCTGGCTTGATGCAAATCGTTCCTGTTCGCACAATAATGACGTTGACCGTAATGTGATTGCGCAGTTTAGAGTATGCTAAGGTTTAGACGAAACAGCAAATTACCGTATCGGAAGCGCACGCCCGAACCGAAAAATACCGAACTGGAAGCACACGCCCGGTACATGGTAGGGCCAATGGGTTGCAGAGAATTCATGGAACACCGTTACAACAAACACCTCTTCATTAGAGCCGTTTTGCTGAACACCGTTTCAGAGAACGCAGTTTGGTTAGAGGACGTTTCATCCAGGACATTTGGGGAGAAAAAGTTTCTGCTGGCTTGATGCAAATCGTTCCTGTTCGCGCAATAATGACGTTGACCGTAATGTGATTGCGCAGTTTAGAGTATGGTAAGGTTTAGACGAAACAGCAAATTACCGTATCGGAAGCGCACGCCCGTACCGAAAAATACCGAACTGGAAGCACACGCCCGGTACATGGTAGGGCCAATGGGTTGCAGAGAATTCATGGAACACTGTTACAACAAACACCTCTTCATTTGAGCCGTTTTGCTGAACAGCGTTTCAGAGAACGCAGTTTGGTTAGAGGACGTTTCATCCAAAGGAGAAAATAATTGGCCGCGTATCTGCTTCTTTCGTTGCAAATGTCGTCAAAAGACGATAGTCTTTATCGACTTTTGCCAAGTAAATGCCTCCCTTCGCTTTACCGCTCATCTCTCATGTTGTTCCTCTTGCGTCGCGCTCCTCCCAAGGTAAAGACATCAAAGGTTTGCTTAAATCATTTTAAATTTCCCGCGTTCCACTGCTCCAAACCGGGTGTGTCGATGCGAACGCTGCCGTACGGCGAAGATGCGCGTTAATCGAGGCACCCTACTTCAACGTTTATAGAACCGCGTTTCCCTACTCCACGTGCGTTGCAAGCAGAACGTGGAAACTATCTAGTGGAACCTTGCGTAACTGTTTCCGGTTGATTTCTTAAAATGGCGCCAGAAGCTATAGTGGCGCTGGCGACAGCAGGCGACGGCGGAGTGTATTCTTTTTCTGCAGTTGATGAAGTATTTAATTTCGCAAAAGTCACGCATGTTTGAATTTTTATAAAGGAACACTGCAAATATCACTTCTGTATTTATTTGTTGTCTCATATTTGCGTAATGTCTTGTTCTTCTTCAACAATGTTGACAAGTATCAACATTACACCGGACCAAGACGGGTAGATTTAGCTGTGACTATATAAGACTATTGCGCAGGCATTCTTGTGCTTTGGCCGGGTGGCTGAATCGAGTCACAGACAGACAGTCGGACAGACAGACATACAGACAGACCAAAATTTCTGGGTTTAAGGAGCCCAAGAAAGACTATCGTCTTTAAAAGTTTCTGCTGGCTTGATGGAAATCGTTCCTGTTCGCACCATAATGACGTTGACCGTAATGTGATTGCACAGTTTAGAGTATGGTAAGGTTTAGACGAAACAGCAAATTACTGTATCGGAAGCGCACGCCCGAACCGAAAAATACCAAACTGGAAGCACACGCCCGGTACATGGTAGGGCCAATGGGTTGCAGAGAATTCATGGAACGCCGTTACAACAAACACCTCTTCATTAGAGCCGTTTGGTGAACACCGTTTCAGAGAACGCAGTTTGGTTAGAGGACGTTTCATCCAGGACATTTGGGGAGAAAAAGTTTCTGCTGGCTTGATGCAAATCGTTCCTGTTCGCACAATAATGACGTTGACCGTAATGTGATTGCGCAGTTTAGAGTATGGTAAGGTTTAGACGAAACAGCAAATTACCGTATCGGAAGCGCACGCCCGAACCAAAAAATACCGAACTGGAAGCACACGCCCGGTACATGGTAGGGCCAATGGGTTGCAGAGAATTCATGGAACACCGTTACAACAAACACCTCTTCATTAGAGCCGTTTTGCGGAACACCGTTTCAGAGAACGCAGTTTGGTTAGAGGACGTTTCATCTAGAACATTTGGAGAGAAAAAGTTTCTGCTGGCTTGATGCAAATCGTTCCTGTTCGCACAATAATGATGTTGACCGTAATGTGATTGCGCAGTTTAGAGTATGGTAAGGTTTAGACGAAACAGCAAATTACCGTATTGGAAGCGCACGCCCAAACCGAAAAATACCGAACTGGAAGCACACGCCCGGTACATGGTAGGGCCAATGGGTTGCAGAGAATTCATGGAACACCGTTACAACAAATACCTCTTCATTAGAGCCGTTTTGCTGAACAGCGTTTCAGAGAACGCAGTTTGGTTAGAGGACGTTTCATCCAGGACATTTGGGGAGAAAAAGTTTCTGCTGGCTTGATGCAAATCGTTCCTGTTCGCACAATAATGACGTTGACCGTAATGTGATTGCGCAGTTTAGAGTGTGGTAAGGTTTAGACGAAACAGCAAATTACCGTATCGGAAGCGCACGCCCGAACCGAAAAATACCGAACTGGAAGCATACGCCCGGTACATGGTAGGGCCAATGGGTTGCAGAGAATTCATGGAACACCGTTACAAGAAATACCTCTTCATTAGAGCCGTTTTGCTGAACACCGTTTCAGAGAACGCAGTTTGGTTAGAGGACATTTCATCCAGGACATTTGGGGAGAAAAAGTTTCTGCTGGCTTGATGCAAATCGTTCCTGTTCGCACAATAATGACGTTGACCGTAATGTGATTGCGCAGTTTAGAGTGTGGTAAGGTTTAGACGAAACAGCAAATTACCGTATCGGAAGCGCACGCCCGAACCGAAAAATACCGAACTGGAAGCACACGCCCGGTACATGGTAGGTCCAATGGGTTGCAGAGAATTCATGGAACACCGTTACAACAAACACTTCTTCATTAGAGCCGTTTTGCTGAACACCGTTTCAGAGAACGCAGTTTGGTTAGAGGACGTTTCATCCAGGACATTTTATCGATTTATGTCACGCACATAGAAGTAGCGCATTTAGCGTGCTCGGATAACAATAAATTAAATGGTTGTCCCCCCCGCAACCGTCGCGATGACTGTTATGTGTTCTTATGAAAGAAAAAAAAAACCAGCATTTTTTTCCCAGAAACTTACTCCACCATGGGTATTTCACCTAAGTCTGGTCAATTATGTTTTTTTTCTGTGTTCGAGCATGTATTTGCCTCAAACTGTTTCTAAGTGCACCCGAATGAGCAGGATGCAATACTTTATCGAAGCGACGCTAATTCTCCATCTGCGGCCGACACCTCTGCGCTTCAGCTTCCCCACACCTTCACCCCCCCTTCGTGCACCCAAAAGAACTCGACGCGTGCGTAAACTGACCAGAGTTACTCCTCGAATTTCTAAAAATGTGTGGGCTCACAATGGTTAAACTAAATGAAGGCGGAGGAGTTCCCCCCGTTCACCCCGAAGCTGGTGCTCGTGTTCAAAATGAACTACGTCGTGCAAAGTCGCGCCACCTTCCTTGTGCACTGCTGATACGGGCGTCACCTTGATTTCCTCCACGTTCTGGTCCATTCAGTACTCACCTAACATGGGCTGCCAGGAGAAAATAAATATACAGAAAGTTGGCACAGCAGGCTATCTAACGTTGTCTGAATCGCACGCCCCAGCTTTTGACGCGGGTTTCTTTGCCGCATGAAATAGCGGGGAAAATCTTAGACGACTGGCTTGAAACACTTCTTCGAGGCCAGCAGCCGCTGAAGCAGATAAATGCTGTACTGGTCAAACAAGAGGCCCCCAAGCGCATCTCCAACGACGTGCCGGTAAAAGACTTTTTGAGGGCGATTGCTAACCATCTAAAACAGTGAGTGCGTTCTTGTACGCTTTTATGGCATTGTACAGTGTAGCTACGTATACAGCTCATTTCTATCGTGCAAAATAAACTTGTACATTTCTGTAGCTAGGTTGATGAATTTGCAGTGCGCACGAAAAATCTGTGCCTTCTGGCAATCTGTGCTGTCAAACACTTTGTAGAAACAGGGTTTCAGAAAACCGAATAGAGGGTTATAGAAGTCAAACTTTTGTAAAGATAATACAAAAGGACGCGTCACCCGAAGCGCGTTCCTTCTGTTGCTCCTTGCCGACATTCGACTCAGAAATGGTCAGTCACAATGACTTCTGGTTGAAAAAGGCACGGTTTTTCTATGCAATACTAATGCTACGGAGTATGTGGCGCTTTATGCATTTCTGGTTGATTGAACAATATTAAAATTTTCTAGCAGCAATTGAATCGCTCCCGAAACTTCCAAACAGCATTTGATGAAACGGCCGACGTCACTTTGACGAAACGGGGTTAGAGGAATCGGCTTAGATGAATTGAACATGCCTTCGATGAATCGGGGTTCGAGGAAACGTTGCTCGATGAATTGTCGCGTACTCAGAATCAATGGAGGTCACACGGGATACATCGAGGGAATTGTTTGCAGGGAGGCGCGAAACAAGAAGCACAGATACCGTTTTGTTTGTTAACGATCGCTCTGTTCACCCCGTGGGCAAGCAAACAACGCAGAAAGCAGGAAAATATCGAAACGCTGATCCGCCCAGCTCAAAAGTAACTGTAGACTGACCCGTTCTTTGTTAAGCAAAATCCTCACGAAAAGGTTGTTCTAGATTGAAAGGTCTAAAACGAACACGCCTAAGTAAATATGTTGGTAATTCGTGTTTTCCGATGCAACGAATGCTTTGCATTTTTCTGCGCTCTATATTCGCGAGTTTTGCAGTTACATTGATGTGTGTAATATTGCGGAGTTTCTAGTTACGACGTTGGTGGTAGATGGGAATTGTTAGGGTGATATTGCTGAGATCCGATTGCCTTCGTGAGCGGCCTACCTCTCAGGTAATTGCTGCGACGCCAGGTGAGGCCAGTGGGGCGCATGCGCGTCGTTTCACGTTGGCCGCACGGAAAATTGTGGAAGGTGCTACCACCGCACTCTCCAAGTGTTTTGTTTCTCCGAAGGCCAAAATACGTGTCCTTTTCTTGTGGTCTAGTGAGGCTCAGTCCTCGCTATGAAACTTACAGTGTCGCGTGTGTATAGAGGCCATTTCAATTTAAAGACGCCGCGCATGCCAATGCCGGATTCTTCGCTCCATAAGTCATTTATAAGTTTCGTATTGATTTTAAAAGGCACCGTTCGGACAATGGGAAGGTCACCTTGACTGCAGTGTAACTTAGCCTGCAGTCGCGGTGCACTTTGTATTCCCAGTGACTCTTGTGCCCCTAAAGTGGACAGGTGGTTGCTTCATGGAAACTGTGAAAAAATAAGAACACATGTGTCGCCTCGTTCACTTTTGTTGTACAGTCTTACCCAAGCATTATTTTGTTAGAAGCACTCTTTCTGCTTCAGAGACACCTTTTCATGACTTACAGTTGCTGCTTCGGGTCTTGTGATACTATTGTTTGAACATAAACGGGCTAAAGCATGTGTACCATATGCTACTTGAACAGACAAGGATGCTAAGCAAACAGGACTATCGAAGGAATAGTGTTTCGGCAGTAGGGCGGATTCCCGCGATGTCATTGTCCCACGAAGTTAAATGTACCAGCTGAACTAGCTACTTACACTATTAAAATATGTTTTCCGTTGGACCCCACTACCGTCGGGTAGAAATGTCAGTAAAAAATAAAGTACCAAGTCACGAAGAGTGCAGATGCGGATGGGTTTGGTGAGGAAGATGAATCAATAGTTAGGACGAAAAGAAAGGAGGCAACGAACTGGCGAACACACGTGGGAACTTCAATTAGTTGGCAATATTTCTTGCAGTTCCCATCATTTTGTTTAGGTTGGATGCGCCTTGCTAAATATTTCTGCCTAGAAGATGTATACAAATGACGTGGAAGGAGACGAAGGAAACACGTGTATTGTTTTGCACCTGTTGCTGTAATAGTCAGCCGCTACGTGTGACAGCTGCTTATTCATTTACGTTTGGTTCCGATGACCTTGTCCTTTGTAGTTGTAGTAATTGCAGCGTTTCTTAGGTTGATTTTGTTTAATGACATATTGTTGGTTATTACAAATACGGTTAACAAAGAAGGGCGTATGGCGCTAGATTGGTACATTTTAAAACCTGTACAAAAAAGAACACACAATGACCACCATTGCAAGTAAAAAGGGCTGAAGTCGAAGCATTCGATTACAAGAAGATAATGTAATGCCAGTCATGTATTTCTGATTGAGGTGAGGCTCGATGCTGGGCTGCTTCTCCGAGTTCTCTTTTCGGCGTTCTGCTTCCAGTCGTTGAGAAATTCAACTTGTTACTGAGGTCGACAAGCAGCCAAGCTACGAGGAAGCTAACGAGATAAGATAGAGCCGGCGGGCGGTGAATGGGTGATAACAAGGGGGTGGAGCGGCTTGAGTTACAAGTGATGTGCAGATTGTTGAAGGTTCCAAGCCATGACGTGAGTTCATCCGTGTGTAAAGGGGTGTTTGTAGGTTGGATGATATTTTTGCTTTTGAACCATATGCTTGAATGGAGGGAGTGTAAAAGCCGCCTCAAGCCCACTGTGGCAGGTATGTTTCGGAGAGCCGCTGATGAGAATAAAGGTGGAGGGGACGGGGGGGGGGAGATGTTAAGGTCGGTGAGGGGGATGAAGCTCATAAAGTAGTGCATCTACGTAATGCCGCGATAGCATCTCAGGAGTTAGAAGCGGCCTTTATCGAAGTGCGGCTTTCATTCCTCTTCAACCAACCCCCCCCCCCCCAACCCCCAACAAACACACACAAACACACATGCTGACCATGACGAATACAAATATGCTTATAAATGTTGGCACCGAATGCAGGTCGCTACCATTTCTAGAAATGCGCCTCTAGGTTGAACACCATTTTGTAAGTATCATAATTGCAGAAATTAATTATATATATATATATAAATATATATATATATATATATATATATATATATATATATATATATATATATATATATATATATAGTAAAAAATGGGTATAGCTTCTAACAAAAATTCCCCGCATTTCCCCGAGGGGAAGAATGTCAAAGTGCGAATGCACGAGTTGAATTTGCGCGGTTCGGTATTGTTCGCGAAAGAGAGATCACACACACACACACAACTACAAAGAAAGAAAGATGCATTTATTCACAGACACCTATTTGTGTTGTCGTTGTACTTGATTGCTAGAGCGGATCTCAGCTTTGAAATTTCGTGTCAGTACTCCTTTAAGCGGGTGCATTAGCCCTTCTCACGCCCGATTCCTGGCCAATCCCCCACGTGGGTATGTGCCCTGCACAGACACCTATTTGTGTTGTCGATGTACTTGATTGCTAGAGCGGATCTCAGCTTTGAAATTTCGTGTCAGTACTCCTTTAAGCGGGTGCATTAGCCCTTCTCACGCCCGATTCCTGGCCAATCCCCCACGTGGGTATGTGCCATGTCAGCGGCCAGGCAGCGCGCGCCCATCTCCCCCCGTTGCCAAGGAAGGCGAGGAGATTCCTGGCCAATCCCCCACGTGGGTATGTGCTATGTCAGCGGCCAGGCTGCGCGCGCCCATCTCCACGTGCGCGGACATCGCCGGTGGACGCAGGTTCAGGGTCGCTTAAGAAGTGCATTGCACTTAAAACTGTGTATTTGTCGACGTCTAAGTCGGATGCCAACCTTTATCGACCTTTATCAAGTCTTGGTAAAGGTCGGCATCCGACCGAAACGTCGACCAATAAACAGTTTTGTTAGAAGCTATACCCATTTTTTACTATTTGTCACGGCAACCGAAGACAGCCTTTCTGGTAATGAAAGTGTCTATATATATATATATATATATACATATATATCAGGGTGTCGAACCGAAAAAAATACCGGTTCGGTTACGGTTCGGGTTCGGGTGAAATAATTTCGTTCCGGTTCAGTTCCGGTTCGACAAAATCACGTACCGAACCGGTTCGCGAACCGGTTCGGGAGCTTGAACCGGTTCGCGAACCGGTTCGATGAGTTGAATTATCACTGAAATTAGAAAAAAAACATTTACTAGTTTAAAACGACCGTCAAATCAAAACACAAACTAACATTCAAAATGCTGCTGCTCACCAAGGGCAGCTTTAAACAATTTAAAGCTTTAAACAGCTTTAAACTTTAAACAATTTGGAGATATTAGAAAAACACATGAAGTGGCGACGATTTACCACCTTCTTTCTCACTCAGACTTTATGTTGTCCCAGTGACTATTCATAAAGCCACCGCCAAGAGATATGACGGTGGGATATATTTTCTGCCCTTTCCTTTTTTGTTGAAATCGCAATCGTCGCTATGCAATCACCCATCACGCTAACCTTGAAGCCTTAAATTTAGTCCTGCGTACTGGCGCGTTCAAATACCAGCGCTTAATACCAATGGCGCACATTTTTTATATTTGTAACAAAACAGAAAAATCCTACAACAGGCACATAAATACTACCAATGAATTAGAATATTTGGTCACCAATAATTTGTTAGCCGTCACCTTATCGAATGTGTTAGCCACACTTTTGTTAAAAGTAAGCTTTAGTTAACGCTCAGTCACTGCATTATTGCTCTGACCACTGCAATTCCTTTTGCGATACCGAAAGTGTGCATTACAATCAGTATGTCATCGTACCGCCTGAACCCTTATCATCGTTCCGTGTGCTACATTGCGGAATCTTATAACAGATAATGTGGTTACAAAATGAAAGGGAAATTTGACACGTGGAGCATGAGATGGGACTTTTTGGGTAGACGCTCTTTAATTAGTCCACAGCAGTACTCCCCTCCGGAACGAGTAGCAGTAAAAGCAATGTAGCGAGTTGGGCAAACGGCTTAGCAAACGGCTTAGCCACTGAGCAGCTCCTGCGGTCACACTTGTCAAGTATTAATAGTGTCGGACCTTTTAAACAAATTATGAAATGCAAAAAGTTTGCACACATCGGGTGTGAGCTTTCGCTGTTGCGCAGTGGAGCACTCCTGCAGCCTGATTGCTCCAATGAAGTCGCAGCTAGGGAAGGGCAAAGTCGTTTTATATCCCCTGCACGCTGCCGAGAATGACATTTCGTTTGGTCAGCTTGCACTACGCTCGCGCCTCCAGCAGCAACAGACCACTGCTACATTGGTGCTCATTCATTTCCCCTGTTGTTACATAGAGCGTGATAGTGTTCAATTGTCTGGAGGGGAAAGTGCGCGAGCAAGTACGAAGTTGATGGTACGGGAAAGAAAAAAAGGCCTGAATTGCATTCACTGTGCAATATCAACAACAGAGGGTCGAACCGTTTCGGCATGAACCGGTAACCGTTATTTCTTTTTCCGGTTCAGTTCCGGTTCGGGTTCAGCGTGCTCAAAAAATAACGGTTCGGGTTCGGGTTCAGTTCCGGAAAAAATACCGGTTCAGTTCCGGTTTTCGGTTCGGTTCGGTTCCGGTTCGACACCCTGATATATATATATATATATATATATATATATATATATATATATATATATATATATATATATATATATATATATATATATATATATATATATGTATATATATGCGTGTGTGTGTGTGTGTGGTTTGTGTGTGTGTGCGCAAGGCTGTACGAGAATTGTTATTTATGTTATTGTATTCTTTTATCGTTGTATTCTAGTACTCTTGTGCTCTATTGTATTCTTAAGTACTGCCTTCGAGATGTTTTACCCTGCGTGCGGATATCTACGCGTACACGTTTAGGCTCTTCCTTTACAAGCCATCAGTTGATAGGGACAGCGGCGTTTACTGCCTTCTTTTAAACGCGTCCTTTGATTTGTTGGCAGTTAGCTCTGCGGAAAAGGTCCTTTTAAATGATGCTGAACTGATTCATTAATTTGATTAATTTAATTGATTCATTGGTGGATTGATCGATCGATTGATTGATTGATTGGTTGATTGATTGTTTGATTGATTGATTGATTGATTGATTGATTGATTGATTGATTGATTGATTGATTGATTGATTGATTGATTGATTGATTGATTGATTGATTGATTGATTGATTGATTGACTGAGATGGATTGTGGCGTTTAACGCGCCGATTAAACACTTCTGCTAAGAGGCGAGCCGTAGTCGAGGGCTCCGGATTTTTTTTGACCACCCGGGTATTTTTAACGTGCGCCGAAGTCGCAACATACAGGCTTTCTCGCTTTCTCCTGCATCACAAAAGCAGCCACCGCAGTCTAGACCGACCAGTGTGCGTGGGATCAGCAGCACAACGCCCTAGCCGCTGGTCCACCGCTGCGGGTAAATGATGCTGATCTCGATTGAGTGCTCACTGTGGAAGCATTTTGCTGAAAATAAATCGCACGGCGTAATTGGCGCAGCCTTTGCACCACATGTAGGCTCTTTACCACGATGTGTATTCACGTATATGACCTTTTTTGCAGGGGGACCGCGCAACCCACATCAAAAATGCTACACCAACCTGGGTTATCAGCCGTGCCGAGTGGCACATTCTGGCCAGCGTTGGCACTTCGACATCATCACAAAAACTTGTGTGAAGACCGGCGCCTGCGCTGAAAACCGCAATAATTTTCTTTCCAAGGAAGAATGCGAATACGCTTGCCCTGGCTGTGTGTATATGATTTATGCTTTTTTTTCGGTTTTGCAAAGACCAAACAGAGCGCACCTTCCAGTGCGCCCTGTTCTTGCTAGAGAAATATTCTCCACATAGGTAAAGCAGTGCTATATCGTTTCTTTGCACAGCGTTCGTCTTCGACAGTGTGTTAGAAAAGGAAGTGGTGGTTCCGAAAGCGCCGCAAGGGATGCAGCAGTCAATTCTCCATCTCGGTTAAAAATTTGGTTCCCTTAAGTCGACGAGTAGGTATCAGGGAAAACCTTATCGTACGACGCTATGTGAAGACTAAAGAATGGCTATTCTCACTCTAACAATAATAGAAATTGGGCTGAATTAATAATTTTTCTGACATTGAATATATTCGCGTGTTGATGAAAGCCTTATTGCGTACAATACTGGTTGTTCAAGCCGCATAAAATTGATTTTACGGCAGCCTTTACACGTTTTTTATCACTCCTGATGGGCGTCGTTTGTAGCCGCATCTGGAAGTACTATAGGTCATTGAGGCTTTAAATTGAAGTAGATGATAAGGCGCGCTACGAATTTGTAGTGCAGATCTAGGGTTTATCTCCTCCTAACCTAGTGTTTGCAAGAAGCGCCCCTAAACTAAAAAAAAAACAACAACAAATGGCTGGAGCTTGGCATTCCATTATCAGCGTGCATATTATCATCACCAGTGATTATAAATACGCCAATTTTCTTTGACTCTAATTTTGGTGAGTCTGAAGACGTCCATACGAAGCGGTAAAGATTTAAAAGGGCGGGTTTAGTTAGGGCGTGTCTCAAAGTTTAACCAAATCGTAGTAAATGCAGGGTAGCCTCTTTTCGGCATCTTAGAGGAGCGAAACGTCCTCCAGTTTGGCTAGTTCTGTAATGCTTACCAATAAAATAGGCGAAAGGAAGAAAAATCACTTCACACAGTTAAAAGCAGAACACCATAGGTATGCGAACAAACATGCTGTATGAGTATATAACACTACTTAAAAAGCTTTTTTTATCGTTTCTACGACTTGTAGCAATGGCGTGTTTGAAAAGTTTCTGTATTTTATGTGCAACGTAAAACTAGAATCTAGTTCGAGCGCAGACCGTACTAACAACGCAAAATTAGAATCCCTCCGCTCTATTGCACAACCCCCCCCCAAAAAAAAAATCAGAGACTATAAAAAATGACGTGTTCTGCACCGACTATATAAAGGAAGTTTAGAAAGCACATTAAGCCACTCAGTAGCAGAAAGGTGCCAACATATTCACCATAAAAATTGAACGTGCAGCCTCAACTTTAGTTCGGCCAAAGCTCGAGTATGCGTAGTCGATCTGGGACCCGCATATCAACTCGTTACTTCAGGATATCGAAGCTATCCAGAATCGTTCCGCACGCTTCATATTATCTAACTATTTTCGTACGGCTAGCGTCACTTCCATGAAATCTACCCTTAACCTAGTTGATCTGTCTGTTCGCAGGAAAATATCACGACTGTGTCTTTTTCATAAAATTTATCACGGCAATTTAACGCTCAAAGATTCGATGCTTTTTCCTCCCACTTATCATTCGACAAGAAATGACCATCAGTTCAAGGTTGGCGTACCCAGCAGCCGGACAAACTATTATTTCAACTCATTCATTCCTAAAACCAGCTCTGACTGGAACCACCTCCCCACCTGCATTGCTTCAATAATTAATCCAGTCAATTTCAAGGTGGCTATTAGTGGCCATATTATTTGAATTATCTTTCTTTCTCATGCTGTTTTTCCGTGAATTCCGCGATTTTGTGTAAATCCTGCTATGTTGTTCCCGAGTGTGGAGAAGGTTTTATCAACCTTCTGATTTTTCCTTTCCTGTTATTGTTTATATTACTAGTTGATGTGTATATTTCAAATATGTAAATATGTTTCTTATGTGTAACCAAACTCCTGCTGCATTGCCTGTAGAGTGTTTGACCCCCCCCCCTCCTCTCTGTAATGCCCATGTGCTTTGAGAGTAAATAAATATATTAAAAAAAATAAATAAATAAATTTGTTAGTAACATGAAGGTTCACTGAATTTAAGGGTTCGGGAAAAAACAAGTAAGGTTCGAAAGTACATATAGCAGTTAAAGTCTATATGGTAATTTTTTCTCGTAGGGAAAGATTTGTGCTTGAATGTGCAAGAATGTCGCTATAACACCTAAACACTGCTCATTAAGTTTAGCCTTGATGAAACAAATGTAAGTCGGAAATGTAAATGTAAGGAGCGCTGCACATCAAAAATATGAACGACAGAATTATGATTGATCATATCTGAAGGAAAGCTAAATACACAAAGAGTACAAACGAGTATTTGCAATTTTGTATAAAGGGATGTTATAAGGCTGACGAAAAGCGGTTGCTGTTTTACATTAATTTATTCTGGTGAAGGCTTGTAAGTGCCGCGTGTTATTAAAACGCTGAAGTGGAAATACAAATGCATCAGTGACCATAATTTTCATCGATCCTTATTGCAGATATTTTTTTACAAAATTAATATGCTTGTAGTTAAATAAAGAAAATCTCTGAGTTTGTGATTGTATCACTAACACATCAACGATTGCCGCTTCATCTGAACGACGCTTACATGGCAAATCTGGCTTGGTGTTTACCTTCTTTTTTCAGATTCGTTTTGCCTCTTTCCTGTGAAAGAAGGACACTGTAAAAATACCACTGTCAAACAGCAGTGGTACTTTGACCCGTACTCTCATCACTGCAAGAAGTCCCATCATTGTGTATTCGGAGAGAATGCTTTTCAAAGACGGGAGGAATGCGTCTCCACGTGCCGTGCAGGTAATTACAAAACAGAATTTTGTTACGTTAAAGGTGCTAGGCCTTCGATAAGGTGTTTTTCTGCCCTGAAAAGCCAAGATTTGGGCAAGCGTTAAAACAATGTGCAAATGGATGAATGAGTGAAATATTTGAGATTTTTAGAGTAGTGGATTCGGACAAATGCTGCATTAATATGCTGCACAAGGCCAGGCATAATATAAAAGTGTATCTCGTTCGATGTAAAAAAACTTGATGCACCATAAAAAACAGTTTAAAAAATTTGGCTCACAATTACGATACTCCCGAAAGCGAAATAAGTGCGCAGGGTGAGCTGCAGTCTTCGGGGTGACGGCGTGTATAATTGCTTGGTCTCACAAAGGGATTGCGCATCAGCGAACATGCGGAGGCGCAATATATGCTCCGCCGTTGTTTCCTAGAGCGTCGCCACGGGGGAACTCCTCCGCTTCCCTGCTGGCTCTATCTACGTTTTCTGGGTTATCTTTTAGCGTGTCGCCGCTGGTGAGAGTGTCTGGACTCCTCTCGGCATACCGCTTTCCGCCTCGTGCTTTCTCCATACTTTCGTCCGCCTTACTGCTCGTTCTATCTCGTTTGCCTTCGGTGGCCCTTCGTTCGCTCGGTTACGAGGTATGACTGCGCCGCGAAACCGCAGGAGCGGGCCCCTAAGTGCTGAGAACTTAAAGAACATCACTCACTAGAAATTGCAGTGACTATTCCCATCCTATGGACAAAAGTTGGGTATTGTCGTCCACTTGCGTATTTTGTATCTGAACGATACCCGTGGTCCCAGTGACTAATTCTGGTGCCTCCTTGGAAGTGTCGAGTTTAGAACCACAATGAACGCTCACTAGACAGTTTGTTTCTAATGCAGAAAAAAACACCGGTTTTATGGCTAGTGAAATAAGCAATAAGAAAAAACAGCATAGAGTTGTCAGAAAGCACATATGTGGAAAGATGTTTTCTCGCTGAAACATTGTAAAAAGCACGCAACACAAACGTCTGCTTGCTGCGCGCTCAAAAACACCCTGAATATGTTTTTTTCCGAAATGCCCGTTTCAAACTTACCGCCACAATAAAATGTGACCCTGTGCGTTCTTGAATTAGCATTTAAATTTTCAGAGAAGTGGTTTCCCTAAGAGAAGTCCGCGAAATACCGCACTACGGTCAAGCACTATAGCTTTATTAAATGTTTAAATCACGTTTATTTTTCAGTAAATACACTGTTCATTATAAAAGCTTTCAAATGTTATCTAGTTTAAAGTAACCGCGTTTAATTTTCAAATTCCGACAATGAACCTGAGAATGGCGAGAGGATGTACCTTTGGAACATAAACATCGCGGACAATTTTTGTATACTTAAATCCTAACCTGAAGTGATAGACGTGAAGCAAAGAAGGTCCGCTTTTATCCACAAAAACAGTTACTCTGGATGTATACTCAAGAGAAAGTAGATAACGTTACCGATGTATTTAATCTTTGGTTACAAATGAACGATAGCCATGTCAACCTTTGGAACGCGCGATGAGAAACGTTCATTAATAGACGGTGGCATTGGCATGTTTATTGCGGTTTAACATTGATCAACGTTGCTTCTAACATCGGCGTCGTTTGAAAGCGTATATCGGCTACCGATGGTCTCCAAAGGCATCTGCAAAGTATTTTATGGCCCGCTTATCGGAAAACAAAGTAATAAGTGGTCATGACTTTTAGTTTATTGTAGTAACTGCGAAGCTGCTTGGCAAATTGTAATTTTTTGTGTGCGCAGAAAAAAAAATACCAAGAAATTGCAGAGCGTGCGCACGTGATCGTGGGCCTCACGGCGACGCCCGGCAGTTAGGAAAACCAAGAATATGCGTAACGCTAGTGTGTGTGCGCGCCTCGTGACGACCGTCCAGCGTCGCCTGCGCACGTTCGTCAAGTCAAACAAACCTACTTAGGGAATCGGCCAAGATTGCGGCGACCATCCGGCAGTTATCAAAACCAAGAAAATGCCAAGTGCTCGTGTGTGCGTGTATTGCTGCGACCGTCTAGCGTCCCTGGACCACAATTGTCAAGCCAAGCATTGCCGCTTAGGAAGATTTGGCCAAGACTGCAAAAAAAAAAAAAAAAACTCCAGCGTGCGCCGTTATCGTGGCAACACCTGCTCGGTATGAGAAAGACACGTCATAGCGTACGCCCGTCCAAGGTCACGTCCAAAGGTTATCTCCTCGGAAAAAGGAAAGAAACTCACACTTATAGCAACAATGATGGAATAAAGGTCGTTGCGGAAGCGAACAATCGAATTGGCTGAAATCATGAACTTCAACCTTCGTGATGGTCGTGAAGGTGGCGTACAGCTCCGCTACCTTCAAATCTTACGCGTTAGTGCCGGCTTCCTTTAGTTTTCATTTATTTATCAATCTATTTATGAAATATAAATAAATAAATAAATAAATAAATAAATAAATAAATAAATAAATAAATAAATAAATAAATAAATACAAAATCAAAATGAAATAAAATAATAAGCTACCAAAATTGATTATACCTCTGTTCCTATTGCTTTAAAGTGGACGTTTGCGACGCACCACGGCCATCGGAACTGTGCCAGAGCGGTCAGAGGGCGGTGTGGTTCTACGATCCAATGTCAATGACCTGCCGTTCCGATGTCAACTGCCACAACAGAGGGAACAACTTTCCAAGCATGCAAGAATGCTTGAAGGTGTGCGTAAGAAGTGCGTATTGATCGTGTCTGTTCTCCAGCGTGTTCATTTTTAAACGTTACCTCAGTGTGTGGAGACGAGAACCGAGGGCGAAAGAAAATATAAACCATTTCCTTGCGGTGGGCGGAGATGCGGGAAGATACAAAACGCGCCATGAAATGGGTATTTGCTCGGGGAATATGAAGAGCACATACGTTCTTTAAATTATTTCGTGAAGCTGATAGTCACCATTTCTTTCAGACAAGGTGTGGCAGTGATGTATTAAAATGTTTTGTGTGCATTTATTTTTAGCTGTTGTGTACGTAGATCTATGTAGTTGGTATAACCCTGATGGCGCAACAAAGAGATTATTTGCTGCTTCGGCACTTCGTTTCCTATCATGCGGTTTTATATTTTTAGTGAGAATATTTAATGACACATCTTCTACCAACCTTCACGCCTTCATCATCAAAAGAATAAACCTTACATTGGATAATGTCCGCATTTGTACAGTTGTATTTTTTGTTTAATTGTTATTTACAAGCATAATTTCTGCTCGCTTAAAAAGTATCTTGAAAAGCTTTTTTATTTTACATGAGCTGCACGGAAAAGAAACGCGTCTATGATATTGTCACGAACCATTCATTGGGTTTGTTTGTTTATGTTTTGTGTTTACTGCCCGGCTGCGCCCGGCTCTCTTATCTGTCTCCCAAGCGAAGAGCGTGTTCCATTCTTTATTTTTATACTGCACCGGTTATCTCGTTCTGATACGGAGAGCGGTTCGCCCTAACGTCACTAGCCTAGAATAATCTTCTTGATCTACAATGTTCTGGATGTAAATCGACGGTTCCAGAAACACTCGCGCCGAAACATAAAAGCCTGGAGAGAAGACGCCGCGGTATACGATTCCAGACACCAGTCAGCGCACATTGCTTAGTTGACTGCTGTTTCGCCGCCTGTTTATTCTTTGAGTTGTTAGGGGAGCACAAGTTTTTGAATGATTGTAGGGTTTAACGCGCCGACGCAACGCAGGCGATGAGGCGCGCCGTAGTGGAGGGCTCCGGATTAACTTTCACTACCTGGGGATCTTTAAAGTGTGCCGAAGTCCGAGCAGAAGTTCGCTCCAATAAACTTGTTTTCCTTCAATACAGCTGCGTCGTCTTTGGCTACATGACAATATAAAAATCGCTTTGTAGCTACTGGTATTTGGAAATTTAAGTAAAAACGAGCTAGATTATTTTAGTTAGGCTATTTACAATTAACGAGCTAATATTACGGCGAAGATATTAAGCTGGGGTGTGTGCAAAAATTCTTCCTATCCGCTTTCTTAGTTCACTTTTTACCAGTTACAAGTTGGAAACTAAAATTGTAATATGTTTTTGTAACTAAAATAGGAATTGTTACTTAAGTCACCCGCTGTTCTCGCTCAGTGGCTAAGGCGTTTGGCTGCTGAGCACGAGGTCGCGGGTTCGATTCCCGGCCGCCGCGGCCGCTTTTCTGGTGGAGGCGAAAAGCAAAAACGCCCGTGTGAACGAGATTTTTGCGCACGTTAAAGATCCCCAGGTGGTCAAAATTATTCCTAAGCCCTCCACTACGGCGCGCCTCATCGCCTGCGTTGCGTCAGCGCTTTAAACCCTACAATCAATAAATTGTTACCTAAGTATGCACAAATCATCGCCTTCAATGTGGAGAAACTGTGACATCACGTAGCTCCTATAATCAATAACGGACTGCATTTCAACCATTCACAAAACCTATAATTCTTGCTTCTGGGCACAAAACAACGGCTAAAAAGTACAAAATTACAAAGTACTTGGACTGTGAGCCAGAATTTACATTTTGACGTTTACATATTTCGTTAGACACAAAAGCATACCTATGCCTTGTGATGGCGTCGATAAGGAAGATTCTTGCAATTGTAGATGAACCCAGTACTGAAATATGAGCCCTACAGAGCTGCTCTTCACTAGGGGCAGCATTGAGTGATCCTAAACCAAGGAATGTTTGTAATGCCTGGCTTCAATGAAAACTTTTGTGTGACTGTTACACCAAAAAAAGGCAAGAAGGGCTTGCCCACGAAGTCGGTAAGACTGAGTCGGCGCGCCGAATTAGCGGCTGAATCGGGTATTCTTCTGCCGTACCTACTGTTTGAGCAGCTGAGGTACACGCCTGTGTGTGGATGTAGAGGAAGCTGGTAGAGCGCTGTGGCCCCTCGAGTATTTGTGGCAGTACAAGCTCAGAGAAACCCATATCACCGAAGCAAAAGATGCTAAAAATGAGCAAATGTTTACAGCTATAGCTGCTAGTCAGCGTTTGGTACCTTTTTGCTTTTACAATTCACAGTAGTGCATAACGTTATTTTTATTTTCAAGGCACTGCAGAGCTCAAGAGGGGCTTTAACATGGGTGGGTTTGACGCACAGCCTACATAAAGCAATATAGAAGCGCTAAACGTACAAAAGGTTGCGAATTTCGACATAGTAATCACCATACAACAGCAGCCATAAGAAAATTCCCAAAACGTCCTGGAAGATATATGAAAGTAGAATAACAAAGGTAATATCATAGAACTTTGCCAACGAATAACTCAATCAGTTACATAGCTACACACACGCACAAATGACGCAATGGGTTACATTTATCTGTTGCGGTGCTTAAATCTTAGAACAGATCTAATTAAAGAAAGCAGACAGGCTCATACAAAGAACTAAAATGTTGAATCCTTCGAAAAATAAACATTTTCATTGTGTACGTGGAGAGGCTGTAACAGATTCTTTTAATGCGCACTTGTTTCTACATGGTGTAGGCTTTCAGTACGTCAAATATTCAATATAAAATTGCAAAACGTTGAAACCATCCAAAACCCACGGCACTAAAGTTTTGTTTTTCTTGCACTAGGAGTGGTGGCACCGCTTACAATCAGCCCGGTGTGCTTGACGCCTCCTCCGATCCACGGATGTGCCCCTGTCACCGAAAGGTGGGTCTACAACGTGCACCTCAAAAGGTGCGAGAGAAGATTCGCCTGTGCAGTCGCTGGGAACAGCTTCAAGACGAGAAACGACTGCGAACACAGCTGTCCGACGGGTGAGCAGATGTAGGGTGTCGGGAATAATGTTTGTTCAACTGTCTGGGCGATGTCTGGCAAAGTGTGGGCATGTCCACACTAGGTGTTGGAGATCTGGTTTGGCATGAGTGTTGCAGTAGGGACATCGTGGGCGCGTGTTGGGGCATTTCGTCATTTTCTGAGTAATGTGAGGACTGTAGGCGGCATCCATCTGCGTATAGCTTGTTGATGAATACTTCCTCGGGCTGCTGCAGGAGGCAATGTTGGCAAGATACCCAGCGAGTGTAACCTGTTGGTAACGTTGTCTGTTACGTCTCTTTAGTCGGAAAGTAATTTTAGTGCAACAGTTCAAAAGGTGAATATGAATGAATATGAATATAGTATCGGCAAGGAGAAAATATGGAGGAAGGCGTACACGCAGATATTTTCAATTAAAAAGTGTGGACGAAAGTCCTCACGCGGACCAAATGTGCGTTTGTGAACTCCGCAAAAAGATAAAACGGTTTGATGCGGACTAGTTCGCGCAAAGTCAGAGCACTGGTTAATGCTTCGATTTAGGTTCTTCTTTTACAAGTTAAACACCCCTGCCGTTATAGTTTCCTGCGAGAGGAGGTAAAGTTTCAATCATCCTGTGATTTTAACGGTTTATACTCAATGTAAGAGCGCTATAAACTGGCAGGGGACAAACACAGAAAAAAAAACAACGAACAAAACGAGTGAACCGCGAACTATCGCAAATGAACTTTATACGTTACCAACGCATCACTCATTTTGCACTTCTATTCTTTTTTGTGTACCTTGTCAGTTACAAGCGCACTTCCTTTGAGTATGAACAACGGTCTGAATAGTGTTGCATCATGGCGGCCATGGGAGCAGCTGTAGTTGATTTCGCCCAACCGTACAAATCGATTCCGCTCACTGACTAGCCAGAGTCTGCTGTTAAGTATTGATAGTGCCTCTGGCTTACCAATTAACGTGAGAGTTTGGGGGAGGTGGTACTCCATTGAATAATTGCTAACAGCGCGAACAATTAGATGAAGGTCAAAAGAGAGTGGCTACATGGACAAGCGCTGACTTCCAACTGATGATTTACTTCAGAAAGTACAAATATACAAGTATTCACCGATTATCCGGGTTGCGCAAAAAACATGGGAACTAGACAAGCACTGCGTATAACAAAGACAACCATACTTTCTATACAAAAACAGCAAACAAAAAGGCGTGATTTAGCGCAAGTGGTGCACCGCCGCGGAGAACAGATAACCCAGTTCTTTCTCTGAAAGACTAAGAGACGGCATACTGACGCATGCGTCGCCGAGACGTGACATTTGGGCGGCTTCTACTATCTCTCTAGTTAATTGATTGTTCCTTCTACAAATAATACGACACTCATTGTACAGAGGGGCAGTCCTTACCTAGGCCACAATCCTTGCAAAGGGCACTCAGGTGTCCAGTGTGGGCACTCTGAATATTCCTAAGGTGTTTACAAAGGCGGACGTAAAGGCTCCTTGAAGACTGGCCGACATACTTTGTTTCCGCAGGACACTGCAATGACGTAGACGACGTTGTCAACGCAAGGCACACACTAATTGTAGATGCAGAGAATCTGATTCGCTCGCCTTGTCCCTCCGGCGTCGTCGTCGTCGTTGTCGTCGGCGTTGTCCGCCCCTCCCCCATTCTCCTCGCCGCGCCAGCTGCGCTCTCGGCCGCTCACCCCTCTCCTCTCCGATAGTGAACACTCTCTCGTGAGGGGCACTGGATTAGATTGGATTGGATTGGATTGGCTTGGATTGGATTGGATTGGATTTGGATTGGATTGGATTGGATTAAAGTGGATTGTGTTGCGTCATAGCCGCGCCACGTTGCGTCATAGCCGCGGCAGACGCGCTGGGGCCGGCGCATGTGCAGTACTCTCTCTTCCGTGGTTTCCTCTCCTTCGGGCGCGCTGCGCATATAACCGGTGTGCCGTTCTCCCGCGAAGCAACATCCACGCTTGGCTCAAACACCTAGAGTCCACGCCGCTTTACAAGTACGCCAACGTCGTCATCGACTGGGACCGCCTTACGCAGTCCCCTCAACGTTATGCGCGCTATAAAACGCGGTCCCTTCGCCGCTCCGCCTATGCGTCGCATCTACACAGGGGTTCCCGCGAGGGGAGGTGGGAGTTTTTTTTCATGTTTTGTCTGGCAGCCTTCTTTGAGTTCGCAGGTGATGTTTCCTTGCAAAGTTTTGACAGTTTTTGGGGCACTGAAAACACTTTGTTTACTTGGGAACTCGCCCCTATGCGTTTGTCCGTGTAGCCACTCTCTTTCATCCTTCGTCTAATTGTTCGCGCTGTTAGCATTATTTCTGGCTAACCAGTGAGAAGAAGCGGTTGATTCCAACAAGCCCAACATGAAGCCTTCCTGAACGCAAAGGTTGATGCTTCGAAATGTACATGGATAACTAAATAGTATCCGCAGCAGTAATTTTACTTTGTCTCCCCCATCTTTCAGAGGCCTTCTGTTACCTGCCGAGACCTCACGAGGATCCATCATGTGTCCATCATGGCCCGCTAAAGCACACGTGGTTCTACGATCGGTTTACACGTGAATGCCGGATTGGTGTCACATGCGCTCATGCAAGTGGCAACACATTTCCAACTCGAGAGCTCTGCAGCGACATTTGCAGAAGCAGTGAGTAGTTCTCATTTCCTCACGTGTTCATTTATTCATCACAATTACTATTATAACGGGTTAATGGAATGAATCAGGCCAGCTAGACATACAATTATCCTTCTTTCTGCCGGTCTAACAATGTCAAAATGCAAATCGAATCTTTGTGCAGAATGCAGCACGGGAGTGTGCTAATTTTTAATGGCTGCCACCAGAATCTTAATGTGACTTAGCACAATTTCTAGCAAAAACAAAGCGCTGTGCGCTGTATGAACGGAAATAGGCATAGGTAGAAAAACGATATTTTATTTTGAAACTGTGAGAATGAATGCGGTCTTGGACGTCAAATGGGATTCTTTTGCTAGATACAGAAGGCGAAACAATATCACGATTCTCAGGTTCGTGGCTTATAAAATCTTAGAAATTGTGAGAATTGTAATTCTACGAAGATGTGGCCATGGCTCCAGGCTTATATTAGATTGCAGTAGCTGGTTAAAATAAAGTTTTTTTAAGATCTTCTGGAAAATATTTTATATAACAAAGAACGCGTCGTAGTTCCAAAACAATTACCAGCCCTTCTGTGAAGAAAGAGAAGCAAAGGTAGGACGGCGATACGATTTTACAGGACTTTAGTTAGGTGTGCCCGAAACAAACCCCAGTAGCTTGTAATTTGGGATTGAGCGTGATTCGTGGTTGATCTGCTGAATGAATCGTGGGAGGAATAGAAATTTATTTCAGAGGACGAACACCGGGATGTCCCTTTCGCTCAATTAGGAGCATCTATGTTGATAGGAGAATGAAATTTCAGCAAATTTACAAGTTTACTCTGAACTGTGTATTTTTTGAAATTTAGAAAAACGTGGCGGCATAGTACGGCAGTCTCGGCAGCTAATTTCCATTTAATTTCTTGCGGTACAGCTACAATATAACAGGCGTAACAGTCGTTTTCCTTATCTATACTCACTGCGCAAATAGCCAATTTATTGGCTTGATACTATAACAACTTTATTGCAAAGGGATTGTGAGAACTAAATAAAACACGGCATGATGGTGGAGTGTCTTAACGGCAAATTTCTGTGTAGTCCTGTAAAGATACCTAAGAAATTGAAGGATACAGAGAATTTGTGAGAAAGTGGAAACAACATGTTGTTCCTGTCGACGCAAAGCGTACACGGACGAATGTCGATTTTCCGTAAGAGAGGTTTGTACAGATTCTACGAACAAAAATAAAGGAGGAGCTCAAGATTCTTCTCATTTAAGAGGCACGTTGTTTTTGATTGCCGAGATACATTTAAGATGAACAGCAACATTTGATTGCGTTTGAATATCGCACGCGAACGCAATGTTCTTCGGCTTCTTCATGAGAAAAATCGCACCAGTGCATGGAGTCAAACTCCGCACTTCGAACCGAAAAGCGCTATAAGTGTGCTGGTTAGCCAAAACGGCGTTTCCCTCAATAGCCTGGATTAAGAGTTACTACGTAAATCTCAGCACGTTTATAGTGGGATGCCAAGGGGCTTGTAGGACAATTACCGTTTGTGCAAAACTGAGTAACATATACCGTATTGCAACAGAAAATTCATATCGGAACAGTTGTTGTTTCCCAAATAGAAAAAAGGATCCTTATTTATGTGGTCCAATTAATTTGCTTTGAATTAAGGTAACGTATGCGTGACGACTAGAATAGAAGTCCCTACTTGAGACGTTTTCCCATGCTGTGTACTGCGCGTGAAAAGCTGATGACACTGATGAATTTTCTTGAAAAGGTTTAAATATTGTTCTTTCTTCCAAACATTCCTGCTTTTATGAGGTTAATGAAAGCCATGCATTTTCTTTACCCTATTTTTTCAGGGGACGTTTGCACACAGCCTCCGCTGTTGTCTTCATCGTGCGGCGAGAAACACCGCACTGTTTGGCACTACAGTCGTAAGTCGAGGAAATGCGTAAAGGCAACAAACTGCCACACGAGGGGAAACAACTTCCCTTCATCGCACGAATGTCACAAAACCTGTGACCGGCGTAAGTAACCAACTGCATGAACTAACCTTCTGTCATCAATACGCTAACCTATTTTTGAAAAATTGTCTTTTAATATAAGCAATGAGCGAACAGAAAGGGAGAGCAGTTTAGGTTTTAATTTCTTACAAATTTTCTCCCCTCTTCAAAAGAGGGCTGTAGAAGGTTTCGGTAAGTGTATTTTAGTTGACGTGTAAGATGATTTTGTGGAACTGCGAAAAGCTGAAAATTTTAGCAACACATTCTTTGTAGTGACCTCGGCAATAAGTTATGTTGCCTTGCATCAAACGCAGAGGCGTAGCTGAAGTGAACCAGACTGTATGGGTAACATTTTTTTCTGAGCGCCAATGTATTTCAGGTTGAATTGATTGAATTTAAATTATGAGCGGGGTTTTTGACAGAGGGGATTTTTGGTCCCATTACTGGGCTAATTTACTCTTTATACGCGTAAAATAAAAAAAAGAATAAAACAAGTAAAGATTTTCGAATATTGACAGTGAGTATGCTTGAGTATGCTTGAGTATATTGAGTATGCTTGAGAGCACGTGATAAGCGGATTCCTATCCTATGCCTCCTGTTTTATTTTGAAGCGACTTAGCGTTACGGTCGTTGGAAGTTCGACGAAGAATTGCAACCTTCCGGAATAGGTACACAGGCATTCTGTAAGCTTTGAGAAACATTGCCATGCACCTTGGTTTTGGAACCACGTGCTAATGGTACTTTTGGTAGCTTTTGTTAGCAAAGTAGTTAAGAACCTAAATAAAAGTTATTCTTCCGCAATTCGTTTGTGCAAGGACTACTGTAATAGAAGAGCACATGGGGTGTGATATGACAAGCCTTTTTAGTCCCAGCCTGCCTGCGCATATTTCTAAGCAAATGAAATATTTGAGTCAATCTTTCAGCGCGATGATGCTGCAGCCATGCTTTCTGCCTAGTCTAAAGTGAGAAAAAGAATTTACAGGCACATTTGTTCAACAGAACCCATCTTCCTTTAAACCATAATATTCTATAACTTTAATGTTTAACGTTAACAATATTCTATAACTTTAATGGGAGGCCTTAGTTTTAAGCATTGATGGAAACGTACTTGAGAAACTTCGTGAAGCTTGAAAAGGGCTTTTATCTCCCCAATAACGCATGCTTTAAAAAGCAGACTGCTTCGTGAGAGAACGAGAAAGGCCCTTATTGGTACTGGCGAGATTAACCTCGGAAAGGCGCCTACGTCAGATTTATAAGAAAAAAAAGTAATTTGATGAACGCAATTATGATGGATGCAATAACGAAGGTGCGCGTGTTTGTGTGAGGCGCTGATTTGTAGTTCGCACGAAGGTCCATACAGCTTTTATCCAAATGGTTGTTTAAAAACTCCGCTATCAGTTGGTTCAAATGTCTGAAGGACAGTGAGATTGGCGTGACATTATTGATTTGCAGGAAATTGAGAGCACTGTCCCCTATAATATTTCTGGTTATTCAGCTTGTAAAGATTACCTTGGGGCTTCTAAATCGCAACTTGTTGTTAAAGTACACCTTGACAGCAGAGCGTAACACCAAATTTGCAGGGCGGAATAAGGAGGACTGCCTTCACTGGCCGAACCGAGGCCCGTGCTACGCCCTTTCTTTCAAGTGGTACTATGACCATTACCACAAGGACTGCTTCCAGTTTCTGTATGGTGGTTGCAATGGTGGACCAAATTTGTTCGATTCTAAGGAAGAGTGCAGAGAAGTGTGCATTCGTGAGTATGCTTGAATTATTGTCATCATTGGAAGCGTTTCTGGGAGCCTGTAAAATGTAATGCCAGACTTGTTTTGAAGCAAAGTGAACTCTTGCTTTCAAGCACAGTAAACTCACCTACGGGCCAGAAACTTGGAGGCTCACTAAAAAGGTTCAACTAAATTAAGGACGACTCAGCGAACAATGGAACGGAAGATGATAGGCGTAACATTAAGGGACAAGAAGAAAGCGGAGTGGGCCAGGGAACAAACGCGTGTTGAGGAGATATTAGTAGAAATTAAGAAGAAGAAATGGACGTGGGCAGGGCATGTAATGCGAAGGCAAGATAACCGTTGGTCGTTAAGGGTAACAGAGGGTATCCCTAGAGAAGGCAAGTGTAGCAGGGGGTGGCAGAATGTTAGATGGTCAGATGAGATCAAGAAGTTTGCGGGGATAAATTGATCGCAGTTAGCACAGGACTGGATAAATTCGAGATAGTGGGAGAGGCCTTTGTCGTGCAGTGGCCGTAGATAGGCTGGTGATAATGATGATGAAACGTTTTATTAAAACATCATCTGAGGAATATTTTCTCCTGTATAAAAAATACTTCATTAAAACATAAATTATTCGTTTTAAGTGCATTGCAGCGGTGGCTATGAAGCACTTCCAGTAAAGCTATAATCCGAATAAAAAAATGGGTTGGTTGTATGTAGTTTGATTTCCTGCGACTAGTGTAGCGCGATAAGTTTTGCTTTTCAGATCAAAATCAGGTTTTTAGAAATACGATAGAATATTGGGCGAGACCGTGGTGTTTCGCACTCGTTTCCCCGAAACAAACCAATGGAAAGTCAAGGCATTATTCTTCAGTGGGGTAGTCGGCGCGTTAAATCTAAGTTTGTTGAATTTTATATGATAGGCTATTGGATTCATGAAACGTGCACCTTGATTAAAAAAAACTCGGCATACTTTAAACTGAACATTATTTAGTTTGGTTGGTATTTTACGTTTTGATAATTTCTTCCAAAAAAGGCCTACGCAGTGGAATAGTGACCATAATAGGAAATGATAATAATTAGTCGACAGTTATTGCGTTTTGGTTCAGTGGTCCGAGGGCCAGGTAAGTGCGTGTATCACCGATGAGGTCGTTTTCGGTGCCTTTAAAAACGCCGCACTACAAGGTCCCGCACCGAGTTTGGTGTATCCGTGAAAGTTCTTGTGTGGTTTAGTAGCATAATGGCGAAATAAACACTGTCTTATACATATTTTTGTAATACTGCGAGCATAGACGTATGCTAAATGAGGCGGAGAACTAAATTGAGATATTTTTTTTGTTGGAGAAGACAAATACAAAAAGGACGACAATTATAATTTAAAAAAACTGCTTTTGTGCTGTTATTTTCAAACACAGCAATTGTAGAGTTTTCAATTGTTGTGCCTCACTTTGCTCGTTGATTTTGACTGTACTAGGTTATATAGGGATTCCAAATTTGACACTTTAAAATCAGAATAGCAAGAGCAAGGAAATACATTTTCAAATAGTAGAGTTCAAACTCCGTTCACAGGTAAACAGGTGCAATGTATTCTTTTGATAGTTTCAGCGTGGAACAAACCAATCAAAACTCTTTCCCGTTGGTTATTGTTTTTTGTAATACAGATATGTTTTTGGGTGTTGTTGCTTGGAAGTATATAGAAAAATTACACACAAATGCAAGTTCTCTTTACTGTTGTGTTTAAAGCAATCGTGCGATAAGAAATCGAAAAATAGGAGCGAAATTTTGTTACCACCAAGGATTAAGAAACTATTTCTGAACTCCCTTTTTTATCTCCACTGTTTGAAAGCCTCACTCTTTCTTTTGTGAGGACAAGCAAAAATGGTACATAAATTTAACTTTAGAAGTGAATTTAATTTGGAAACATGGGCGGCTATTGTCACTCCCACCAGCCATTCGCTGTGTTGTAATAGCAAACGTTGGATGGTACCAAATTGGGCTCGTGAAATTCACTGGTAAAAAATCAGACACACTTAAGACGGCACACGCTGTGGAATTACTACGTATTACATTTTATTACGAGCTGTACGGTCCTATTTATCTGAAGATATGTCATGCCAGAATATGTACGTTTCGTTTTTGACAAAGCCTCGGTGAGAAGAAAAAAGGCTGCCCTGTAATCTTCGCGTCGCAACGGTTGTGGTAGTATTGGATTATGGTGGCTTTGGCCTCTGCAAGCACTTGGTCCTGTTATCACCGTGTAGCATTTTTATTCCCTCAAGATCGTTCTGTTTTGTCCTACATCTCTGGAAGACCCCATGTCACAGCAACCACCGAGAGAGGTGCCTCAGATTTCACCGCAGTACAGAAAGGCGCGACAACAGAAACGTGTCCAGTTGTGCGATGGTGTCTTACGCATACCGCCGCCATGATCATTTTCTTATTGCGCCGTTTTTTTTCTCTCTGTTACTATGATCAACGGCTTGGCCAATCGCCTTGTTAGGCCTACATATGCGCTATCAGTGGAACATTTCCGTGCTTCTTCGATACTTTGCGCGCTAGATCACTATTTTGGGGTTCAATGTACGTCTCGATCACGTATTATCAAGTCAAAGGACCGAACCTATTTCCTAGGTTCATTTTTACTGGGGTAGAGCTGTAAATGAGCCGCTGTACGGAGGATGTGTGATTTCCTTGCACTCAATAGACCGTACGGGAAAATATCTAACCGCAAAAGTCACCCAGCTTCTCTTTATTTACTTCGAAGTTCTTTGAACCTTCGGCAATTTTTAAACCACTGAGGCCTGCCTCGCCGACGGTAGATGTTGCCTGAAGGGCCGCTTAATGATTTAGCATTGCAATGTAGCACCAGCCGAACAGTGTAGGCGTGAAAATCAGAGCTATCCAATGCCGCTCGAAATATTATGTTGTTTTGGGCAGTACTGCGAGCATGTTTTAAGTATAGCTTTTAGAAAACATATAATGAGAGTGTTTTGTGGCCGTGTACGAGCATTTTTTCCAGGACTGCACGGCATCTTACTGTACGGTTCGAATTATGAGAGGTCATTGTCATTCTTTGGCTCACGGTAGGGTAGAGGAGCGCGCCATCGGCAACAGTTACTCCAAAAGCACCCACGCTGATGCGAAGAAAATATTGTTAAGCTAGATAAGTCCAGACGGTTTGTCCAGTAAATAATAATATTTCCGTTCTTTTTATGACACGCTGAATTTTAAAATACATTGTATTACTTGACATGGAAGTTGATATAACCTAACTTTTGCTAGAATATTTCAGTGCGGCTCCTTTAAGCGCGTTGCTTCATTTCTGACTTACTTTCTTCAGTTCTTCACTTTCTGGGCAGTTTAGTTGTTGTTATAATACTGAAGTATTCTGCGATGGGGCGTTTTTCTTACCCAGAGCTCTTTATCGTAATTCCCCTCTGGTGAGTAGTTGTAGCAAGAGGGACGTAAAACATTCGTGTTGTCGTCAATGCCCAATTTTTAAGAATGGATGGCGGGGTTTTCTCTACACGTAATACCCTGGGTGGAGCTAAGCAATATTTTCAGGGTCATACTGAGGAGAAGTTTACTGCGAAAATCGGCATCGTGTTCTTAGGAACTATACGTTGGAGCAAATGCACGATGTGCAATTCTCAGCTTGCACTCATGCTGTGAAACAAAGGAAGTAAAAAAAAAAAAAAAAAACTTAATTCTGAAAAAAAAAAGCTTCGGGGCAATTTACAGATTTCTATCCTAATTTTCAAAACCACCTGCTGGTTGAAGTGCTTGACCAGTATTTAGGAATAGTACTGAGGATATTTGCGTATGCATAGTATTTAAGGTTATTTGTGCATAAAAACACAATACAAAACAGGGAGTGTGACCACTTGCCTGAATGCGGTGTGTGTAATGCGAACATAACGCAAGGTTTTTGTATTCTATAGTGGACCGCAGGGAGGAGATTGAACCTTGACCTCCTGGATAAAAAGGTTGTGCGGTAAGGTGGTGGACTTCATTGTGGTGCAGCCAGCCTCCTGGCCAGAAAAAAACTAATAAACCACAGCAACACATGGCTGCGCAAGTTAACAGAACTAACCCGCCATTGCCACTAACCTCCTGCTTCTGCTTACTTACGCGTCAATAAAAAAAAACTAACCGAGTACAGTAGAACCCCGCTCATACGTTTCTGAGGGCTGCGTTTCCCCGGATGCTACGCTATTTTTGTATAGTTCTGGTGCAGCTCACATAGAGTCCCATGATTTAAGATCCTCATTGTTACCCCTTTGCTAAGAGAACGTTCCGGGATCATGCGTCCCAATCTGACATCCCGAAGCCGCCCGGGCAACATCCGCAGACCACCATTTTGATGTTTGGCAAGCCTTGACCACGCTTGGCAATGGAACTGACTGCATGAAGCCGCACGCGGGTGTGATTCGTCGGCACTAGATATACTTATGTTACTTTATGCTATCACTAGCATCACTGTGCTTACAACGGAAGTTTCAATTCGTACTGCCGGAAGTGTGTTTTTCCCATAGGCCGTGTCTAGAGTGCCGTGCACCGGTATTATAAGCACTCCACTATATCGACGTCCACCGGCGTTTTGTGACAAAATTGCCGCGTCTGGCACTACATCGCTCTAGATAACGTAAAGCTAGGCAACGTAACCTAAACATAACGTAAGAAAACCTTACGCACACAAAGAAATAATTTAAAACGCGAAAACTAACCTAAGGCATAAAAATTATAGCTCAATTTAGAGATGAAAAAATAACAATCGAGGCAAGAGTGGGTCGCGAACCACCGACTTTGGGATCAAGAAGCTAAGACGGATCCTCTACACTACAACGACAGACGCTTTGGCCAGAGCTAGCGTAGTGTTAAGTATTCGAATGTCTTTGGACGGCACTCTAGCCGTGCCTGCAGCGATCAGCTAGAGTGCGGTCGGACGGCACTCTAGACACTGCGTTTACCATAAAGCACCACCGCAAGAATAGCACGCCCTCTCGTCGTCATCGTTCGCTTCAAGCTTTGAGCACGCCGTTGAACTTGCAACCACGAACGTTGTCATGCCTTAATGGCGTCGCGAAAACGGGAAGCGCTTTCCCTTCAGGAAAACCTTGACGTACTAAACGCAGTATGCAAGCCGCCAGCGCGGAAGGCAGTCGACATCGGTGGGCACCTTGCATAGCCACCCGTGGTTTGCAGTGATCGCAAAAAGCGGCAATTCCATATTTTCGAGTTTTTTAACGTTCGAAAGCCAAAGTTGCAGAAATAAATGGTTGTTTTCGTTCATTTTTTGAGGTTTCCTCACTGCTTCGTTTTCCTGGTTGTTAAGTTTTGTTTTCCCGGTCCGGGGAAAAACGCATGAACGGGGTTCCGCTCTACTTCAATTTTACGTCTGCTGCTTACTGTGCAAGAAGTGATTCGAAGAGATTTTTGTAGAAGACATATTATCTACCGAACATAGAAGGCAGCTTACGCTTTGAACCGCCAGCTATGTGTCGCAATACACTTTTGTTGTTTCACATATATCATTTTCCTTTTCTTTCAGGGCCCTCGCTCCATATTCCTGGATGCTAGTCTCCTGCGAAGCAATGCGCACCTCGCAAAAATAAAATTGCAACGTTACCTGGTTTAAAACAACGCCTATTTGTGTATAACGCACTGACAACTACAAATAACATGTCACCGGTTTTTTCTTACAGGCTATATCCAGATGCCTAGAAAAACACAATTCCTTCATGGGTTAATGAATGAAAAGAATAGGGTTTTGAACGCTGTACAGAGAAAAAGTAGGTTAGCAACATCGGTTATCATTGAAGTACAGTTCTATGTAATTGATGGCATGATTCACTTTTCTAATCACACATATATAATTCATATGTTTAGGCGTCTTGTAAATTATGGAATACATTTCTCGAGGTATAGGCCCCTTTCGGAGAGCTTCATACAAGTTACAGAGGAGATCAACGCGTGATTGCCCAATAACATGAACCTGAAGCCGTCGTCATCACCAATCTCATAGTATTTTTTTCTTTTCGGAGTGGCTATCACACAGAGCAAGGACACTCGCGAATGTTATATGTTTCTTCACGCTGAGGGTTTGGCTGCCACAAGGGTACGTTTCACAGACTGGAAAGGAACGTCAAACTCCTTGTATGACAGCGACCAGCATCGTTTGACGACGTAAGAGGCGCAAGCGTAACGGTAAACTTGTTGTATAAGCCCAGCTTTATGGCATACGTGCCTCCCACTGCGGCTCCAGAAGTTCTTAATGCTCATAATTGGCGGTAAAACGATCAATCACCATTCATTTTATATTGTAAAACCTTGCAAGGTAGGATAGGAGTGATTTGACGCTAAAATGGTCCGAAGAACTCCAGACTTTCTTGAACCATGAGCGCCTCGTTTCGCAAATCAACAGTTCGTGCGATGGCATAGAGTAGCGTAGATGGTTTCCCTTACCAAATTTTGCAAAAACTACCTGAAAACAAAATCAGTGTTTCGTTCTGACTTTTTGTTTATTACTTATTGCGTGATTTTGCCACAGAGCACAAGTAATTCAAACATGTTAGAGAACAAGAAAGAATGCAGACAATTGATGATGAGTTTTGAAACTTGATGGTCACAAGGAAACATGTTAAAATCAAACAGATTTAAATAACTGATAGATCCGGAATACCCCTAGTATGCCCCGATTCTTACGTTGTTGGAAGTTTTGTGAAACAGTTGGGTGCGGATGGACTCCTCAGTTGAACTTAGTAAGGTTGACGTCTGAGCTAGTTGGTTCAGCATGTTAAATTTACAGCCCAATAAAGACCCATACAAGGACAAGTAAGCGACATACGCAGCGCTGACTTCCAACTGATACTTTATTGGCACGGTAAACATTTGTACATGCAAGATATAGTGACACTGCAGTATTAAAGCAGATTGACAAGATAAACTAGATATAAAATGCACTACACTTTATCTGCCCGCCGTTGCCGTCCAGTGCCAACACATGCTTCGTGTAAGTAAGCCATTCCCTTTGCAGTTAGTGAGATTGAACGTACAATATTTTCTGCTTCGATTACCTCCCTTGTGGCCTGATTGCCGCTTTTCGTCAACCCCGTACACTCTTGAAACTTCGGTACGCACTTGTAATTCCGACAATGCGCTGCCATGTGCCCTGTCAGCCCCCCTTTCACATTGCAATCGTGTTCCCCAAAGGCATCGGCCGCTCTGGCCTACGCAGCACTTCCCACAAGAAAGAGGAATACGGCACACGATACATTCGACACACTTCATATAACGATTCTGGTGCTTAGACTGACATCCTCGAGGTTGCTTGGTGGCTCCACTGCTTAGTCGGCACAGGCCTAACAATTTATATGGCGCGGAAAGTGCCACGCGAACGCCTATCCGCTTCCCTATCTGTTTTAGGCCTTAGTTGAACACATGAATAAAAGAGGTAAAGCGCCGATGCTTATGATGCTGTTATTTTTTACTAAAACACGGAAGGTCCTTAAACCACGGAGCTCCGCTTTACATTCTTTATGTTTTTACTTCCCTCTTCAATCTGAAACAAGGTATTCGGATAAGTATCGTGTAGGTCGAAATTAAATTATCGCGCTCTTTATAAAAACCGCCTTCGGCGTGCTTCCACCTAACTGGCACTTTTTGCCCTCTGAGAGATGATAAAGCATTCTTGCGGTACCAGGCACCTAAAAATTTTAAAATAGAGCACACAAAACTCACAATTATTTGCAATATATTTGCTTGTTGGGTAGGCGCACATCCAGGTGCATGTGCAAATTGATTGATTGTAGAGTTAACGCGCCGACGCAGCGCAGCCGATGAGGCGCGCCGTAGTGGAGGGCTCCGGGTTAATTTTCACACCTGGTGATCTTTAACGTGGGCCGATATCTCGTACACACGGGCGTTTTTGCTTTTCGCCTCAATCAGAAAAGCGGCCACCGTAGCCGGGAATCGAACCCGTGACCTCGTGCTCCGCACCGCAGCCACCTTAGCCACTGAGGCTCCGCGGCGGGTAGGCGCACATTCGCAAACTGCAGAACACCCATCTTGTAGGCAACTCGCGCGTGAACCTCAGACCACCTGCAGACTCAACAAAAATGCGTAGCACATGAGTAACGATATTATCTCTATCACAGGGCCCAACATGATCCAAGGCAACAATGAAATTTTATTTTCATTTATTTACACAATACTCTCAGTCTTCAAGGGGGTTATTACAGGGTGAGCATATACATTCAAAGATACAGAAAAGGTGCAAAAGTTGCGCATGGAAAGCACCAAGATTATAGCAATGCTACAGTTCAAATTCACTGTAGGCGTAACCAAAATAATACAGTAAAAAACAAATATGCATACTCAAACAATACAGACACCAATAAGCACGCAAGCATCCAATTAGATATATTTCAAGGTATTTAGGCAATTCACACAGTACGAACGCACCCCAATTGCGTACAAGGTAAGAATGAATACCATCCATCAGCCTACACAACCTACCACACCTTTTTAAGCAGCTTACAAAAACTGTTCATTGGTTGGCTATTGAGTGATAACAGATCCTAATGCATACCATGCATTCCAAAAAAAGAATAGCTAAAAGTGTTGTAAATAAATGAACACTCTTCAAATTCCCAAGAATGGCGTTGCCGTGTCGATTTAGCGTAGCGAAAGGTCAAGAAGGAATCAGAGTTTATTCTCAGTGATTTGTGGATTACCTGTAATAGAAACGTCAGTCAAAGAAGCTGTGCGTGGCCTGAAAGGGTGGGTAACCCTCCCCGACGTAATAGTTCAGTCGGCGAGTCAGTGCGCCCATATCTGTTGCAGATAGTGCGCACTGCTTTGCGTTGAACTCTCTCCAGAGTTGTAATGTTAGACGCGGTGTGAGGGAACCAGACAACAGTGGCATCATCCGCAGTATACGCCTTGTAGAAAAAGGGCATCCTGCCCTCCAAGTTAGCCCATTGAAAGCTTGTGAAACGGGGCCTCGCGAAGAACGCTATGAGGGCACCGCTTCCCAGGTCATGCCAGCATAAAATGAAGGCTAGTCGGCGTGAGCGGTTTGAAACACTAAAGCGGCAAATTCCCATCCCAACTGCGGCCTTTGTGGCGGAGAGCCTTGTCAAGGATCTGAAAGTGACACTTGCTGGGCTCGTAATGCAAAAGGCAGAAAGTGCCTGTCGTGGCTGTGCCGTACGTGCACCAAGTGTACCACCACTAGAAAAAGGTCGGTGCGAAGTGCGGTGTACATGCAGGTGGGGTTCTAGGCACTTAAGAAGCTCTCAAAGATCGTGCGTAAGGTGAATGACCCAGACACAAAGCCCAACTGTGTCATAAGGCCAGCAAACAGGTTTGTGGATTGTGCGACGGGTGGGTTCTACAGGATCCCCTGTCATGCAAAAAAAAGCTACGTTGGACAAATAGGCAGGAGCATTAATGTAAGGCTAAGAGAGCCTGGAGCGGCTGTGAACGCGCAGAGGGGGGCTGGCCACCTGGCTGATCATTGCTGCAGGTGCATGGGTTGCACTCCAGATTTCTCGCGGGACACTAATCTTGTACAGGTCTTCTTCTTCTCAAACAGTCCGAGAAATTCTCGAGGCCTCCATGATTCGCAGAGAAGAGGAAAGATGCGCCAGAACACCGCCCTTGGCAGTGTACGCAAAGGAAATCGGTTTTTTGGAGAAGCGGAGCAGGTTGTGCACGGGCGAAGGCTCATTGCCGTATACATGTGTTGGTTTAATTTAGGCTGTGCGGTATGGGCGGCGCTGTGGTGTGGCTGTGTAATATGAACAAGCGGGACGCGTGCGACCCTGATTTCTTCGTTTTCGCTGTTTTTATATTCCCCCTTTCAAAGCTTCATGTACATATAGACGTTTTCCGTGTGCTTGCAGAATAAACTGAGCTGAAATTCTAGCGTGTGTTTTGTCTCCACCTCAGCTTTGTCTCTGTTTAGTGGTCGCTTGTACGATGAATAAATAGCTTAGCTAGTAACCAACGGCCCCAACCTGGCTCATTGCGAAGGAACGTTTGACATCCACTTAAATGCAGCTATACGGCTCAAAGGAAAGCTCTATCTTTCCTTTGTAGCCGTATGGCTGCATTTAGGTGGAGGTCAAATTTTTCTTCGCAGAAACTTAGTCCACTTTGGGGATTTCCCCTAAATCTGTTCGTTTAACACCTGTCCTTCACTTCGAGCTGTTGATCAATTCCCTCACGCGCTACAGACGACTAGCCTCCTGGTTAGCTCAGTTGATAGAGCGACTGCTGCGGTTAAGCGGTGGTTCTGGGTTCGAATCCTGGACCAGGACGAATATGTCCTCAACTGCGAAGTTTCCGAGAAAGCTGTGTAGCTTTCCTTTGTAGCCGTATGGCTGCATTTAGGTGGGTGTCAAATTTGTTTTGGCAGAAACTTACTCCATCTTGGGGATTTCCCCTAAATCTTTTCATTTAACCTGGCTCTTTAGTCGTCCTTTTCCAGGTAATCCGTAGGCTTGAATAGAACTGCGTAGTGGACAGATGGCTCTCGCGCCTATTGAGAGTACTTGGCTCGAGAGGTAACTCGAAATGGGAAAATCACATGATAGCGAAGTGGGACAGCTGGGCACGTGCTGTTGCGCCAAATAAATATATACTCATTCACTCTTCCGTACTTGCTGCATTGTAATCCGCAGCTGCTTTCTCTGCGGAATTTCTTCAAATTTCCAGCACGCAACTAAAGGAAAAGACTAATCACTGTTATTATTTGTGTGCAGGTTAACGAAACAATAATAGCGGCCGTTGTTGCCTGTGTTTTTTTGATTGTTTACGGTTAAAAACGTCTCACGCGAAAGCGCGATAAATTCGCTCTACACTTATTTGCACAAGAACCCAATACAAATGATTCATGTAGGTGTAGAACAGAAGCCTGTGAGACGCCCATAAAATTAACAATTGGACACCCGCGATGGGTGGGGTGATGAAAATAGTGCCCTTAGTTCTTCCAGTATATCTTGCCCAAATCGGTTTCCTACAACTACGAAGAATTGCTCCGAATGAGAACACAAACATTTTAAGATTGGGAACAGAATAGCAAAGACTTTTGTTCCCCTAAATGACTACGGTCAGTATCGCAAATTTATAAGAAAAATACGCGAAAAATAGAGTAAGAGGTATTTTTTTTAGAGTAAGATAGAGTAAGAGGTAAATAGATATTTTCTTTTCTGTGGCGATATTTGTTTTGACTTCTCTTAGGAGTACAGTTTCTCCCATGGGGATGTGTAGAACAGTTGCAATAAATGGTTTTGCATTGCATAGACAAAACACTGAAATTCCGTGTAAGGTTATTTGTAAGCTGCAGTCTTCGAAAACAGCGCATTTCAAGGGTCTCTGCACTTGGGGTCCACGCCAACGATACCACAATAGGTTTGATGACGCACTGCATACACAGATGTGTACAGACTCGCAGTATATAGAAAATGATAAACACAATACAGCTTTGTCTGCCTGCTAATTTTAGCTCTTATTCAACAGGGCCATGTGGGCTCTTTGGCTCTGCGGGAAATTTTTGTAGCGAACTTCTCCAAATAAAGAAATGAAGTGATGACGAACCTTTCCCTACTTTTTGACCCCCCACCCCCCTAGTTGGAAGGTGTTGTGAAACAAACAGCGCAAAATCAGAGATTTTCTATGTTACAACAATAGTAGGCTCAGTTAGCGTTTTAGCTTGTGGGTACTAGCTACACCATGCCCTCTGCACTCCGCAAGCGTATTCACAACTTCGTCATTGCTGCCAGCCGGAAACTGCGAGTGTGGCGGCAAGAAGGGGGGTCTCCGCTTTAGCTGTGATCTGGTGCAGTGGCAGCTGGAGAGTGGAAACGACAATGCTTGTACGGAAATGACAAAAGAAAGCATACGACATGTCCGCAGGTGCTACGCGTGCGCAGAGAGGTCCGTTTCACGCACCATTCGTGGGCGCATGGTGCTCGGCAGACGCCGTTGCAAGCGTTTGCACCAATTGATGGAATCACACATAGCGGCTGTACCACTTGAAATGATTCCGACACAAAAATTCTGCCATATATTTAAAAAATGGAACCAGAAACTTAATGCGCGGATCTGAAAAACCAAGAAATACAAAAAATTCAGTGCCCTTCCACTATGTGAAGAAGAACGACCAGAGAAGCTGGGTGCAGCTCAAGCAGAAGACGAAGCCCAAAATCTTTGTAATTTGTGGTGGAGCATCATTCCTAGTCATTTTGCTGGATGAAACATGGAAGGGCTCGAGCTGTATTCTGGCTTACATACATAATGCTTGTCGTTGGAGCCCCGCGTTGTAGTTCTCTTTCCGTCTTTGTAACTGTTCAGCACAAACCGCATGACCGCGGAGGAGAGCAGGCGGGTAGCATACGGGAGCGAAACGTCGGCGTTTCAATCTCCCACCAGCACAACGAACATGTCATGGGTGAGGGCATATAGCCTAAATGCTCGTGCATGCCCCACCCTCCCTCCAACCGCTACCTGTGCACGCAGAAACTGGCCACCGATAAGGAGGAGAACGAGGAGAAGCACTCTATCTAAAACTGAGACTAGGGAGAAGGGGGGGGGGGAGAGGGAGCGGATGATGCAATGTTCGCCGCGACCGGGGCGGTGCGGTTCGTTAGTGCCAAGTGCACTTATGGAGCAGAATGGCCAGTTGTGCTAGTTGGTGAAATTGCATTTTGAAACCTTCAGAAAGCGCAACACTAAAAAAATGCGAGAGGAAGAAAGGAAACACAGCACGAGTACTACTCACAACTAAATTTTAATCATAAAAATGAAGTACATATACCCTCCCAGTCATGAGACCATGCATGCGTCTCCTATAATCTGGTGGGAACAACCCAAAAACAATAGGCAACAAAAAAACCCACATAAACAAAACCACACACCTACATAATCAACTGCCACAGGGTGTACAACTCATTGAATACCAGATGCCTGAGTGACACAATCATCCCCTCTCTGGGTTATCTCGAACGCTTCAGCTACTTCCCTCGTTAACTGCCGCACATGCCTGAACACAATCCCTGTATCACCGAAAAGCGCCCTACAACCACCACGATGCCGGCGTTTGCTGCGATGTTCCGCAAGATGTGATGACATGGCCCCTTTCAGGGACAGTTCATTTTCTGTGAGGCGCACGTTTACGCATCTGCCCATTTTACGGACGTATTCCTTACCGCAAGACAGGGGAAGTACATAAACAGAGCCAACATTGCACTTGACATACTGCGTTTCATATTTCACACTGTATTCATTCCTGCATGCACGATGCTCACCTGACAATCTTTTTTCAAACAAAGAACAAACCCTGCCAACTTTGTGTCAGTGGGGCATCTGTTGCTTTACACGAGAAGAAGATTGCGTATCTTGGTAGTCATTGAGTTGTACACCCTGTGGCAGTTGATTATGTAGGTGTGTGGTTTTGTTTATGTGGGTTTTTATTGTTGCCTATGGTTTTTGGGTTGTTCCCACCTGATTGTAGAAGACGCACGCATGGTCTCATGACTGGGATTGTATATGTACTTCATCTTTTATGATTAAAATTTAGTTGTGAGTAGTGCTCGTCCTGTGTTCTTTCTTCGTCTCGCGGTTTTTCAGGGTTGCGCTTTCTGAAGGTTTCAAAATGCACTTCTGGGTCGGAGCTTTCCAGGGCCTGTTCCCAGTGTAACGGGATAGGGAAAAGGGGAAATGAGTTCTGGGAACACTCGCAGAGAGAATGATAGCGGGTATCCGGATCGAGACATTGAGGGCAAAGAGGTGAAGGGTAGAGAACGGGGTTGATGCGGTGAAATATAGTTTAGCGGGGCGCTTTGTGGGTTTGGAGTAGTCGCCAGGGCGGCTTCGTGGGTGAGAGAAGGGTGGCGGGAGGCTATATCGTGCGGAGGAGGCGGAAGTTTAGGGTAATGTCCCGGTACGAGACGAGAGCGTCACGGAAGCTGGGGGGTGTCGTGGCTAAAACCAACAGAAGGGTAATGTGCCGGTTAGAGGTGAAATTACGCTTAAAATACACCAGGAAAAATATTTGCTGCGAAAGGCGTTCAAGATGAACAAGAATTATTGGCTCACGTCGGCGTTTCAAGCGGACAAATAGCACTTCATAAAGTCTTACTCCTGCTTCTCCTCAGCTGTGGTCAGTTTCTGCGTGCAAAGGTGGCGGTTGGAGGAAGGGTGGGGCATGCACGGGCATTTAGGCTACATGCCCTCACCGATGACATGTTCGTTGTGCTGGTGGGAGATTAAAACGCGGACATTTCGCTGCCGAACCCTACCCACCTATGGCCCTCCGCGGTCAAGTGGTTTGTGCAGAAGTGTTACAAAGACAGTAAGAGTACTACGAAGCGGGAGGGAAACGGCAAGCCCCATGTTTTACCGCTAGAATAAAGCATAAGACCCTCAAGTTTTGTTCTGCTAACGGACTAGGAATTATGCAAAAGCCCAAATTACAAAGGTTTTTTGCCTCATATTCTTCTTTAGGTGCGCCCAGCTCAAGCAGTAGGGGATTGAGCAGCATAAAATTGAATAGAGAATTAAGCATGCTTCCTGGTTAATTACCCGAAATAAACATTTACGAACTACAGTTTTAGTCAGTGGACAAAGCTGGGGCGTTCGTTCTTCCTTCCCCCCATAGAAGCCTGTCTATATTTATCAATTCGCCGTGAACGACGTGTTTTGAACTGTAAATGAAAGGTGGCGTGGTCTTAGTGGATAATTGCCATATACAGTGGAACCTCGCTGGTACGTTCCCCAGACTTACGACGATATGCTTCCGACGACACATCACGGCGGTCCCAGCAAACTCCCTGTAGACACAATACATTAAAAATATTGATGCTATGACACTCCAGTGCACGCGGTCTGCTTCATACGACGGACCCTGGCGCGGATAGACAGGCGTTTTTACCCTAGTTTACACAGCTTCGCCGCCTTGTCCCGAACTACATTCTTAACGCCCATTTGACGCTGCTTGATGTGCAAACGTCCGCATGCAGGCGAGACCACTTGGTGAACGAACGCAAGCAAGCAGGCGGGTACTCGTGAGCGGGATTTAACCTTCGACGGCCCCACGCGGCTGCAGTACGCCAAGGCGTCAACCGCGATACGTCATAGTTCTGGGTTCAGGTGGCTGGCGGACTGTGAATTTGAAGCTTCCATCGAGCCGCCGACGACACTATGACGCGCCCCCACGGCAATGACTGAGCGCCCACTTTCCTCGCCCGCTCGATCCAAGTTTTAGGTGCAAAGCATCTCTTAGTCGAGGCTCCGTCGTCCGGGGTCCAGCGTCCACACCTCTCCTCCTCTCCACAACACCTGTGACAACGCCGCTCTCTCTCCCCTCTTCCTCTCCACATCCCCTGTGCCATAGCGCGCGCGCTGCTCCTCATCTCCCTCTCTCCACACCACCTGTGCGCGCTGCTCCTCCTCTCCCCTCCTCCTCTCCACTTCAGATAACCAGGTCCGCGCCGCTGCTCCCTTCAGTTGCTGCTTTCTGTCGAGACAACGCTGTGCCGTCCGATGAGCTGAGAATGGACGCCAACGATTCTGGCAGTGAACTGGCTGCCACGCCTTCAACCAGCAACCAGTCCACTTTCAGAACCGCGAGCACCTCTGAAGACAAGGCTGCGCAGAGGAGAGCTTGCAACTCAGAACGTAAACGCCAGCGTCGCGCAGTGAATCCCGCGCTTCGAGAACGCGAAGCCGCTTTGAAACGCCAACGTCGAGCAGCGGATCTGGATGCCGTTCGTCAACACGACAACGCTTCGAAACGTCGTTGTCGAGCAGCGGATTCCTCGCCTCGAGAATGTGAAGCCGCTGCGGAACGGCAACGTCGAGCAGTGCAAACTCCGTGCAAAGCCGCGCAAACTAGTGCAAATTTGAGAGGATTTGCATCTCCTCAGGGTTCCCACGTATTAAGATGGTGTAATTTTTTTTTCTTTCACGACGCTCTTTTCACTCTGTCTTATATCTGCTTATCAGTGTCTTTCCAAGCGGCGTTGTTACACCGCTTCTTTCTTTGCTTGGGGGCCTACAATCACGCGCGTCCGCCGCAAGGGTGGAGACACGTATAGCACTTTGACCCAATACCGACGGCACGGGACCGTTCAAAGGGTGTCTTAACCCTGTAGGCGTACTCCGTTTTTTTTTCGTCTTCACTTCGCACTATCGTTCATTTCGCTTAGCCTTGGGAGTTTCACACTCGCTTTTTCCCCTCTCAATTTGCTGGACCAGGTTGGACTTAAGTCGCGGGCGGAAGGTGCGGGGCTGGCGGGTAAGTAGCGTCGCATTGCACGGGTGTCACGTAGCGCGCGGCGCCTGGCTGGCGGGCTAGCTCAGACGGCGTGGGGAAGAGGGGGTGGAAAGAGAGCTGTTTCTTTTTTAACTAGGGATTTCACATAAAGGTTCAGAAATCACATGACAACGCGCTAAGTATAGCAGTTTAAAAAAGTTTTAGCCCACCTATTGCGTAAGACCGTCTACTAGACCGGCATTTATCACGCACCCCGGTCGTACGACACCCCGATCATACGACGCTTTCTTGCGGTCTTTTGAAAGTCATATTATGGTGGTTGCACTGTAATTTGTTTCGGGATAGTTTCAATAAACAAGAGTTTGAGCCACATTCTGTAATGACACTCCCTCCGATGATAGACCTACTTCACACTGCAACACTGAAAGTACGTAAACCAACTTAAGAAGACCAAGATTAAAACGCTGCCTTTAAAGTCGGTTTCAACGCTAAACACAGACGCAATGCTGGGAAGAAATTCTTCCAGAGGAAATATAAGCCGTCTTATACTACAACATGAAAGCCATAGACCTTTTGTTTTTTGAATGATATTACGCATACGCTGAAGGTGCGGCGCCCAGTTTTGTGATTCCGGTGATTTTAGTGGGCGCCGTAAGTGGCGCTACACTCACGTGCAATTCTAACGACATATCACTGCGCGGCCGAAGACGATCTGCTGCCTTGTAGCCATAGACAGCTTTGGTGTAACACAATGACGAGACACCCGCTGCGGTGGCTCAGTGGCTAAGGTGTTGTGCTGCTGAGCACGATGTCGCGGGTTCGATTCCCAGTCACTACGGCCGCTTTTCTTATGAAGGCGAAAAACAGAAACGCCCGTGTGTACGAGATTCTGGCGCACGGTAAAGGTCCCCAGGTGGTCAAAATTAATCCGGAGCGCTCCACAACGGCGCGCCTCATCGCCTGCGTTGCGCCGGCGCGTTAAAACCTACAATCAATCAAATCAACACTGAGGAGACAGAAAAAACTACACGTCTTAAAACCACAATTCGAACGATACACAACTGACTCACAAAACAGACTCATTGAAGACAGTGTGTTTCAGTAGCCATAGAAGAAGTTGGCCGCGCAAACGGACTAAGCAAAGAAAAGAAAGAAAAGAAGATCTAGTAGGAGAGCTGGAGCAACAATGCGGTGACTGTACAAAAAATGAGAAGGAAGAGGGCGACCTAAAGCACGTGTAGGCAGAGCGAGATGTGACAACCAATACGGAAGGCGGCCAGAACAGGGCATAGTTCCGTGTTGGCAACTGCCTAGGACGCCTGCCCAACAGGCCACACAAAAGCCAGGCCGGAGCTAACCACCTACAAGGCTCTGGGTGTTGCGGCCGTGGTAGAGGAACGCTGACCCTTTTTTTTAATTGTACCGGTCTACGGCGTTCCAGAAATCTCGTGATCGGGTGCGATGCGCAGGCGAACCATTCGGTCGGGCTGTTGGAGCAATTCAGTGGCGTGGCAAACTTACGGCAACGAGTGGATGACAGCACCGACTGCTGTATCGCCGTGACAAGCGCCGCGTCTGCAGCACGTGGCCACCTACGCGTGTTAATGTGGGCTGGTTCTTTTTGTGGACGTCCGCAAGAGATTGAGCATACCTTCTAGAATAAGATATATTAGCAGACTCCTTCTGAACTGTCAATTCGTTTCTTGCCTGTCCCACGAGACTGCTAACCAGACGCCGGTGATCTTTTGGCCTTTGCTGCCCCATGGCGGACGCTGCAAATTTCAATCAGTCAATTAATAAATCAAACAAGTTTATTTTTCGCCGTATATACAGCGAAAAAAAGGTGGTCAGAGAAAAAATAATTATTTTCGCAGCTTGACGAAGCTGCGAACCCGCACAAGGCAGGGGTAGGTGCGAAAAAAAGAAAAAAAAAATCAAAAAAGGGAAAAAATAAAGGATATAAAAAAGAAAGTAAACAGAAAAAAGACCCTGAAAATTAGCTTAAAAGTACGCAGCAAAAAGTTCTACCCAGTATACAAAACGATAAAACTGCAATGATGCGTGATATATATGCAATGATATATATATATTTAGGGAAGTTCACTTCCTGAAATGTCAGTAAACTTCTTTCTATTTTGTACGTCTTTCTCGTGTGTCTCTGTCTCTGCTAACCTTATTTTTTCGCGCTCGGTGTGAGTTTTTATCTTTTCAGACAGTATATATCTATATATATATATATATATATATATATATATATATATATATATACAGAAAGATAGGGCAGCAGTCTACAACGCCAAAGGAGGCATAGGGGTGTGGTTAGGCTCTTTTCTTTTTCACTACGGTTAATGAAGTAAACATTTTTTTTATATACAGAAGAAAGAAAGAAAGAAAAACACGCGCCCAGAGTGGGGACCGAACCCACGCCTTTCGATTACATGTCGAATGCCTTACCAATTCGGCTATCTGGGCGACTGTGTTCTCCTTCACTTTCTGGGCTATTTATATTTACTAGAGGTGTATCTGACGCTTGAGGGTGGTAGCCAGCGCCACTCTGACTACACGGGGAGAAGGGGACCTTCTTTTTCAACCCCCGGGGCGTGACTCGAGCGTCTACAGCCTGAGGGTGGTAGCCAGCGCCACTCTGACTACACGGGGAGAAGGGGACCTTCTTTTTCAACCCCCGGGGCGTGACTCGAGCGTCTACAGCCTGCATTAGCGGGTAACTGGCGGGAAGCCCTCTTATGCTACCTAGGTATCAAGGCTGCCAGAACCGAGACCCTCGCTAGGCTTTCGCAGAATAATATAGTATATATATATATATATATATATATATATATATATATATATATATATATATATATATATATATATATATATAGCGAATCAGAATAGGAAATGAGGGGCTCGTTGAAAATAACACAGAAATAAGGGTTGGCAGTCGAGAAAACCTCGGAAAGCAAAGGGGAGGATGTGGTAGATCATTGAAACAGATTAAGAATTTGGAAAGAAAGAAAGAAAGTGAAGAAAAAATGCCCGCCAGGTGGGATCCGAACCCACGACCTCCAGAATACCGGTCTGGTGCGATCGCACCAGAAAGAAAGAAAGAAAGTGAAGAAAAAATGCCCGCCAGGTGGGATCCGAACCCACGACCTCCAGAATACCGGTCTGGTGCGAAGCGAGGGCAATAACCCAGGTGACACAAAAAGTGTGTCCGAAGACCGGCCCGTCTATGGCCGCTTTCTGGCATGTCCGGCCAGCATCCACGCTCTGGCAGCCACTGATCATACGATGAACGGACAACATTCGGCAACCAGCGCTTCGGTATTTCTCCGGCCGCCCGTGTTCAGAGGCACAACGGCAGCTGCCCGGCTGCCAGATATTCAGTTGCCTTTCGGCTGCCGATGTTGAGAAAGAAATCGGCCGGCGTACGGCTTTAAGGGATCCGTTTTTAAATGCGGAGCATTTCTTAGGCTCGCCTGGTCCTCCGTCGTTGATGGCGGCGCCATCCACACGCTCACTGCGCATGCGCAACTCTCTTCCTTACACCCACAGCTCCGCGATACTACAGTATAACAGAAAAGAAATAGTTAGCGGCGCCCGGTTTCGATCCCACGACTCTCTGGCCGCAGCGGGAGGCACGCGGTGCTTTTCTTATTAAGTTACAAATCCGGGACAGGAGCAAGTGTACGAACGTGCCTGATGTCCTTGACTCATTCAAACTACGTCAAGAAGCTACTGATACAACGAAGGCACGCGAAGCTGAACTTCAACGGAAACGACGAACTGAAAACTTTAGAGGGGGATGCTGAATTTCCCGTGTGAAAGCTGTGGCGGGAAGCGCCACGCGCCTTGCAGCTCAATCAGCCCGGTCCGCAGCGCCGCTGATGCTGATTGTGGCAGGATGCCCCTAGGGATTGGCCAACCAAAGAATCCATCACGAGATAGGTTCGCGTTCAACCACCGTCATCATCTTGTCGTAGGGGAACTGCCGAAGAAGAAGAAGAACGAGAAGACAAAGCTGCGAAGAGGAGGGCGTGTACATTGCTCTCAGCCGGTGCACCAATGTCAACAACCTTTACCTCACCAAAGCTGACGGAGACTACCGATTCTACCACAGAGACAACATCGACAAGAACATGATGGACGAGTTTCGGTGCCTCGAGAACCACCGCCTACTCACCGTAACAAAACAGCACTTGCGTGCCTTTGCCACCGGTGTGGACCGGGACGCGGAATTCCCTCTGGCGCTAGTAAAAACCAGATCACTCAACATAACGGCAACACAATGGAACCACACGGAACCGCCACGATGCTTCGCATCCTCATCAGGGTTCCTCACAAAAAGATGGTGTAATTTTTTCTTTCGGGAAGCGGTGTTCATCCGAAGCACGGCAAGCGACCGGCCGCAGGATATACGTATTCTTGTGGCAGTTGGTGTTCGAAAGGAGACCGGCAGTAGCGCGGCTGCCGCGCATCCGCTGTTTCAACGGTGAACCGCGCGGCCGGCGGCAGGTTTTCTTCGGGCAGCCGGTGTTATAAAGGAGACCGGCCGACTTACGGCCTCAGAATGTACGTTTTTCATTTGGTTAGCGGTCCTCGGCCGAATTACGGCAAGCGAATGGCCGGAGAATTTTCGGCAACCGGTGTAAAAGAGGAGACCGGCCTTCGTAAGGTATTAGGGTATACGTCATTATGCGAACAACGGCGCCGGTCTGGGCGCCGAGAATTCATGTAAAGACGTGACGGCAAGCGAATGGCCGGAGAATTTTCGGCAACCGGTGTAAAAGAGGAGACCGGCCTTCGTAAGGTATTAGGGTATACGTCATTATGCGAACAACGGCGCGCGTCTGGGCGCCGAGAATTCATGTAAAGACGTGCTTGGAAGAAGACCCGACGATGTAGGACGGATTTTTCCCTTGGCGAAGAAAGAGCCGTTAGGGAGTCGAATGGCGCACACACGTTTTTCATCCGCTCGGTGTTTTTGCGTTTTCAATGAACGAACTATGTTTGTCTAGCTGTAATGAATGTTCTAGGTGAAGGGGCAAGGTGCAAGGACTCACTGGATATTACCAGGGAAACGTGCAGGCCATCGAAGTGCCATTTATTGCCACAAGAAGACTGTGCCACACCGACGGGTGAGCTAAGCCTCGCCAGTCATTGCCGCTACAACGCCTCGCCCGTCGGCTTCGTCGACGCATCAGCTCGAGGCTATTCGCCCGTTCAAGAAATTGAGACCATTGGAGACATCGACCCGGCAGCGATGTCCGACCCGGGATGGCGGTGGTTTACCAAAATAAGTGTCCTTAAAGGGTGTCGAGAAAGCCGCCACCACGCAGGAACTCAACCGGCGCTATGTCAACGACTCCCCACCAAAGAAAGGCAAGGGCGCGCAAAAGCGCAGGTTTCGCTATTCTTCTCACAATAATACTGCGAAAAACAATGTGCACTATATTGTTTGTGATAAACGTAGAAGACGCTAAGCTCGTGCATTGGTAGGCTCAACTTCGTGCCCTGCACTATGTTACTTCATGGATTTTATGACTGCCTATTTAGAAAGTGTTATTTTGAATTTGCCATAACAACAGAGCCTTGTAAATGACGAAGCCTGGATGTTAATTTAGTTGCGGTGTTTAAAATTGAGATTAGCTACACTTGGGATATGACTCACTTGGTTAAACATAATCGCCAGCATTCTAGGAAACACAGATTTCGTCGGGTTTTTCTTGCTCAACGCAGCTTGATGAGTTCACGCACCATTTGGCTCTTGCAATAGATAAGCTTAAAGTAGCGGACTATTTTCTTGTGCGGCAAAAAAGCATTTGGCGGTGTTTCATATCACCTTCTTGTTAGTACATTGCGGGCAATAAACTGAATGAATTGGTTATTGCATGGATAGCCGAGTATATTTCTCTAAGACAGCAGTTGGTCGCTCTGAATGGTTGTTCGTCCGGATATGTTCCCGCGTCCCCAGGAATTCCCCAAGGCTCAGTTGCGAGCCCTCTTTTGTCTGTGTGGTCTCAAATCTTTGTTAAAAATGTTCCCGAATGACTGTATAATTTACAGGAATATAGCGAACGAACATGATTCCGTATACTTGCATCATGATTCAAATTAATAACATCCTGGTGTGCTGTTTCAGAGAAATCGTTGAGTCTTAAAAGGTGTGTTAACGTCAACTTTACAAGAAAACCTTCATTCCAATTGAATGCATATACAGTAAATTACACTGCTTTAAAAACGTCCAGGGGAATGTATCTAACGAGGAGTTTATTTAACGAGTTGTTAGAGAAATAGGCACGTTCACAACATAAAAGTTACGGCTGCACATGTTTCTGGCTTTCCGAGATAAAATTTCAGCGAACTTCTACCTAACTTAAAAGAACAACCGTATTTCACCCATGTGCGCTCAATGTAGGAGTACGCATGTGTTTTCTGGGATCCATACACCAAAGAGCTGGTTGATATGCTCGAAAACATACAAAATAGGGCAGTGCGATTCCTATTAGGTATTGGCACTTTCAACTTAGGTTGAGGGAAAGTAAAAGTAAACTTAAATGGCAAGACGGAAAAGATCATAGGCGAAACCCTAGGTTGAAATTTTTTCATAATATCTATCATTCCAAAACTGGAATAGAAGGGGAGAAGTATATCCAAGCGCCATTCTACATATCCCAAAGTGGGATCGCTACATTGAAGCAAATTATTAACTTCCCTTTAAGGTGACACCTTGCGGGATTCATTTTTTTTTAGATAAAGATGAGAGTGTATTTATCTTCCACGTATGATTTTATCCACTGTTTATCATGGGGATTTTCACCGCGCTTTGTAGAATTATTTTGTTATTTGGTCTCATTTTTGATGCTTAGTGTTATGTATCTCCCTGCTGTAACGCATGCAAGGGCAAGCAGGTAACAAATGAATGAATGAATGAATGAATGAATGAATGAATGAATGAATGAATGAATGAAACTTTATTGACACAAGGATGGCGACTCGGCCTATGTGGGGGCGGGTGGGGAGGGTGGTGTCAGTTCGGGAAAACTTTACATTCTCAGATGAACGCCAGTAGCGAGAGCGAAGTCCCACAAGGAGGTCCTTGTCCCACGAAGTCCCACGTGAAGAAATAATAAACAAATAAAAATAAATAAATAAATAAATAAATAAATAAATAAATAAATAAATAAATAAATAAATAAATAAATAAATAAACTTTTGGAGCCGCCAGTTCACGTCTGATCGGTTGAGAGCCCTACGCATACAAACTTGACCAATGAAATATTCATTGCTTTATTCGTTGCAGTATGAAAGCTTTGCTGTATGAATACTACAATTGCTAAGTCTTACGCCTTTCCTTGCGTGAACACAGAGGGATACAACTGCAGCTATCTGAAGAAGGGCGTCATTCGCAACACGTCTAGAATTTCCTTAACGTAGTACGACTTTAGAGGAAAATTAATTTCTTTTGGACTATTAAGGAGTGTGCACGTAACTCATGAAAACAACATAAAAAGTATATTGAAACTGAAAGTACTTGTTTGTTCTCTTCTAGAATAAGCCCTTTGAAAGATCATCAGAAAAGTTGATCGAGTAGAAAATTTCATTGCAAGTAAAATGGACAAATACTGGACATACTGTTTGTGTGAAGTAAATTATATTGAATGCTGCTGAGTGTTTTGGGGAGTACGGAACCGCTTCGTAAAGGCATTCGCACCGGTTTTATATACAAAAAGACTGGTCAAGCAGCTGTCGTAAAAATAGTTGATTGAGTCAGAGCATGAAAGTATTGTTTTAAAAGAAATTGCCTAAAAGCGGCACTTTCATCTTTGTGAAATTCAACCCACTAAAGAATGCGCCTTCCTCCTTGTGCTCCCCCCCCCCCCGCCGCCCCCCATCCTTCCTTGTATATTACAGGTAAGCCGCACCACAGAAGATATCAGGACCTGGACAATACATCTATTCCAGCTCTGAAATGAAAGGAATATTTGCTGTATTCGACAGTAAAGGAGGCACAGCAATTATAGGAACGACCACTTGTGAGCACTGTTGAATAAATTAATTTTGGTGTAAGCTGACGCTGATAATTAAAGGAGCCATGAAGAGAAAACACAAGTTTGGTTCATTCAAAAGATTGTCTCGTTAGAATCATACTGACACCACTTTTAACGTAAACTTTGCTCAAATAAGCTACATAATTAGGAAAAACGGGAATGGTCATGCGACCCACCAGCTCATTTCCCGCAACAGAACCTGTGATGTCACATGGGCTAAGCTCTGCGATTGGCGGAGGCTGGCAGAAGCAGACGCAAATTAGGTAGAGCTTACAAACTAGACGAACGAGCGATTTGCGCTTAAATTTAGGGCACATTCTTTACAAAGCAATAGGAATGATGGGGTAAACAGTGGAAGTTACGAAAGCACATGTAAACATAGAAGTACTGATGCGTTCTGCTGTTCGTACTGCGCACAGCATGCTTTGGTTTAGCTGCACAGCACTATGGGGCTTGGGGTTGTCTCAGACGACACTGGCCGATTGACGCAAGCAACGGTGTCTTACGTGACCCCATTTGTCGAGCGAGCACTGTTTCAGGGAACGAATATTTTCTCCCAGAACAAAAACAAACCAGGTTTAAATGCGGGCAAAAACAAACCAAACGCTTGACACGGTATGGTGGCGCCATCTAGGTTACGCAACGTAAAAAAACGTGGGAACAAACCAACACCGCTACAGGGTGGAGACAACCTTTGAACGGTCCCGTGCCGCCGCAATTGGGCCAACGGGCTCAACGCGTTATTCTTTTCGTTTCCCACGAGACCTAGCAACGCAAAACAGACAATATGATTCAAACTTCTTCAGTAAACCGCGTTGCGGCGATAACTTTAGCGCGGTTTTGACACAATGACTTGCTTCGGCGGCGAGCGAGCAACCGAACATGGCGGCGCCAGCGTTACGTGTCTCTACCCTGTACGGCGGATGCGTGAATGAAGGTACTCTAGGCTGCAGAGCGGTCGGTTCCCGTGATGTCACTCGGGACCACGAAAACGCACGATTGAGCGGGAAAATCAAAATTTTAACCTAAATTGTTTAATTTCTCAGTGAATAAAGCACCGTTTGTATCCGGACAAGCGCTGGGGGCACTATAAAACACGAAATCTTTCGAATAAAACCAACTTGCATTTTCTCTTCATGGCTCCTTTAAGCCAGGCTGCGCTGAAGGCTGGACAGCTGCTGGTTGCGCGCGGGCTCACTTTGATGTGGGTGCAGTGGACCCAAAACGGTGGGTTTGTGCTGCTGGACAGCGCGATTGAGTCATCTGCTTTTGCTGCATGCAGTGGCCATCCACCGGCCTCAGCACAGTTAACGTACTGTAGTTGAACTACAATGCCCGTAGCACGGCCGAATTTCCGGCAGCTTTAGTCCGGCTGGAGTCCGACGACCGCACCTCGGTTGTCCTCCGGTGTCTTGGGTAGACAGATGAGGGCGAAAGCCAAACATGGTCGTAGGTAGCTTATCGTGATCTTCGAGGTACGTTTGTAGCCTGTTTGGAACGATGTGCTCCAACAATTTGCCTACACATGATGTGAGGGAAATAGGTGGAAGGTTGTCAGTGCTCGGCACCCGCCCACTCTGCCGTCCCGGGCAACGAAACCGCCCACCTGTTGGCCCGAGAGTTATCCCGCCGGGCCCCGGGAAGCGAGCAAGAGAGGCCAACCCCGCTGATCACGTATCACGAAATAACACAGCACTACAAGTTGGGCCGTATCACCTACCCAGCATTGTATAAACACCTAACGAAAGAGGAGGAACGGCAGCTCCGTGAACTCCAGACGAATACTTTCCCCCATCCGACTAAAGGCCATATCTTGCACCCCACCGTATATTCCCCGCTATGCCGCTTCTGCGGAGCCCCCGGGACGCTCTTTCATATGATAGGGGGCTGCGCTCACCCCCCACTACATTGGAGAAATCCCTCCATTCCTTCTCGCGAGCTTTGGGAGAGAGCTCTGAGCAGCTCCGGCCTCAATGACCAGCGCCTGCTGGTGTTGAGGGCTGTTGAGGCGGGGAAAGCTCAAGGGGTCTTGGACTGAGGACTCCTCCCCATTGCTTTTCGCAATAAACACGTTTACTCTCTCTCTCTCTCTCTCTCTCTCTCTCTCTCTCTCTCTATCTCTCTCTCCGTTTTCCGTACTTCGGCCGCACACGGGCGGCTTTGGGATGGCCGGAGCCCTACGGCTGGAATCTGGCCGTATGAACGTAAGCCGGTCGACTGGCCGACGGACACTGGCCGTTGGACAGTGATGGGAGTACGGCCGTATACGGCCAAAAGGCCCATATTTGGACACGGGCCGAACATGGTTGCCGGAGAAAGGCCGCGCAGAAAATCACCGGCCAAAGTACAATGGCTTTAGTAAGGCCGAACAATCCTGTGCTGCCTGGGAAGTGAGCACAGTGACAAGTATACGTCAGGCTCCTTGCGGTACATAAAGGTAATTTACGGCATTACACATTCTTAGAAACGTGATGTAAGCATAACCTCCTAAAAATAAAAAAATGACATTTTGTGCTGACAAATGCCCTCCCAAGAACAATGCAAAAAGACCTTTACAAGGCAAGTTTAGGATGTCTATGCGTCTTACATCCAGATAGTTTAGAGAAGCGGCTAATGCGTGCCGAATTCGTTTCCTTCCGTGCGTAGTACGAGAAAATAGTGTCTGCCATGGTAGTCTATAGCGTAGGGAATATATATTGTTATGTATATTGAGATGAGCATGCTCTAGAAACCTGTACAGGCTTCCCTAGACGGCCCTTTTGTAGGTACACAAGTCTGAATATGTATAGATTTTGCGCTTTCATTATCGCAGGTTTTTCAAGGAGTTGTGCTGTGTGCTGTAGGTATAAAACATTTTCTATAATACGAATAGCTTTTTTCTGTAGTAAATAAATTCTGTGTAGGTTAGATGAAGTGGTTTTAGCCCAAACTAGTTTGCTGTAACCGAGTTGCGAGTAAAAAAGCGCGTTGTACAGGAGCTTTTTAATCCTACATGGTAGCAACTGTCTATTGCGGAATAACATGCCGATCATTTTGCTGAGCCTTATCGATACATTTCTAACGTGATCATTGAACGACATGTGCTGAGAAAAGGTAGCGTCCAGTGTTTTTATGGATTTTTTTTTACCGCACTAATGAAGGGGACTAGAGTAATTCTGTCTGAATAGGATAAATCGGTATTTTGGGTCCTATAGAATACACATTTTGTTTTTGCTTCATTCAGTGTTAAGCTGTTTGTTCTACAAGAAGACCCTCAAACAGCACTACCAACACCTCCGGCACTCGCCTCAGACTCTTCCATGACCCCACACTTCCCTATCTATTGCTCACCTGCACACCCTTGAGGCAATCCAGCTGAACACCCTCACCACTCCAGCCCGCCTTTACCTGGTTATCACTGAGACCGATTCGCTGAGACCGATCCTGTCCCATCACAGCCCCTCTACGTACTGGAATGTTCAGCACATTCGTTTTTTTCTGTCATGCCGCACAACAGGATCCTCATTACCCTGACCCTCCTCCTGCGAACTTGCGGCTGTGGTTGTCGTCGGCGGCCTTTGCTGACCAGCTGGCCATGGTTCTTCTCGCGGAAGAGTGCGAGAAACAGGTCTCAATATGACCAGAAAATGTTTTCTTTTTCTCTCTGTCCTTCTCTCTCTGTTACCTACCGATACTGCCATGATGCTGAAAGTTTCGTCGTGTTATCGCATCCGACATGTGCTATGCAACGTCCTGTAAATACACTTTGTCCGCGTGAGTTCAAATGACATTCTAATGAATTACTTCTGCGTGGTACTCGGCCCAGTAAAACAGACGCCTCATTCACGATCCGTATACGACACACATACCACATACTCACACCTGCACATTGAATCTTTTGGACTCCTGAATTACACGTGGGGAGAACACCGATCCATAGCTCACATTCTAATGCACGCAAGCCTTTCGACACAACCTGACGCAAATATTTCTCTGAACTTTGCAGACAGCAAATTTCAATTCACTGACCTTCATTCCTAGCTGACAATTCCAGGTTTTCTAATAAGACCAGTTTTAGGTTTATGACAATCAAATTTCCACACCTCATTTCTTATCTCGCATAGTCACAACCTAGCATTATGAAGTGTATGAGGTGTTTTATTCCATTACCCTTTCTATTTTAGTTGTATGTCTACCCACGTAATCCATAACCGTTAAAAGTACTCACATTTGGCCCTGTTTGCCCTTCGCTGGGCATGCGGCATTACACGGCCAATAGTAACATACATCATTATCGGAGAGAAGGAAGGACTATTTTGTCGGAACGTTTCTTGAAATAACAAAACGATGCATGTCCAGTGATCATCTGCGTGTTTCTCTTCTGTGTGCAGCCTGCCTCACCCTGGCTTTGTGTATTGTGTAGTTATGTATTGTGTAAACCGGCAGATCCTGAATTCTTCTGTAGTAAAAGATGATCATATAAAAGGAGTCAGTACAGAGAACGTGTTTGTTGTGCGTACTTTTCAAATACAAAACAATTGAAGCCACATATGAAGCACCTTTGGAGAAAATCTATAGGCACCCTTAAGTATATATGGTGCATATTAACGAAATAAATTGAAGATAACGAAGTAAAACATGGAGAAAAATATATCGAAATGAAAATTTTCTGTTTCACAAAGACAACAGATATTTTGGAGACCAATGACTGCAGCTTTCCTACAGCCGTCACCGCTCCATCACGACAACGTCACGTTAAAAAAAAGAAAAAAGCGGGAAGAAGGCGGAATAGAGTAGCATTAGGACAGCAGACGGCGCGAAAACGTCGTTCCACATAAAGTAAGGTGCTATTAACATGACACTTTAGGTATAATTTGCAGAGCCGTTTCCATTCCACCTGTCAACATCAATGCACCATCTAGTGTCATGGGCGATAGTGTTCTAGGTGATTTCTCCTCGAAAATGATGTGCCGGTGACATGAGCCCGAGCACCAGATTTCTCTTCAGCCAATGAACGTACTCAAAGGAACGACGCCTTGTGAAAAAAGAGCGAAGCAAAGAATTGGAATTTTCCTACGGCAGTTCGCGAAAAGTGAGCATACGGTTGCCGATGTAAAAATCTACACTGAAACCCCCATGATGGTCACGCATATCCGTCTAGAAAACGCGAATCTCGTTTCCTGCCGCTGCCGTGAAGACAGCCGATGCGCTGCCGCCAGTTCATCGAAGCGCTCGCGCATTGGCTCGCTGTTAGGACTTCCTAAAATGTGTGCAGTTTTCTGTGGTACTGTAATAGTGGACGGATGGCTTTCAGATTAAGTACGCTCAATTATAGGCAGCACTAATCATTAGGCAAACGACTCTGTACTACGAGGGGTATTTCTACGTTGTCCCCGCCTTCATCGCGGTTTTTAGACATGATGATGCTGCGACACCGTGGTGGTGGCTCTGTGAACGTTACCTTTTCATGCCGAACGCGTGCAAGGAACATTTAATTTGCTGTCATTTTAGCATTCGTGGTTATTCAGTCTACACCTCAGGCACTTGGTCTCACCAAAGTAGAATTCGCGCCTTCATGGCCTTTCTCTTCCTCGGTATGCGAAAGATGTCCATAGCATTACCAGGCTTTACTCAGCCGGCATTTCATCAAAAAACGTCAGACATCACTCGGTTGTTACCGACACCCTTCAGCAGAATGTCTCTTTACGTGAAGTTCTTCACAAGTTCAAGCCTTCTATACTCTGGCCGCCCTTGTTGCCAAAGCACTTAGTTTGGCACATCTCGACCTTTCCACCCCAACGGAGATTTAAACTCGAGCAAGTGCAAATTGAATTGGCGCCGCCCAAGAGAACCCAATTACAGAACTTCCAGAGCACTGTGATTGCATAGGCAGCCACCTTCCCTCAGCACCAAAGCGCAACTCGTCGATTACTGAACGTGAGTGTCTGGCCCTTTTGGTAGCCCTAGCGAAATATCGCCAGTATCTACATAGCCGCCATTACTTTGTCACAACTGATCACCATGACTTGTTTTGGCTCACGTCATCGAAGGACCACACCGACCGTCTTCGACGGTGGGTTAACCGCCTACAAGAATCCGCGTTCGCAGTGGTCTATAAATATGGACAACTGCAGCAAAAACGTGGGCTGCCTCTCCCGTTGCCTAATAGATGAACTGGTCTTCACCTCCGAGCATACAGACGGCGTCATACTATTCATGTTAGACTGGCTGCACATCGCAGATAATCAACGCGCAGAATCATCCACAGCCTCTCTTCTGGCATCAGAAATCTACGCAGCGAGCGACAAAGGACCATTGCCAGCACTCTATTGCATCAACATTTCAGAGCTAGAAAACAGCAGTGCGACAAAATTCAGTGCTTGCAGTGTAGCGTTTTCGTTGGTTGAGTGATCTTTCGAGACGCAAAGCTATCATCGCCATCATTACACGACGGCGCGGATATTGGGGACAAGTGATACTTAGCCAAGCTGCCACGGTATGTTTGTTGGCGACCGACTATAGGAAGCAAGACGACCACCATGGTCGCTGCAGTATTCTATTACTACGGAACAGAAAATTCGAGTAATACACCATAAGCAACAAAAAATTACAGAGCACTTAAGTGTTGTCGGTGATATAGCGTTTGGGTAATATGTTCGACTTGTTAGTATTTGTTCGTATCGGTTACCGTAAATAGCATCGCGACAGAGTTCATATCTCCAAATAAAGAGGACAACTAGCATCGGTGCACATTGCTAGTACTACAACTGTTTGAGGATTTCTTCGCCATTGAAATGCACAAACTCCTTGTGTGTGTCTTGTTACTTATCTCCAACACAATTTCTGGATGCGAAGGCCGCAAAATATTCCCTAGGTGCACATTGATTCGTTCTTTTTTGGGTATTTTTCCACGCCACTTACTAATATTTGAATCACAAAGAAACTAGAATATTTAGCTCAAAAAGTTTCCCCACTCCCTGACTGGTAATTCTGTATCTGCTTGGTTAAGACTACCCATGCAGGCATCAGTGCACGTCTCTCTCACAATTTTCTAAGAGGAGGGCCACGATAATTTTACAGCATTCAATTCCGTAACCTGGACTGTCCTAGCTGTTGCGACACCAGAAACAGAAGCTTTGATAGTATTCGGGTGGGTGCTTGTTTTGCATTTCGTAGGGCAATTTTAAAATTTCGCGCCATTCGAAGTTTCTCTTGAAGGGATTATCGCTTATTTGATTCGTTGAACTGTCCCGCTCTTTGCGTCTAATTCGTCTTGTCATGATATCCGCTGAGGAGTATAATATACAAGGGCTATGTAGCCGCCACCATCGTAAGTACTATTTACCAGGGCATCGCTACATGTAGGGTCTCCGGCCGTGCTCAGCAACGTTTGGCCCTCATTATCAAAAATTGCAAAACGGCTGCGTTGGAATCGCGACGCAGCTTTTGTTTTCCTAGAGCAAATTCCTATTTTAACGTTTTTTTGTTTGGGGGTGGATTAAAAATGCAGTCATGATATCCTTGCTGGTGCCTCAGTTCCTATGAGGGAGCGAGACGCATAGGTGATGATGATGATGATCATTATGAATGAAATTTATTTGAATCAAGGTGCTCATGTTACGGCACCCTCCCGGTGCGAAATAAAAATGAAACAAAACGAAGTAAGTAAAATGAAATAAATGAAATGAAGAAAGATGAAATAAAAAAGGTCAAGGTATACCGCACAGGCCATTCGGCTTCTGCGCATCGGAAATAAGCTGCATTGTAAGATTTAAAATCCAACAGGTCAGAGATCTTCTGAATGTGTAGCCAGAGAAACGTGCAGCATAGAACTGCTTGCTCAGCAGCATTTATTTCTAAGTAATAGGCAGACACAGCGCTTGTTTTAGAAGAACCGCCAAGGAATTCTGCAATAAGTCCAGGAAAAAAGTCACAGTCAGCATCAAGGGGCACTGGACATACAATACGTGCACGCAGGAATAATGTTTGGAACAAAAATAGCACTGCTGAAACAATAAGTTAAGACAAACAACATATCGATTGTAACCGTTTGACGTCGGACTTCTTGGAGGGAAACGAACTCTAGTGAACTCAAAGTAATGACAAGCACCGCACCTGCCGGTGCAGGGCTCGCCACTGTTCCATTGTTAGCTTAGCTTGGTCCCTTTCGGCGACAGGCCCTACAGAAAGCGATTTTCAAAGTGCGAGTGCTTGAGCTCTGAGACCGACTGCTCTTTTATGCTCAAGCATGATATAGAAAGAAAGATAACCTAAGATGAAGGTAGATAGTATCTGTTGGACTAAGATGAGGGCGGCGCAAATCACTGGAATTGCGCTGTTTTGTGCCTTATTGTGGATTCAAGCAAGTGGTAAGATATCATGGAGTAATATTTGCAATGAAACTTTATTTCCTGCCACTATTTGTCGGGGGCGCATATCTTTGCTTATTTAAGTGACTTATCTGGGTGAAAGTTCGCAATGAAGCAGGTACAGTTTGGGTTTTTTTTAAAATATTCATCAATTTTTAAAACGACTCTGTGTTCTTACAGAAACTTGCAAGCAATCGTAATTAAGTTTCGAGGTCGATCTTAAAAAGCTAAGAATAAACATGGAATCGCGGATAATCGCCCCGAAAACGTTCTAGAAAACAAGGTTTACCAACAAAAATATTTTCGTTCGTGTTGTTACCAATGGCTGAAACCATCCTCGATCTTTCTGTTTAGTTTTCCGGGCGTCTCATAATTGCATAAGTAGTCATCTCCAATTAGCCAGTAATAACACAGCTTTCATTGCTTCAACGACAACCGATTATGTTAGAACCTCGAATGCGGATATGTTTTACATGGCATTGAAAACGAACTACAAACATTTACGCTGAGCCGTTCGTGTTCAGGGTCGAGTGTTGGTAAGGACTGGCAGCGGATTCATGTATAGAGCTTTGAAGTATAACCAAACGAACCAAAGTTTGCCATCCCGAATCTGTATGCCACTGTTATGACAATTACAGGTAGTTTTCCAGCTTTTGCAATAGAATAAATACCCTGCATGAACAGGGCGTTCTTATTTCAAGACGTTTAAATATATTAGATTCCCTACAGGTAAATTTTTGTTGTCAGTTTAACGTGTCAGTTTCTTTTTTGTTTGAACAAGGCTTTGCACACAATCTTTTTCAGGCTCTCATCTACCTTGTATTTGTTTGAGTACTGGTTAAAGTTTTAACGTTGCCTGTAGTCAACCAGTGTACTCCGGTTTTTTTTCTCAATAAAATAAAGTAGGCTCCGCCCAGGCACCTACATTTGAATGGAACACCCAACAGAAACAATCTAAACCAAACACTCACCGGAAAAAAAGACGTACAAAATGGACATATTTCAGTTTATTCTGGTGTTTTTTTGTTGTTGCAAAAATGTAGAAACGAGTAAATGACTTAGGGCTGGCTTAGCGGGATAAGAAATTGCCACCCACTGTGATCCTTCGTGGACTCTAACTGAAATGAAGTAAACCTGCTGTATAAATCCTTAACTAGTTAGGCCGATTAAAATCTACCGTGGCGGGGACTCTTTTTAAACTTTTATCGATGGTTAAGTGGGAGATCAATATCTGGGTACATTCTAAGTGATAAAATTTTTGCAATGCAACGCCAACTCAATATAAAAATACAAAAGCGTAGCTCCGAAGTGAAACGGTAATTAAACATTCTGCAATTGCCCGCAGGGCTCCATTGCTTTTCAGCGCGAATGACTGTGGTGTTCATACGAGGTTTTAAGCACACCTCATTGTTTTAATCTGCGCCTTCGTGGTATTGTATAGTCGGTAAATGTGGGCAGCCGCATGTCATACCAACACAGGATTGGTTTCTTTGTGGGCGACTCCTATGAAGCTGAGTCAGCTAGTGCTCTTTCTTCAAACAAAAATGAAACGTTAAAGTTTGCCTACTTTTCTCGCATACAAACCGTGATTTCGGCAATACATCAGAAGGGCTGAGACCAACAGGGCCCGCTCTCGTGAACACCAAGAGATGTAGGGTAATTTTGGTACTTCGTCGTTTGTTTTGTTGACTTGTTTTGTGTAGTCTTGACGCAATAAAGCTATCTTTCAATAAGGAATACATATCCCCCGCGTAACAACAAAGAATTGACGTTTCGAGCAGAGAGCTTCAGGCTAGACCAGTTGTAATCCCCATGATTTCAGAACACTGCAACGTTTTCTGTTGTGCCAATGCTACAAGGGGGGCTTTTTGAATGCTGAGTAAATATTCAGAGTTTGCAATTAGGGTTAATTGTTGCATTTAGGTACTCGAATAACCTTGCATTCAATAACAGCCAGTGAGGTAGCTGGCGATTCGTGGGGACCGTTGTCCGGAAGGCGTTTTTTCTGGCACATTTGAAAAGGCAAGCGACTCATAAGCTTTCATTTGAGGATACACTGTCTTCGTGAAACTATTGTCTTTTTTTAAAAGGATTATTTAATTTCTGTGCAAATTTTTTGGACGTTGTTATTGTCTTTCACCTGGTAAGTGTGCTCGTTTCTCTAAGGACACACACCAAGGATATTTCCCGGCCGGAGAAACAATACCCATGACCTTGATAGGGTCTGTGCACTGTGATCACTGGCATAGGTTCATGTGCGAAAGCCTCCTTCCCACCGCAGGTGCAGCTGTCTTAAAAATATCGAAGAAGTTACAAACCAGGTAGAAAAGCATGCACCCATGGCTGAGAAATTGGCTGACGAATAGTACACAGCTGCCCACGGGTGATGGACAATGTACAGAATGACCCGGTGCTAAATTGAACGGACTAGAGTAAAAAAATGATCACAATGACGCCATAAATCAAGCGAAGTTGCTGCGAGGAAAATGAGCAACTGGGCCAAAAACAGGGAAAATCTGGCCCTAGGTGGCGTGCCGATCATGGTCTTCCGGAATGACAGGCGAGCCCTAAACCACTGGACCACCCCAACTCGATGATTCTTGCTGACTAAAAGTTGACGTATGCACTAAATTTGCCGAATTTGACTCAAAAATTCATATTACTGATATGCACAGGGGCCTTCATAAGTATTTAGAAAAGGATTTGTGTATATCCCAAAATATTTGACTTACTGGCATTATCACAGCAATTGCCGGTTTACAGGAAGGTCTTTCTGTTACGGAGGACTCGTTTAAACGTACGCCAAAGCAGCCGGGCAGTTTCTGGAAGAAGAAGTTAGTGTAAATTTAGGAGAAGGCGTTCCAATTACTTTTAAAAGAACCTGTACGTCATCGCACAAAAAATAATAAGGCACACAATTGCACTGGCAGCAAGATAGTCAATTTGCATATCAGGATTCCGCTATGACTAAAAGAAGATGATTGATCAGGCCTCTCAGTCATACTAACGATGAGACAATAAAAATTACACAGAAGATAAGACTGCTGTGAATATTGAGAGGATGCCGTCCGAATGCTTGACAGGAGCCGTGGAACCAGATATAGACAGTGCGGTGCCACGGCAACCCACCTGCGCATGACATGAGCGTGCTTGTTTCGACACCATACCTGTTATTCAAATTTCGTTTATAAAGTTTACCCTGTCATGAAGACGAACAGTTCTACCGAAGTGTGGGCATCTGAGAAGGAAGAGGCTGCGAACGCAATATAGACATAACAGTACTGTTACCCGCCGCGGTGGTTCAGTGGCTATGGCGTTGTGCTGCTTAGCCTTGGGACGCGGTTTCGATTCTTGGCCATGGCGGCCGCTTTTCTGATGAAGGCGAGAAATGAAAACGCGCGTGTTCGAGATTTCGGCGCACGTTAACTATCGGCAGGTGGGCAAAATTATTCCGGAGTCCCAACTACGGCGCGCTTCATCACCTGTGTATCATCGGCGAGTTAAACCGTACATTCAATCAATCAATCAATCAATCAATCAATCAATCAATCAATCAATCAATCAATCAATCAATCAATCAATCAATCAATCAATCAATCAATCAATCAATCAATCAATCAATCAATCAATCAATCAATAACCATACTGTTGTTTAAACTCATCGTGAACTCGTCCTGAGAAAGAGGAGGGTTACATATATGGGGCCAAGAACTCCCACATGCACAGCAAATTTAAAACCTGGTCGCCCGGGGTGATGCGATGCTGAACAGCAGCGGGAATGGTGGAAATTCGCGGAGAGAGCGAAACCAGCTGCCAACTCAGCACCAAAAGCTGCCAAATTGTCCACCACTAAGATAGCAGGATGTGCAGCACCGGAGATGGTGATAAGAAGGAACACGGAAGTGTGACAGAATATAAGGTGAAGCTACGGCAATGGATTGCGAACAGCTATCTTAGTAGCAGCTGGAAAAAAAAATTGTATTGTAATTGCGCTTCCCCAAGAAATCGTGCTCAAGCAGGCAAATAAAACATGGCACGAGCACATCCCCAATAAAACATTGTTGCGTGTGCAATACCAACTTACCTGGGCGGAAATTCAACTAGAATGAACTCCCGTTAAGGCGAACTCAAAAGGACTGAAAATCCGGTCCTAATATCAGAAATTCTTGTTAAGCGGATGTTTTTTGCATTGTTCACGTTACACAAGAGCAAGAGTGGTGTTCGTTCTAACCGTGAAATTCATCTCAACCGTGTTCGTTGGGATATAGTGCTTTCCCAAGCACTATATCCCAAGTGGTTAGGCGCCGTAGACTTTTTAATAGTGTCGGTTATGTTCCTGAGACAAAAATAAACTAGCATTTTGGTGCTTGATTTGAAATTATGAGAATTGCTTGGGTTTAGGTGAGTTCGTTCATGTAGACTCGAAAATTCCGCTTGAACGAAAACCACAGGACTGAGGAAGGAAGCGCTGCTGAGCACGAGGTCGCGGGTTCGATTCCCGGCCGCGGCGGCCGCTGTTCTGATGGTGGCGAAAAGCAAAAACACCCTTGTTTCCGAGAGGTCGGCGCAGATTAAAGATCCTAAAGTGGTCAAAATTAATCCGGAGCCCTCCACTACCGGGCGCCTCAGCGCCTGCGTTGAGTCGGCGCGTTAATCCGTACAATCAATCAAATCAACTTAGGAAGGAAACACGGAGACAATGCTGACTATCAACTGAGTTTACTAATAAAAAAAGGAACATCTATACCTGAAACATTGCACAACCTTTGCACCGCGCGCCACTCTTTTTTTTTCTGGGATTTGTTAACACTATAATCGCTAAGAAGGTCCAGTTCTTTCCTTGTCAGTGTACGGAAGCTCTGCTTATGCACGTGTCACCTTCCTTGCTGATGGCCTTTGCTTCGACGACCTTACGTGCGAGGAGATTGGGTTTCTTCCGAATCACATCGACCTCATCAATGTGCGCGGTGCATTTCGGGCAAGTGCGGCAGTGGAATGATAGGTGCCCGGATGAGGTTGTCTTGAGTGAGGCGGCGTGTTCTCATGCCCTGTCATTAATGCACCTTCCGGTTTGTCCTACGCATACTTTTCTGCGTGGTAATGAGATGCTGTATACGGCTTCAGTGTGGCATTCGGCGTATGTTTTTTGATGATTGTTGGGGCATGTCTCCTGTTTGCTTCGTTATTTATGCGTCAGCACATTTGATACGCCTTGTTGTGGGCACTAACGACAATGAACACACCTTGCCTGGCTGCAGATTTTTTTGGGTTGTGGGCGAAGCCATTCCCATAGGGAACTACCGCCGTATTCCCTTTTGTGGCTGCACGTCTTGTCCTCTCTCGTTCCTTCCTTTCACACGCTGTGGCAGGCTTTCGCTCGCTACCACCAGCATGTTTTTCGTGTAGCTGCCGGTTGAAGCTCGTTGTCATCTGATGCTCGCAGGACGTCTGAATGGCCTTTGAGCGACCGTTTCACCTTCAGCGACCATTTTAGTGCTTTAGGGGAGTGCTTACAAAACTTCTCCTACAGAACGAAACGTGTAACTCATTGAAATCAGTGCAACCAAGGGCCAGCAACACAGTTATGGATTGTTAATTACGAGAAATTGGAAGAATGGGGCGTGGCAGTTAGGGATTTGTTCTGTGTTGTTTTTATACTTAAGGAGATTTTTTGTAGTTCAATTATGCGTAAAACTCAGTGGTTAGACGCTTTGGATAGGCCAGTGTCTTGTGGCATTGTGAAATACATGGAATTCTCAGAATTACAAATAACAAACCATTTATTCTACTTTCGCCAAAAAATCCTTCAGTCGTGCTAAAATATTCAACAGGATGCTCACCAATTAATAGCAGAGAACGGGCTATTATTAGTACTTTTAGTGGAATCCATTCGTCTGTATTCTACACAGTGACAATAGGAATCAACTGAAAGAATATCAATCAATAGGAACAAGTCACCCTACCATTTAGCCCTGGCAGGGAAAATTGGTATTCGAAGTGTTTTCAACTACTCCTAAAGCTTGGAATGCAAAAAGAGAGGTTCATTGGCCAAAGTAGGAAGGTATGATAACCTGTTCATCTTGTGTTAAAGTATGGTTCGCCCCAATTAGTCAGAGAATATGTCCCCTACCTGCATGACAACGTTTTTTCTCCATTAATCATGCAGTCCCCGCACTGAAACTGTTGAGCAATATATTTTTTTTAAAGGCAAGCGCTTCTATTCATCTACGTATGTGTTTTGTTCATCTATTTATACAGAATGGTTCGCACGTTCTTGGCAGGTACAGAAAGTTGAAAGCAGAGCATACAACAGAACGCAAATATATGAAACTATTCATGAACGAAATATTTTATTGCAGGTGTTTAAACCATGCTACTCTCAATATGTCTGCATAAGAAATCTGCAGACATTAATAGAATTGTCCACTAATGCGTAGCGTTCTTGTCCGCTTGTCTAAAGTATGAGATCTTTACTGCCAAACATGGCTAAGGTTAGTGAACCACGTTGGACTACTGCATTCTTTTTAAATTTTATTTTGTTTCTTTTCGCCAATGACATGACGAAGTGCCTTGACATCGCTAATTGTGTTTTTTTGGAGATGCACGGCGTGCTGCAGTATTGATTTGTTTGCGGTTTTTTATTCGTGTTTGCAATGTTCTTTTGCGATGTTTTTTGTTTAGTCTTCGGTTCTTTAGAGATATTTATAGTATGGGTATTCGTGATTTTGTCCGAAAAGTTTTGTGAAAAGTTCATTTTTTATTTTTTCTAATTTTTTGGTTTTTCAAAATTCTATTCGACCAATTTAGGGGAGTGCTTGCAAAACTTTACGCTATTATAACGACTATTATAATAGCGTAAAGTTTACGCTATTATAACGACTAATTGTCTTAGTTCTGACAAATTTGAATTTCTGTGGAACTTCAGAGCAACTAAGGCGGTAAGTTGGGCGAGTTGGTTACTAACCGAGGAAATCATCGTACTAGCAAACATTAAACATTTGCCTCGGTTTAATGCTCGCTAGTACGATGATTTCCTTTGAAATTCAGGGCCTACCCCGTCCTGTCTGCGGGGGTACTCGACAAAGAAGTTTACGCATTAGGAAGTATTGGAGGTTTTTGTTGATAATGCGAAGGCGTAGTATATCTGAAGGCACTCTCCCAGCTCAAAAGTAGCCTCCGGGGATAGAAATGGGGCCAGAGCTATACTACTGAATATATGCCGCACCTGGAGAGAGAAAACCTCTGGTTGCCGTGATGGATATATCACCGACCCAGCGGATTTCCATGAAAGCACTTTCTCTACCGAAAAATACATCCCCAAACCTACGCATCAAATTCTCTCGAGAAACTCTCCTCAACTACGAAAACACAGCATAAGCGACGCCAGGAAGCTCGAAAGACGAATGCAACAATTGTCGTAGTGGAATACCGTGGCAATCGACATGACGTCGATGCCCACTTACACACAGGAACAAAAACGTCGAAATCCTCTTAGCGATATCTGTCTAGCGGAACTATCAAATAATGCATATACATCTTTACACACGCTCAAACTTGGCTGCAGGCGTAATGAATACAACCTTGAGAGTTTTTAAATTCACGTTGCTGAAAGTTTACATGTCGTCGACACCCGGTCGAAAGGGCCTGCAAGGGAACGACGCAGCTGACGAAGATCCGCGAAAACTCGCAAACCATGCTCTCTTTTGCAGCGACTGCCACACTTCCACATCGAGAAATATTGAGAACGTCTTGCCATCCTACGCCCACGATCACCATTCTTCCCCGCACCACACCTTAACGCCGAAGAATCGCACACCCTGCACGGGTTACAAACTAGCACATATATCGAGAAGCCTAGGTGAGCGATTATGTAAAGTAGAAAACGTGCGACATTAACCTTAAAATATGCTAATACGGAGGAGTAGTCCATTTCTTTACACAAGCCAGTCATATTGAGGGATATGCTCTGGGATGAGAAATTCCAGCATTGCACACTTACATCGGCACATATTGGGCTGTCCTGACCTGCTTGCCACCTCAAGACCAGTATCAGCTGATCCTGTGGCCCTCGACTTCTAGTCCCACCCTTAGAGTATACCTTGTCTTTACCCCCTTTTCTCAAACTTACAATAAATCATACTCAATAAAGCTCTCGATCTCCTACCCCTTTCTCTCTCGGTCTTATTCTCTCTCTCTTTCCACGTGTGTGTGTTATAAAAAAATGTTCCGTCGGACCACGGCGCTGAAGAATAAACACTTTGAAACACTAACACTATCCCCTTCTTGCTCAAACTGTCCAACCCACACAGCCACAGCTTTCCACGCCCACATCACAATCCACAAAAGAGTAAATGGCCTTTGCCTTCCCTGTTCCGCCGCGACTTAAATCTTTGCAGCTACTCTAGCTCTCGTCTGTGATTTGCAGTTCCTGGAAAGCATGAATGGTAAATGCATGAACTCAACTAAAAAAGTTATCCCTCCAGACCGACGTAACGCTATCGCGCCCTACATATCAAGACCTGGAACTTTTAAATGCAGAGCATTTCTTAGACTCGCCTCTTCCTGCGTCGGACGGCGTCCACAGCTCCGCGTCCGCAGCCGGTGCGCTCTCCTCTCCCCTCCTCTCTCTCAACGGCAGTTGGTGGGCGCATGCGTCGTAGTCAGCCCCGGTCTCGGCGTAACAGGTGCGTGATAGCAGCGCTGTGGGTCGTGGAAGGGCGCGCGCTGCTTGCGCATGCGCGCTCTCCCCCCCGTACTGCTCTCCCTCTACTGCGCGCGCTGCAAATATAAAGCGGCTAGCGGTCGCTCGTGCTTCAGTCACTGCGTTGCTCCTTCCTTCCTTGGTTGACGCTGGCTCCCACGTTTACTCGTGTCTGGTACCCCAGCATCACGGAAGAAGCGATGGAAGCAACACTGCCTTCAACCAGTACTGAGGCCCCAATGCTCTGCATTTACTCGTGTTCCCCTCGCGGGAAGGCGCGGGAATTTTTTTCTTAGAATTCAGGTAAAACCATAAATTCGGGGGTCAGGACGTCACGAAGTTAGTTTTTAATGATACGCTAGCATTTGTGTGCCTGGCTTCCCTAATCAGATGTTTTAGGGTGATGAAATGTTTCTGGAATAAACACGCAAGGCAATGCAAATTACATTTATTTTGCGGCGTTCTCAGTGGACAGATCTTACGCTGTACATTGAAAGGGTATTTTTCTAATTCGTTTTAATTTTTGGGGGCCAGACATTCATGAGCAGCGTGGCACATACGTTTAAGAAATTTCCGAAGGTCATCCGGTAGCACGGAACGCTCGGAAAAGTAGCTGGTGAAATGGGAATGAGCTAAATCCAGGGAATCTATGCTACTGACATCTTCCGCGTTCATCCAATCGCAAACTCATGCAATCTCTTTTTTGTGCCCGATGTTTTATTCAAGACTAGAGAGCACTTGGGTGTGCTGTGGCCCGACATACGTTGAATAATTACCCACTCAATTTTTGTGTTACAAAAGGTATCGCTTGTGAACGTTAAATCGAGAATTGTTGGACCTCTTGGTCCTCCAGCTGCGGCGCGATGCTGAGGAAGGGCAGCGACACGTCTTAAGAGGATGAGGCTTTAACTGAATAGTAGAAAACGTGGCGCGAGCCGATGCAGCCACGAAACCATGTGACAGCTCGTGAAGAGCATGATGAAAACGATGATGATCAGCGTCGTCTGTTATAAGTGGGGAAGACGAGGAAGTCAGAGCAAAAATGCTCTGTGAGTAAAGCGTGACTCGTGTTGTTACAAAAATGATTTATTTTAAGTTGAAATACACGCCGTGACGAACGGAGCACGTCAAAGGGCATTGAATAAAATAAAATAAATGACGTTTCAGAATTTGCGGCCGCCCATGCCACTCTAGTCAAATTAAGTTCTCACGCTGATAGTGTATTAGGACAGTTAATTCTTGAATTTGGTAGTCGGTATAGGGCGCCCACTTGAAGTGAAGGAGGCTTAAGCTCAATTTTGCACCTAAGTGCAGTTCCGCCAATTATATCACTTGGAGCGGCGGTGAGTATATGGTTTTTTACCAAATTGCTACGCGACACACCCTAGAGCCTCGGTCTTTGCGTAATATTGTGCTCAGGTTAAAAAAAAACGATTGAATTAGCAATACAAAAAAGGCCACTTTTCTATTACTTTGCCTAAAATAGTAAAGCTTTAAGATCGGTTATCCTATTTACGAGGCTTTTAATTACACTGATTTTGATTATAAGGTTTAACGCTCTGGAGCTACACAGGCGATGAGGCGTGCCGTCGTGTGAAGGGCTGGGGAATAATTTTGACCACCTGGGGTTGTTTAGCGTGCGCCGAAACCTTGAACACACCGCCGTTCTCGCTTTTTACCTTCATCAGAAAAGCGGCCGCCGCTGCAGAAAATCAAACCCGCGTCTTTCGGCTCACCAGAACGACGCCTTAGCCACTGATGAACCGCGGCGGATGCTGTTTGCATAATTATTGACGATCACCAGGTACAATGAAGTCATGCATTGAATTAATGGCTGGTCTGTTTGCTCGCGATATGTTGCCGTTGTTTGCTTAAGAGAACCTTGTATTGAATTTCATCGTTTCAAATGAAAGATTAAGTATTAACCTTCATTTCGTAATAAATCAAGATTACCTTTTATTGTCTTTCACGGGTAGGTTCGCAAGTGCTCCGAAGTTTTTTTTCCTACGTTGGGAATCTTTGAAAAATTGTTCACGCACCCAAATCCACCCTTTGACTTGTGGGCAGTTTTGTATTATTTTTACTTTATATCTCAAATAAATCAGATTTAAGAAGACTGGATGTATTTTTTATTTTTATTCCACACACAGCGTGATCTTTAAATTCCGCAAGGATAAAGGCCAGTTGATCGCCCAACATACAGGGGGCTTCGTTGAATAGGCTATCGTCAGTTTCGTTCTCGTGATCCGGTAGACCTTAGATAATTACGTCTGAGCGTTGACTTTGGTTTTTAAGATTGCCATTTTGGCGTGCGAGGTTGTTTCTGCTGCTTTCAAGGTGCGATATTTGGTGGCAAGGTGTTACAATTTGTTGCTCAGTTAGGTTGACTTATCTAGCTTATAAGAATGGCCACGAATGATTCCTTAGAAAATTTGTTGTTGATCTTAACGCTCTTTCAAACAGGTGTGATTGTGCCGCCTTCTGCCAATAATTCAATCATGGTCGAACCAGGACTGTTTTCTACATCGGCTTCCAAGATCAACCAGCCATTTTTTCACGGAACAGCTTATGCACAAAACGAAGGCAATATATGCGGTGGGCACGGCAGAACTAAAAGGAATAGGTCACTATGGTAGCATTTTCCAGAGCGCTTTCTCCCCTGTAGCAGAGAGACGAGAAATAGTTTGGGCACATGTCCCTAGCGGTTACGCCGAGGCAAGTGCTTCTACTGAACTTGCGGTCTTATTTATGCGGGTAAAGGTTAGGTTAGGTTAGGTTAGGTTGATGCATCTGAGGTTGGTGAACGTTGGGGGAATACTTCGAGAAGCTGTGCAGGTGGCAAGAATATCACGGGTTACCAGAGATGTAACAGCATTGCTCAGTTTACACGGTCGATAAAGTCACAGTACATCGTTGCGAGGATGAGCGCCTTCGGGGGATCCACAACAACCCACCAGGCATCCAAAAAAGGGCTGTAGCGGGAACACAAAACGGTGTGAACACCACATCTTCGTCGCGGTGCTGCCGGGATTAATTAGTCACATCCCGGAAGTATATGATGCATGATTTTGCAAGCAAGGCCATGGTACCCTTATATAAACTACGCGCCGTGGATATTACAACGAGCCAAAGAGACAAAACGACCAAAGTAATGATGGAGGCCGTCCACACGAGGAGGTTCGGCGATCGGTGTGTTAGCTCCCATCCATTTTAAAGTTAAGCTTTCTATTCTTACTGGTGCCGTCAATCGTAACCCCAAAATATACTGCCAACTTACACAATGAGTTTCACAAAGGCACATCACGCACCTAAAAACTCTACACGTGGACGCTGTATAATACGTGTACCTCGCGTTAGAAAGCCGACGTCTATCCGATTGCACCATTTCTACAAGGTGGAAGCAGTTTAGATTTCAAACTTTGACTTTGATTCAGGCTCTGAGGTGAAAGCTTTTCGATTTAATCATTTTTCTCTAAGAAAGGGGTTTTGTTTTTGTACAAAAAGGATTACGCCTATTTCATTCACACGCTGGCTAAGTACTGTCGACATTTTGCATTTTATTGACGCGATTGTTGTTCATGGCTTTTGTTTTCCACAGATTTCGCTGCATCCCTTTCTTCCTCCGCCCATGTTACTTGAGAATTTTTTCCACTTTGGAAAAAAAGCAATTTCATGTCGTCATTTTCGGTGACAGTGAACATAGCTTGACAACATGGACAACATATAAATTTCCTTTTTTCGATGCACTCAGAGTTGCTAGTTAGCGCACTGTTGTCTGTCTCTTTCTTAATGCGGTTTTTTATGAAGATGAATTGATACCAGCTAGCTCAACCTTGTTCTCTGTTGGAACTGCGAAACGTTCAACATTTGTAGAAGATTTTAGCTTTGCTACCTTGCATCACCTTAAAACACTCAATTATGCCACTTATAAGATCAAATTTGCCTACGTCAGGTACCCCATCACAGTTATTTTATTTAACTCCTTTTTTCTCCTTTCGCGGTTTGAAAAAACCATTGTTGTAGCCATAAATCTGTAACGTCATGACCAGCTTCGCATCCTCCCTTACCACTAATTTAAATTAGTGACCTTCTTTGCGTTTGTGCATTTTGTTAGCACGGGAACATACCACCATGAAGGTACTTTTAATAACCAGTGGAACTTTACAATAAAGAATCGTTAAAACAAAGGAAGCCAAAATTACCACTGTCTCTAACATTCACACCTTCTCACAATTCCGAAAAAAATTACAAAACGTGCGAACGTAAAAATGTCCTTGTCGGCCTCTAATGAGTTACCAAAACTTTCAAACAAAAAGAATGAGGTCCAAGTCAACAATCATAAGCGGGATAAAAAATCTGCCGTTGTTTGTCGCTTGCTGAGAAGGCGTAGTACATTGAGCAGCGTTATGTGGGAAAAGATGAGAGAGACACGCTGGACGATGTGTTAATGATCAAATTGCACAACCATCACCTAAAGTTGTAAAAGTGAAATTACGGACCACTTGGCATACAATTCAGAAATTGTGGCTGCTACCCGGACTTTCCTAAATGCTCCTTCATTCACAAAGGTAACGACCAACTGACAGGGGGAATAGGTGGAGCCTACGAGATTAGTTACCACAAAGACACATCTGTCACTACACCTCTTGTGCTTTAATTAGATCAAGGTATTGCGTATTTAGATGGTACCAGTGAACACCTTACGTAAGAAGTAGTAGCATTTCGAAATGTTATGCGTTTCTATACTTATCGCTTTCCCTTTTTTTACGCAACTGAACACCGCCTATATGAATCTTAGCACAAAAAACCCCATTTGTTATTCAGTGCTGGGGCGTGTTCACGTTTTGCCTGTGTCTTTTCTGATATTTCAAAATTGAGTATAAGAGCTGTAAACCCAGAAACAACGTTTTTGCTTCCACAGAGTCTTTGGCTCAAGCCATTATTGTGCCTTCGTAGTATATCAAAGTTCCTCCACTCACTAAACAAATAAAATCAACCAGAAAAGCAGAGGTATTGGTTTGTAAAATTGGTACAAAGATATTTAATCCACCTGTTACCTTTTTTGTGCCAAAAAAAAGGAGAAAAGATTGAGTCGCTGATTAATTTTTTACCACTACACATTGTTGTAGAAATGTGGCATTTGGCTTTTTTATAGGTAAAAGGTTTGTATGTCTGGCTCAAAGGTAATGTAGATGAATAAAAATTATTTTACTCTAGAAGCGTATACATAGCAAAAATATGGTTGCAAAGAACGGCTTTTCCAGGCGTTGAAAGTAGCCATAAAAAGAATATTACTGTCGCCTCTCACGGTGGATGGACATATTGTTGTTGCGCAAGGTGCCGCTAGGCGGCCGAAAGGAAGTGTGGCAAAATCCCACAGGTACCACGCTCCATAGGAAAGGAGCGCGTTCGTGCAAACCTATTTATCTCTGTGTTTGGTTTTAGTGCGCTTCTATGCGTTGCAAATTGCGTCATACTGGGCTGCTATAAACATTTGTCTCTTAGTGAGTACGAAGAGTTCCTTAAGCACTTTGTCAATAAATGTACGCAAGAAGACGCGCGGGTGCAAATTTTTGTTTGTTTCTTACTAGGCAAGAAAAGTCCAAGACTCGCCGGGTGTGATATCCAACCTACGATGGAAAACTGTACAATTATAAGGCGGAAGTTTAGCTTCAAAAGTGACTCCGGGAGGTGTGAGGAAAATTTTGTCTGCAACGACCACCCCAACGGTTTTGAGTCACAGCAAGAGTGTGACAATGCTTGCCCACCAAGTGAGTAAAATATAAGAAGTATTGTATCACCAGCAAAAAACACTGTTGCCTTTAGAGACTGCTCATATTAGCTGCTGTTTTTACTAGCATTCTTTGAACTCATACCACAGGATTTTACTTTAGGAGTGATCTGCACCAAGCTTCTCCTGCGATGGCTACAGTTGAGTAGGCAAAAGGTTGAGGAATGCGTGGCTAGAACTGCGAAACTCAAAGCCCAGACAAAATATGAAACGCTAAAATTCCATTATAAATTGAATGCTAAAAAATGTGCTGGTTTTGTTGTCGAATAAAACTAGATATCTAAAAAATCCTTACTTGTGCAATTAACCACATCTATCTAGATTAAACATTAAATAACGAAACGTGGTTAACCTGTGGTCAATTAGAAAGGGGTCTTGAAGACAAAACGCAAGTTTTGTTTATTCAAAATATCGCCTCGTTAAAATCATACTGACACCACTTTTAACGTAAACTTCGCTGAAACAAGCTATATAATTAGGAAAAAAAGGAATGATCACCGCCCGCACTAGCTCACTTCCCGCAACAGAATCTATGGTGTCATACCAGCCAGCTCTGCGATTGGCGGAGGCCGGCAAGAGCAAACGCAAATTAGGGAGGACTTAAACGCTTTCCCAACGAGCTATTTGCGCTTATATTTAGGGCGCATTCTTTTCCAAGCAGTAAGAATGGTGGGACAAACAGTGGAAGTTACGAAAGCACACGTAAACATAGAAATGCTGATGCGTACTGCTGTTAGTACTGCGCGCACTATGCTTGGTTTAGCTGCACAGGTCTGCGGGGTTTGCTGTCGTCTCAGACGATACTGGGCGATTGACGCAAGTGATTGTCGCAAGCGATTGTCTTACGTGACCATATTTGTCAAGCGCGCACCCGAACAAAAATAAAACAGGTGTAGACACGGTCAAAAGCAAACCAGAGGCCGAAAACGGCTTACCGCTGTATGGTGGCGCCATCTAGTTTCACTAACGGTAAACCAGGCTTTGCAATCGGCGGCAGAGTGGTCTGTTACTGTGATGTCATTGCGGACCATGAATACACAATAATTGCTGGAAAATCAACATTTTAATTTAAATTGAGTAACTTCTTAGGTAATAAAGCATCGTTTGCACCCTGACAAGCACTGGGGGCACTATAAAACACGAAATTTTCAAATAAAGCACACTTGTATATGTCTAAATGACCCCTTTAAGGCCAGAAAATATTTTCCTGCGAAACAGCAAAAATTCCTTCAACCTATTGAAAGGAAAAATTGAAGTAGAGAGCTTGATTAACTAGGGTTCCTATTTTTTGATACAGGATATCTGGTTCGAAAGAAATCCGTATTTCATGAAAATAACGTTCTTGGCTACTCTAAGCAGTTTTCGGCTACTTGCTACCTGTAAAACTAGTGTTCTGAGTTATAACGGTATATTGATTCTATATAAGAAAAAAAGAGGTTAGACAGTGGGCGATGGTAGTGGAACTATATCAGAAAAATTGGTAAAATGTATGCTTTGAACGCGAGCGCGTCAGAGAAGCTAAAGAACGCAACTACTATCCAAGCAATAGTAATCGAATATAGGTGGCCTTTCTGCGACATTCGCGTAAAGCTTGGGCGCGAACAGATGGGTTGTTTGCTCAGAATTTTTTAAAGACGCTGATTTCCCGATGTACCGCCTTGCCAATATATTTAAATGTATGTATATATGTATGTATGTATGTATGTATGTATGTATGTATGTATGTATGTATGTATGTATGTATGTATGTATGTATGTATGTATGTATGTATGTATGTATGTATGTATGTATGTATGTATGTATGTATGAATGTATGTATGCATGCATGTATGTATGTATGTATGTATGTATGTATGTATGCATGCATGCATGTATGTATGTATGTATATATGTATGTATGTATGTATGTCTGTATGTATGTATGTATGTATGTATGTATGTATGTATGTATGCATGCATGCATGCATGTATGTATGTATGTATGTATGTATGTAGAATGTATGTATGTATGTATGTATGTATGTATGTATGTATGTATGTATGTATGTATGTATGTATGTATGTATGTATGTATGTGCGCGTGTGTGTCAACTTTGTTGCGATATTTGGGAAAATTCTATTGCAATATTAAAATGTTTATTTCCAGCAACCGCACCTCATCCAATCCCGCCAAGAAGAGGCTGCAAGTACTGGTTCATTAATGGAGGCGGCTGCGGAAGAAGATTAACTAAAACGTACTGGAATGGAAGAAGAGTGTGCTATGTCGTATTTTTCTTTGACTGCAATTTTCGGGATCCAACTTTATACGGCTATGACGAATGCGTGCAAGAGTGCGCTGGTAGGTACCGCGGTAATTTTTATTACCTCAATCCGCCGCCGCGAATGCACGTTTTGTGATTAAATTGATGAATTGTTTTATATCTAACTGTTAGTAAAGCATGAAGTATAACTCAGAATAAAAACAATAAAACTGTAATAATAAAAGCTGACAAAAAACCGTTACGGCAGTTAAAAGCTAAAAGTCCAGCCTTCAGCGAAGCACTTTAAGCATTATACGCGCCGCTTTAGGCAAACAGTTTTTTTAACTTCTGAGAGGGCAGCCTCACAAGATATCTCTCATTCGGCTTTAAAAGGAAGGGCAAATATTCTTTGGGAAAACGCGTTACTTTTTTGATAATTTGTATTAACGTTAAAGGGAAATATTGGTATAAGTGTGAGAATATTTTACTTTCACGGCGTCAATAATATTTTTTTTTTTACTTTTCAGAAATTCCAAAGTGGCGCTGGCGAACATAACAGGTCTCTTTCGAAATAAAACCGTATACGCACTTCCAACGTTTTGTGTTTTCTATTTGAGCTGCCTTTTTCAGTTCATTGTTGTGTAAGAGTAACATAAAAGGTGGCACTAAATAATTATAGTCTTTATATTTTGCTCTGATGAGACTCGTATATCTGAAGAACACTGAAAACAAACTAGATGTAGCGGTAGTCTTTCTAAAGATGAGTTTCACATGTATTTATTGCAATAAGTCTGGTTTCATCCGTGGTGAACGTCCGAATGTGCGAAGAAAATAGGACCTTGGTCACTGCTATTTCTTCTACCACCCGAGGCAGCCATTGACGTTGCTTTCAAAAGCACTCAAGAAGGGCTGCGACTACCGATTCGAATGAGTATTTCTAATTATTAGCCAAAAACAACTGTCGCATCCGTTCTTATAAACATCGGTCATATGGAGAGGCCATGATGTACGAATAGCAAAAACCAGACTTACATTCCACCCGAACCCGGAGAGCTTGGAGCTGAGGTTTCGCTTTTAAAGATCTATGGGCATGCACTCTACTCAGGATCTGAAAAGAATGTGCATTTGCTCTGCGAAGTTCACAGTTACGTCACTTACATTTTTAAGATTACGGGGTAGTAAATATGCGTAAGGCACAGGGAGAAGTACACAAAGAAAACTTTATATATATTTCTGCTAATTGTGATGCTTACGGAGCGACTGCAATCAAAATAATGAAGTATGCAATGCCGGATAATAAAAAGAAAGAAGACGTACAAATATTTAAAACACGCATGAGGCAAAATGGATAAATTATAGTAATGTAGCATGTAAGAAAACTATAGCGTTTTAAGAAAAAACGAAATTTCTTCAAACAAGTGTCAGGCGGAAGCAATGAATTTAGGAAATGCGGTGACAAATTCCTCATTTGATCTCCTAAACAAGGTAATGTAGAAATATCCTGCTCACACTGTTCTTGATTCCGTTCGCCCCGCCGCTGTAATGGGAATAGGGACAGACCATGTAGTGGAGGAACTCTGGGTATTGCTTTACCACTGCGTAGTAAAGGGTCCTGACGGTGCAAGTCTGTTTCATAAGAGTTTCCTATTAGGAAGTGCTTTACCAAAAATATATCAGCCTCCCGATTTTGTAAGGTGTGTAATTACGGTCTTTAATGAGATTGATCAAGACATTTCAGGAAAACAGGCAAAGTGATAATGTTGGAGCCAACGGATGTTTCCCTGTGTCATTGGCGTTTTTAGTGAGTCGGTTGAAAACGTGCAAATGTTTTTGAGAAATTCCCGTCAGAAACCAAAATAAAGAAATCAGACAATTTATAGGGCAGTCATGCTGAAAGAATCCTCCTTTTTATATATAACCAAAGTCTAGTAATGGATGACCTAAAACAAGAGTAACTTTCTGAATTTTCCAGGACAAGTCGTTACACGCTGATATCAACCACCGTAATAAAATCAGTCATTAAAATATTAGCTGGGCCCTCTTCATCAAGCACCATGAAGGTATAGACAATAGCGCACTTGTATCTATTAAAAAGTGGGCTAATCAATGCGTGTTGGGTGCACATATTTATAAATAATTACTAGCAATAAATCTTCGAAATATAAAGTTTGCACTGTACATACCAGTACACATTAGTATTCAGGAAAACTTCAATTGGGTGGAATGCCTAGTGTTTTCGGAGTGAAAGCATACGCCGTGGAGCGTAAAAAAATGTAGGGACCGAATATCGGGTGGTAAACCCTAACAAGAACAAAAGAGCAGTACCTACAATCAATTATAAATCGTAAGGAACTGAACGGTAGGGGCAGTGATGTTACATGTGCTATGTGGCAAACACTGGGCAATAATTTTTTATAATAAGACAGACTAAATCAAGGTTATTTTTTCTTGTCCATCGAGTAATGTCTACGGTTTGCACATTTACATTTGTTGTGTATCTTTCATCCGACATTTAGTGACAACTATTTTTAGCGATGGAGGGTTTGATAAAGAGGAGGTGCCGACGTGAGACAGGCCCATGATTATATCTCAGCATTACTTTTAGACCTTCTTAAATAGGAGGGACAAAGTTTCTGGGAGTATAAAATATTTACCTGAATAAGATAGGGAGCTCTCAGGAGTTGATACATGTGGGAGTGATGAAAAGAATCAATTTCTATTCTTACTCCTCCTTTTTCAAGAAGTATTAGCGTTATGTATTTGCGTACGTGGTTTTGGCGTGCTAAAAACACTATAGGTATGATTATGAGGTTTAACGCGTAGAAATTACACAAGGCAAGAGGCGCGCCGTAGGTAAGGGCTCCAGAATAATTTCGACCACCTGGGGATATTGAACGTCCGGCGAAATGTCGAACACACGGACTTTTTCTACTTTTGCTTTCCTCACAAGAACACTAATCGTAAACAGGGAAGAAAACAGGGAAATATGAAGCAGGAGATTAACTGGACTAAAGGCGTTAAAGCGCTATACAATGATAACTTGAATGAATGTTGTGATAAGATAGTCTACAGAGTATCCTTCGTCATACTGCAATTTGAGAAATTTGTTGGAAGAGTTTTAAAACTGGCCATTCTAGGAATTTTGGAGACACTGAAATAAATAGTAAGCTTGAATGTCAGTCTAAGTGGGTGAAAGAATATTGTTTTTGTCTACGGAACAGTTATCTTCATGTAATACATCATACAATTTAGTAATCAATCGTAAAGGGATGACAATTAACTGTTTAATTATCGCACTAGTAAAACGCCACGTGTAAATGTGTACATAATAATTTTGGGATATGTTTCAATATTACAAATTTGTTCATACAAAGAAGCAACAGACACGGGCCTAAACAGTACATTGAGGTAATCTCCATTGAGCGGTGGAGCAGCGGAAATTGCCCGCCTATTTCAACAAATTGGGATCGATGTTTTTGTAGCGCCATTACAACCATGGTGCAAGAAAGCCGCTCAGTAATTTCGTTTATAAAGAAAATACACACATATCTACTAAAGCTTCAAAAGTAAATTTGTTTTTCTTTTCTTGTGTTTCTCTTTCTGTTTTCTTTTTCTTTTTTTTTTCTTTTTTGTTGCCAATTTCATTTTAGTTCGCATCCCTCAGGCTGACTTTAAAAATAGACGTGTATGGATGTGTCCGTTTTAGTAAGTTGGGAAGACAGATGAATTTAACTTTGGTTGACTTTAAAAATTGACGTGTACGGATGTGTCACTTCTAGTAAGTAGTGAGGCCAGATGATTTTAACTTTTTTTTACGTCTCAAACATGCTCCTTGTGTGCTTTATTGACTGGAACAGGTTGCGGTGCTTTGTCAGGCATTAAATTGCCTTTTTACTACCCTTGTTTATTTCATGTGTGGCAAATGTACTGTTCCCTGTATTCTGTAACCGATTGATTGATTGAAATAAAAAAAAAATTCTAAATATGAAGACAATGCGGATTCCTGTCCACATATCTCAAGCCACCCTAACTTTTGTAAAAGCGTATGATGACAAATATTCAAAAATTCACTAAGATTGATAAAATACTCGTAAAGTTGTATTTTTATACTATTTCAAAATCATTTTATTTGACGCGAGATTTGCATGTTCCGGTGACCTGTTTTTTGGTTGTGACACTGAGCTGAAGCAAAAGCCTGAAAATGTACTGAATAATTTGACCCTCTTGAAAATAATATCTACAACCATAAAAAGTGGAAACAATTGAGATGGCTCAATAGTTGGAGATATCATTCTGTCTCCCTTCTTGTACAGTAGAATAATTTTTACAGATTGCGTATTGATTGGCGCAAGGCCATGGGAGAAAAACACGTTAATAAAGGAAGAAGAATGACGCGAGAAAGTTGAATACGTAATTGTTGGTCCAAACATGACGCTGTACTCATGGGTGGGGAATTATTGACTAAACTATTTACAGCGACTCCGGATTCATCACATGTGGCCTGAAAAAATAAAGATAATGCATTGGCATTAGAACATGTCAGGTAAGCAAGGCATTCCTTAATGAAAAATGTCGGAGTAGCTTAGACGAACTGATTGTCAAACACATTACCCAAATTCGTTGCCTCTAACTGCTCTTCAATCTGTACTATGTCAGTGGGCCCCATGTTTGGCCGATCATAAAATTAATCAGTTTTCATACCGATTCTGTCCATCACAGAGTTGAATTAAAAACATTGGGATGATAGGTGTTTCTCGAACAATTGGTTCACGAATCCTGTAACTGCTGAACTGTTTAATCGCGCAACTGCGGGGCGCGTTTGCATGAACTTTTTGTAGCGCTGAACCAGTTTCTTCACAATTTTTACTGTTCCAGGTATCCCAATGACGTGTGGGACTTCTTTATGCAAGAAATAAATTTCGTACTTAATAGCTTCATAATAGATGTTGGTGAACTTTGAAATTACCTTCTTATCACCTGCGTCGTTTTCGCTTTTTAAAATCTCCCAACAAATGCCAGATTGGCACTCATCAAACGCACTCAATCTGCCAGTGTTACCGTCACAATAGCTGTGTGAAAACAAACATTGCCGTAAGGCCTAGAGATAAGAAACAATATTCGTCTGCCAAAAGGAAACTTGGTTCGAAGACAAGGTATGCCAAGTAAAAAGAAGTAAGTGCTTAAATGCAGCCCAGAGTTCACATATGTCCTGGAAGTTGCACTTCAATTACAAGAGCCACGTTTTGTTTTGAATAACAGAACCACCTGTTTGAGGGGAAAGGGTTTCTGGTCACTCAATATTTCTTCGATTAGCGATTGAAAACTGGCTCTAAATTGTTTTCTTTTTTTCCCAAGGGACTCGCAGATGGTAACTAAGTTTTAGGGGGGGGGGGGGGGTTCTGGGTTTCGCTCGTGGCAATGCTCCAAACGACTTCCCGATAAAAAAGCTTCCAGGAGATAGGTAACGGGGATCATTCATATCGTACAGACATAGGTTAGAGATCAAGAGTTTAGAACAACCTACATTTTGTAAAGAAATTGGACCAAGTTACTGTAACTTAATGGGTGGCTCTCCAAAATTTTCTTCAATCATATCTTAAAAAATCGGACCAGTCTTTTGCTGAAGCCATCCTATTACTGTACCGTATTTATTTGTATTTATTGTTCCGTTTGGGCAGTAAAATACAGAAATGACGGCGAGGCAAAGCAAAAGGAAATATACCCTCCTGACTAGGCTTCACCCCGCTTGAGTGGGGTTAAGCCTAGTGAAGCCTAGTGAAGCGGGGTGAACCCCATTAAAGTGAGGTTGGGGAGAAAAAGTTCCACTACACTCTTGATGCTATAAATAACATAACTATGTCGGGATTTGGGATATTTTTCACTGCCGTTTAATTTCTTTTGAACCGCGAACACAAATTTGGGTCTTGTCACTGTAGGTGGTTTTACGCAACCCACACCGTGACACAAACCTCCTCTCCTTGGCGTAAATGAATGTTTCCCCTGTTAGGTCTTCTATATGATCCAGTTGAACAGCTCTTGTTACTGTACAAGTGAACAGGACAACGTATGCATATCCTTAACCTTGGCTTATAACGCACGTGGTTTAAGCAAAATAACACAGCACATGGAGAAGGGCAAAGCTCGTGTTGTTGGGACCACAGTCTGCAGGATGGAAAAGAATGTCCAAGACTTTTATCTGTTCCCGGGAGTGCAGAAGCCAGAACCTCTCCCGAAATTTAGCTAGGGTGTCTCGTACTACTCCATGTCGAACAAGGGTCTGAGAGTGTTGGATCCTGAGCAATGTTAAGTGTTTTTTTTCCGGCAGAAGTTTGGGGACCTATGCTATGTAGGTGTCATTAGTAAGTACCCTCCGCCGAACTCAAAACAAAACGTCGTCGTGGAGGAATTCTCGCAACTCTGATCGTGCTCTTTAGGGAACAGCTTTTTTGTTCGCAGCAGTTCGCGTCGACGTAAAAGCAATAATTTTTTCATGCAAACAAGGTAATTGTCCCCCCACTGTACTTCTTGGTTAATTTCTCCTTCCAGGTACATTTTTTTTGTACTGTTATCGTTATCGTTCTCATTTAGCTCGGCATTGTTGCCTAGGTTGTTGTTAGTGTGGGTAGCAGCATTGTCTCAACCTCAATTTAAGTTGAACCGTCTTAGTGAGCCTCCAAGTTTCTGCCAACTCAAATTAAGGATGACTCAGCGAGAAATAGAACGGAAGATGATAGGTTTAACGTTAACGTAGAAGTATAGAGTGGAGTGTGTCAGGGAACAAACGCGTGTTAAGGACACATTAGTGGAAGTGAAGAAGAAATTGGTGTTGGCAGGGCATGTAATGCGAACGAAAGATAACTGTTGGTCATTAAGATTAACAGAGTAAATCCCTAGAGAAGGCAGACCCTCCGCGTTGGCTCAGTGGCTAAGGCGTTCGCTGCTGAGCACGAGTTCGCGGGATTGATTCCTGGCCGCGGCGGCAGCTTTTTGATGGAGGTGAAAAGCAAAAACGCCCAGGTGTACGAGATTTCGGTGCAGGTTAAAGATCCCCCCGCGGTCAAAATTAATCCGCAGCCCTCCACTGCGGCGCGCCTCATCCCCGGTGCTGCGGCGTCACGTTGAACCCTACAATCAATAAATACATCCCTAGAGAAGGCAAACGTGGCAGGGAGTGGCAGAAAGTTAGATGGGCAGATGAGATCAAAAAGTTTGTGGGGATAAATTGGTCGCAGTTAGCACAGGACCGGGAGAAATGTTGATCCATGGGAGAGGTCTTTGTCCTGCAGTGGGCGTAGATAAGCTGATGATGCTCATGATTGTCTCAACCTCAATGTTAACAGCCAACTCAGCTGGTTTATTCCATAGTGGCGGAAGCTCATTAGTTTGTTCGTTGTAATGACTGTCTTATTGAATTGCGTCTTCACCAGTTTGTCGACAGAGGTGTGCTCGTGCTCGGCTTTGAAGCTGATACTTTTATTGTGGAGGGACACTTGAAAGTGGTCAACACCTCGTTGGTGTGAACAGATCCTCGCACAACGGTACAGCTACCACAGTGCATGACAATGGCTACTAAAGGCAGCGGGCCTTCCACAGCGTAATATAGAAATGTTTCTTTCCGTTCTTACCGGTCTGTTTCCTATCGGTCTGTAGATCCCAGTACTATTCTCCGCCATAGCTTGATTTGACCGAAGGTCCATAGCTTGATTTGACGGAATTGTTCTGCGAAGAGTGCCAGTGTGCCCTATTGCACTTTTGCACCACTTTCATAACTTTGTGTTGTGGTATTACAAGTTCATTGCGTATTGTACCCATTACGGGTGCCTCAATCCACGCGGGCTTCTCAGTTTTTCGGGGACAATTGGCAGACGTAATCTTCTCAGACTTGCATTGTTTTTGAACTTAACGACACCCATTGCCACTGGCTTCTCTTCTAGGAAATCGCGCTCTAGTTTCGGGGACAAGAACGCGATTCCCCGATGCAGAGATACCACTGTGGTGGCTACCTCCGTCGCAGAGCAATTGGTGGCGTCCTGTAGATGCTGATTATGGGAATATAACTGTAAAAATTTGGAGCAGAACAGTGGGACCGGTTGGTGGAGGAACGAGGCAGAGTGTCATAGCTCACATCGGTGATGTTCGGGGCGTCTTACGGGCGCACTTCGGGGCGTCTTACGGTGCGTTCGGGGCGTCTTACGGGTGCATGTTTGCGGGCGCACTTCTGGGCACAGCACTCAACCTCGGTCGTATTTGAAACCTGACCGTTTCGGTGGCCCAAAACATCGACCTACCTTGATGGGCAGCCGCTTCTTGCGTGTAAAACTCTGCTCTTTGCAGTCGCAATTATCTGTGCGACGCTTCGCAGACTGGAACAAGCGCCGTTGAGGGTTGTTTGCTGAGTTTTGCCGAGCCGATACTCTGTGTTCGTTAAATGGTTTCTGTGGTCAAGGTGGACCGTCTAGTGTCACAGTGATGCAAGTGGTAATCACTTTTACTTGTTGCTCCGGGAATTCCCTAAGGTGTACCTGATGATCAAAAACTAGAGAAGTTGCTTAAGGTCTTGTTCGGGAGGTGCAGTACGGTTCTGTGGATCACCTACGTTTTAAGTCGAGGTGGATGTCGTTATAGAGGCGCACATGGTTTGAAGCTTTTGTGAAACTGCTACACCAGGTCTCTTTGCGGTACCCTAAAGATGATTTCCCTTGGTATAGAGAAATAATGGCCAAGATTAGTGCCGACTGCTTTCAGGCTTTCAGGTTTCGTACGTACTCCTGAACCGGACAGTACACCCGTCAAAGTTGCAGTATGTTCAGAAACAACGTCACAGAAACAACGTCACTCGCAAAACACCGGCCGCCTTGTTTAGTGCTCTGTCGAGTTGCGAGGAAAGCGTCTGACGACGTCACGGTAGCTGTTCTATGACTGTCAGAGGGGGGGGGGGGGGGGGGTGGATGCTGAGCGAAGATCACAGGCATCAGGGTGTCGAACCGGAATTTTTTTGCCTTCGGTTCGGTTCGAGTCCAGGACTTTCGGGTTCAGTTCCGGTTTTGATTCCGGAGCACCATTCCGTATCGGTCCGAACCAGTTCGAATGGGGTCAAACGGGTTCAAACGCGTCCGGAGATAAAAATGAGCCGTGTTCTTGGTTTAATTTTTTTAGCGCTGCGTTTTTATGCCATTGGAACGTCGGTATGAAAACAAAGTTATATTACAGGTTTTCTTGTGCAAATGATCTAATTTTGGCGATTCAAAGAGACCCTGCAACCTTTTTTTCAGCTTAGCAATCTCAAAGGCTTCCAGAACGTAATCATCCAACACATCCATACATAGATTAGAGCGTCGCGAAGCGCCACAGTCCGAAATTACTGCTCTATGCCCATCAGGTAACTTAGAAAGTTGCTCAAAAGGTTTCTTTCTCTTTCCCATTTTTGACTGCCGGAATTACCTCATTACATTGGTGGAGCGGCTATTCGCCGGGTTTCCTTTGGCTGCAGCAATGAACGCATTCGATAGCAACGTAAAACATTGGGGATGCTTGCGCTATATAAGTCACGCAAGGCTTGAACCATGGCTAAAATGGAGGATTTCTTTCTATGCAAGCACTCAAGGAGCCACAGCCACGCATTGCATTAGGTTTGAAATCGTTTGTTTACATGTGCCGTCGTCGCGTTTCACTGTGGTAGTAGTAGTCATCGTTATATCCATCCATATTGTCGTCTTCTTCATGCATGACGGGCCGCCCAAAATCGTTTTGTCCGCACGCTTTCGCATTTTTTCGGAAGTGGAACGCGTCAGCAAGGCCTAGAACCTGCGCTAGCCGGCTTCGCCAGCTGGGCGTCTGTATCGCGAGCTGTCTTGTGCAGCTCTCTCCTTGAAGCGCGGGCGTACGTGAAATATTTTCTTCGTATTTTTTTTCCGAACTCCACGCGCTAACCTGGACGACGCCCGGCGCTCCTCGTACGGCGAGTGCTTACGTGCGCGGTAAGCAGCGAGACTAACTACGACCGGCGGTTTTCTGATTGTTTCATTTGATTTCATTTATTGCATCTTTACATGCAACAACAGCTCCACGGTAAAAAATGGTGCTGCTTGCTTTAATGGCACAAGGCTGGAGAAACGGCGGAGTTGAGGGTCAACGAGCTTCTTCCGATTTTGCCACTTTTCCTAGGTTTTGCGGGGCTTCGTAATGTTTTTTAGATTTCACGACTGTCTTGCTAGGCTAGGCTAAGACCTAAGGGGTGAGACCAAGTTTACCCGGATTTTACAAGGCCCTTCCGGTCGGTCGCCAACACTGACAGCGTATACCAGGCGGGAAGACGCTAGGTCGACGATCAGCTGCACTGTTTCTCCTGCCTTGCACCATTAGTGCCAGCTGCGCCAATATTATTTTGCGTGTTCAGCCGCCCAAAAATGCCATCATCTTTAGAATGGTATAGTAGAATGGGCGCGTACGCTAATGGCCCTTGTGCTCACATTAGAGCTGGCGCGAAAGCCAGCTTCACTCTTATAACATCGTTTCTACGATGTTCAACCATTGAAAAGCGCCGGATGTTTTGTTCTTGGTATTTTCTGCTAATACCAGCTGGCCAAGCTCAAGGTTAAACTGGCCGCAAGTTTGTTTTTAATGATTTTGAGTAGGTGATTTATGTAATTCGATTTGATTTTATTCTTGGGTCATAAACCCGCTGCTTTATTAACCAAAAATGACTGTTGATCAAGATACTCCTTCACGTGAAAATGATCGAAGCACGAACTGTCCTCTACTCGGCTACGGCGTTTGGCTCCTGTGTTTCAGGGAGTGACCGCGTCATGAACGAAAGCACGACGGTTCGCGCTATACTCTGGCGTTATCTCGTAGCGCGTCACCGCGTGGGAGCATGTGTAGGGCAGTTTCGGCATGACGACCTCCCCCTCACAATTTCGCCATACTTTCATCCTCTGCTGTCCTGTTTGCGCTATCTTCGGTGGCCCCTTCGTTGTCTCGGTTACGACGAGGCCGACTGTGAGGCACTACGACAAACGAGAGCAGCGGGGTCGTCTCCAAACCACTCCGTCTCCAAACAATTGGCTGCGGCTTACCTCAGCTAACCTTGGATATGCAAAGCAAAAGGTTGGCTTAGTCTGGTTGAGTCAAGGTTTCGCTTGGTTAACCTCTTATGTAGCTACATTGACGACCACGGCTCAAAGCCGTTCGGTCCTGTGCAACGGTCACGGTGGGCGGGCCGTCTCGCTTTCATTTACGGACAAGGCGGCGCAATACAAGTCACGCAGCCCGAGGCGGCCCAGCGGCGCATGCCACAGAGGCGGCGGGGATGATTGGCCTGCCGATCTGCTGAGCGGCCGGAACGGCGGCGACCGTCGCCGCTAGTTGAGAATAACGACTAAAAAGGAATCACGCGATGCGCTTCAAGGGGTATGTCACAAGGGGTGTATTTGCGCTCAAAAGTGGAACCTGCGCATCCGCGGCGAAACCGCTAGACGAAAGTAGTAACTTTACTGATGCATCCTCGCCGCTTACTACTGGCAAGCAGGCATGCAACCTCCTGGCCAGTGGGCAGCACCCCGGTGCCGCCGACGGCAACCCCCTTCACCCCCCCCCCCCCCATGTGGCATCCTCGCGTGAAGCTTCTGGCAATGCGCACCTTCCTCGGAGGCTACCCATTGCCCCGTCCATCCACAGAGCAGGTGAGAGTCCGTCTACTATCGCTTTTTTTGGTACCATCGAGTGTCGCCGTGGTGCGGAATTGCACCCCCGTTCTCCTGGGTGGCTTGTGACGTGCCGCCTCTCCTCTCCTATCAGGCATCCTCGCGGGAGTTTTCTGGCTGGCAGGAAGGCGGCAGACAGGTAGTTTACTGGCAAGCGGGAAACGTCTTAGCAGGGCAGACAACTCCTCTGGGTAGCAGAGAGCCTCGTTGACGGCCATCGTGTTTGATAGCACCGAATGCCAACACAAGCAAACGCACACACACACGTATCTTCGCACAATGAGCCAAAAATTTTGCATTGAGAATAAATGGGGCTATCTGCTACGGTTTTCTTGTACCTAAAATTTTTGGTGAAGAAATGGAAGCGTTTTGGAACATCACCCGGCTTACCCACCCAACCAGGAAAAGATCCACTCCAATGCAAGGACAAGTAGTCGCGTTAGGTGACGTGCAGCTTCCGGAGCCCCACTGCCAAGTTCTGCAGTTAGGCCCAAAGTCTGCCTTTGAGCACAGTTTGTCAATGATGGAAAAGGTTAGTTAGGCCCGTGACATCACTCGTCATGTTTCGGAGGGCGACAAGCAGCGGTGCATCGGGGAGTGCATGATGCCATCTTGCGGTCTACAGTATCGGCCCGAAAAAATATTCAACTGAGAAGGTATAATGGATTACCTTGTGAACAGTGACCTGAAATTGCTTTTGTCGGATGAAGAGGTCTAATGGGTTGTTTTACCGGAAGGTAACTAATTGTTTGTTTTACCGGACGGTACAGAATCAAGATTTAGGAGCAGTGCATAAGAATTTGAGAATAACAACCGTAATTGTTTGTGCCCTCCCCATTCGTGTCTTCGCCAAGTTTTTGTGCTGTTAGCCACCTGGGAACAGTACCAAATAACCCAGCTGACAAAAATCTAGCACTTTATGATGGTCCTGAAGTCCTTCACAAGGGGGCAGGGATGCATTCAAAGTCACAAGACATCGAAAAATTTGCACAATCTTTAACACCATGTATATCAAAAGGTACAAATGTTATTCACAGCATTTTTACAAGAAGTATTCAGAACATTGGATTGGAGACAGGTGGGAGTAAGGGTTAATGGAGAATACCTCAGTAACCTCAGATTTGCTGATGACGTTGCCTGGCTGAGTAACTCCGGGGAGGAATTGCAAATCATTCTCACTGCACTGGACAAACAGAGTAGAACCGTGGGCCTGAAAATTAATATGCAGAAAACCAAAGGAATGATAAAAAACCTCTTGACAGCACAGTTGTGTGAGATAGGTGGCGAGGCAGTGGAAGCGCTAAGCGAATATATATACTTAGGACAAGTGACCCCGGATCCCAACCATGAGGCAGATATAATTAGAAGGATCAGAATGGGGTGGAGTGCATACGGCAGACATTCTCAGGTAATGAATGGCAGCCAACCATTGTCCTTGAAGAAGAAAGTCTATGACAGCTGCATCCTAAAGGTACTCACCTACGAGGCAGAAACTTGGAGGCTCACTAAGAGAGTTCAACTTAAATTGAGGATGACTCAGCGCGCAATGAAACTGAAGATGATAGGCGTAACATTAAGGGACAACAAGAGAGCGAAGTGGGTCGGGGAAACACCGCGTGTTAACCCTTTCGGCCCTGGTGTCCTATATTTAGGACATTAACCATAAGTCTTCTAGCAATTTGAGAACAAAACGAAAACAGATAGTTTTCTGGGAAATAGTTCTTTAAGGATGCCCCTTCCGATTGATATAACTATTGTTCGTTTTTTGCTATAGCTGAACACATGAAAGAGGAAGGCATTGCAGTGAACACCAAATTGACGTCAGGGTGACTCCAAGGACTGAAGTCATAGTTAGTTTACATGGCTGTCAATCGAAAAATATTTGCACTACCATCTTCAATTTTTGTATGTGGGTTTAGTTCTTTCCAAAATTTAGGAAAACAAGCAAAAATATTTTTTCTACTCGACTTTAAAATTTTTATTGCCTAATGACCTAATTAGTTGTCATGCCTGTAGATCGCTAATTACATGCATCACAAGCTCAATTTTTTGTTTGTAAACTAATAGGGTACAAATATTAAAGAAAACACATAGAAAACATCTTTCCAGTAGAAAGAAAAAAATTCAGGGCTGAAAGGGTTAAGGATATTAGTAGAAATTAGGAAGAAGAAATAGACGTGGGCACGGCATGTTATGCGAAGGCAAGATAACCGTTGGTCATTAAGGGTAACAGAGTGGATCCCTAGAGAAGGCAAGCGATGCAGAGAGCGGCAGAAAGTCACATGGGCAGATGAGATCAAGAAGTTCGCGGGGACAAATTGGTCGCAGTTAGCGCGGGACCGGGCTAAATGGAGATTATTGGGAGAGGCTTTTTCCCTGCAGTGAGTGTAGATAGGCTGATGATGATAATGATGTTTACATCAAAATCACGATGAATAAATGAAGGATATGTTGTTTCGCTTTTTTCGTACTTTTAAGAAAACTTATGCTAAATGCAAAAAAATTGTTGCAAATTGGCAGTATCTAACACAAACTGATAGTATGTAAGGACAACTTCACATATATTGAGGGTAGGAGTAGGAAGAAAGACTGGTGACTTCTGGGACAACAGACTATGCATAATATTAGGCTCTAGCCAGGTTAACTTTCCTGCCTTTCTTCTACATTCTTCCTTCCTTCCTTGGGGGCGCTGTCCGGCGAGTGGTAAAGATATCTTCACACGCAAAGCAGAGCACCATAATCAAAAAATGGAAATTACAGTTTTTCAAACCCCGGAACCGGTTTGGAACGGTTAACTCGATTCGTTCCGGTTCCCGTTCAGTTCCGAACTGGCGGAAAAAAAGGGGCTCGGTTCGGTTCCGGTTCCTGGCAAAAATTCCGGTTCGTTCCTGTTCCGCTTCGATTTCCTGACAGGCATATTGTCTGTTCACAGGGCCTGTTAGGCTCCGTGCGTCGATGAGGATTGCGTTGTCCTCAGATTCGTGGGTTGCGCAACCATGCGATGTACGTCGAGGTCCTCCGCCTGCCATGCCGGCGTGCGAGAGCGGAAAGAGCGCCTGAGGTTTAGAATGACGGTTTTAATAGAACTGGTGCAGGCGCAGTACTAGTGCGGGCACCCGTCGGTTGGCGGACTTGAAAGGGATGATTATGAGGGTTGTTCGGTACGCCTGAACCGAAGAACATCCTCGGATTCCGCTATGCTTGACATGCCGGGAGTAAATTGTAGGTACAACCTGTCTTTTTCGCCTGGTCTGTGTTGTGGGTATGGATTTTAAATGCAGAGCATTTCAGTAACTCACGATGTCACCCGGGTTGGTGTGAGTAGTCCGCATCGCTCCCCCTACACTATATAAAAAATAATACTTACCGGCACCAGGTTTCGAACCAACGACTCTGAGGGCGGAACGCAAGGTACATGGTACTCTACCCACTGCACCACAAAGCCGACACTGAATGGAAGGTTACGAACACGCCTTATATCCTTGACTCATTGAACCGTCGGCCACAGGTGCGCCCTCTCCCCCGCGTCCTCCTCGGCTTCTCTCCGCTCGCAACGCCCTCTCTCGCCTCGTTCGGTTCGGGCGCACAACAGGTGGGGACGTGCGCAACACCCTCTCTCGCCACATTGGGTTCGCGCTGATCAACAGTCGGTTCGCGCGCAAGAACAGGTGGGGGCGCTCGCATCGCGCTCTCTCGCCGCGGTCGGTTCGCGCTTAAACCACATATGTCGTTCGCGCGTGCTCCGGTCGCTAACATCTGTGGCGTGATCGTCACGTCAACATCACGCGTTCGTGTGGTGGCCCGATTTTGGCGCTATAACACTCTCTCGTGAGGGGCATTGGATTGGATTCGATTGGCTTGATTTGGATTGGTTTGGATTTGGATTGGAATGGAATAAAGTGGATTGTGTTGGATTATGTTGCGTCATAGCTGCTCCACGTTGCGTCAAAGCCGCGGCAGGGGGTTCACGGCACGTTTCATGTTTCACCAGCGACTTCATCGACCCGCCGCGGTGGCTCAGTGGCTAAGGCGTTGCGCTGCTGAGCAGGAGGTCGCGGGTTCGATTCCCGGCCGCGGCGGCCGCTTTTCTGATGGAGGCGAAAAGCAGAAACGCCCGTGTGTTCGAGATTTCGGCGCACGTTAAAGATCCCCAGGTGGTCAAAATTAATCCGGAGCCCTCCACTACGGCGCGCCTCATCGCCTGCGTTGCGTCGGCGCGTTAAGCCCTACAATCATCATCATCAGCAACTTCATCGACAATGTCTACGCTGGAAGACAACAATTACAACAACAACCAATACGTAATCCATACGACTTGCAGGCGCGCCCCCCGCGGAAACGCTCTGCATTTGATCGTGCCCCTCGCGAGGGGGATGTTTTTCTTTTTCAGAGCGAAGTCCAGGATTTGAGTCAGCTCGCAAGTACAACTAATGCTTCGTTGTGAATATTAAACGTATCAAAATTTTGTCGCTTGTTTTTCATCACTAGTGGCTTGTGCACTATGAATATATTTTGTACCGCCGTATATGTAAAAGGGATTTTCAAATTCTATTGCCCTACCGTGCATGGACCATACTTTGTATTCACTATGTGTTAAATAAACGAACAAATAATGAGTAGTCATTTCTAAAAATGTAAAATTAAAGTGCTACCAAGGTATGCGCCCTACGACCAAAGCCGTGTGTCAGAAATAAAACCACAACGAAATTGGCTGTTTCAGTCGTGATGGAGCCTTCAATACATAATATATCAGAAATAAGGTGAGAATGGAACAGCAAAATGCGCCCGTTTGCTTCAACATACTCCATAGCACATGCACGGGACAAGAAAAGACAAACAACTGCCCATTTTACTCACGAATATATTGGATGTACTGGGCGTGTCACACACACAAATACAAACACAAGCAGCGTCCATGCCGGCTTTGATGCATTCTATAGAGCTTGGTGGATAAGAAATAAAACACAAACCGAAGCACGCCAACTGAATGCAATTGGACGCTACGTATTAGGAAGTGTTTTATGCAAGCGGACGCCGCTGGAACTGGGTGGAAGAAATTACTCCGCCGACTAATAGTTGCAATGAACAAGTAGCCGTGCATTTATATACAGAGAGAGAGAGGGATATTGTAGTGTAGATGGTGACGACTCATAAATGAACCCAACTCCCATTTCGCATATGTGCCCAGCAGAGACAAAGAGGCAGACCTAACATTATTTCCAGAGTGTGTATGCGTATAGACACTTTGAGGGAGCCCCATCGGAAGCGCCTGTTAGCGAGATCTGTGCGCGGATGGGCTCGAGAGCTCGCTTGTTCGCGCTTGGACTGTGGGACTATCTGATCTCGCTGAATGTCTTGAAGACGTCCGGTTAATACCCCATAATAGCTACCCAGGCGCCCCGAGGAATCAACTGGAAAATGGCGTCAACGTTTGCGCACCCATAATTGGCCCCGGCGCTCTTCGCCAGAACTACGCTATCGTCTTCACCGGTGCCAATGAGAAACACACAAGAGTCTGGCTCTCTTCCTACGAAGAAGTAGGCGCTCTCACATGGGATGATGAAACTAAACAGAACGACGCAGTTTATCACCTGATATACGCCACCAACTTGTGAGTCTATGTAATGGAACCGCAAATCCCCGAAGCTCGATGTGAGCTTGGACAGCACCGAACGTGATCTCCACCCACCGACGCCGCCCGTGCTACCGCGCCGGGAGGTCGCCAGTGACCGCCGCATAACAGGGGCCGTGCCGTAGCGCCGGTCGCTCGTACTCGCCACCAAACCGGGCACCCGTGCCTTGCGCCGGGGCGTCTGGTCATCAGCCCTCAGGCGGTGCCGCCATCGGTTCGAGAGGACCACCCGTCGGGGTCGCCGCCTCTGCCTGCCTCTCTTGGGCCTCTGGGCGAGAGGTCTGTGCTACCGCGCCGCGCCGCCTCGTGTTCCTGCTGCGCTGCGCCAACCGGTCGGGCCACGTGTCGTTCGAGAGACGTGGGGCCAGCCAAACGGGACCAGCACGTCTGCGACCCTCGGCTAGTGTGACTGCAACAACCCATGTGAGCCCACTCCAGATTGCACGCGTATGTGGGGCGTTCGCTACCCTCGCTGAACTGGAACTTGCGCGGGACTGTTAGAAAGTGCAGGACTAAATCCCGCTTGTTGTTTTTCTCCTTTTTCGTTTGCGTTTGCCGCGTGTGTAACGTTTTGGTTTCTTCCCGTTTTGACCCATGACCCATTTGAGTTGTTTTCGCCGCATAATACATCGCTCCTACGTTTCCCCTTCGTGTTGTGGCCTCTGTCGTCATTGATCTTGCGCACACGTCTCGTGTTTCCCACCACCAAACACAGATCATCACAATTGGTGTCCGCCACAGGACCTCTTCAATAACATCTCGAAGATGTCACGAGGCTTGTCCAAGAGGTGTGGGGTCAGAGGACCGACATGGAGGTGAAAAAGTTAGTGGCCAGCGGAAAGGAGCTGGGATTCCGCGATGCCGAGCTGCGGGAATGGGTTAAATCGGAGCAAGACCGGTTGCGCGATGAAAGGGCGGCAGAACGGGAAGCTTTAAAGGCCGCAGCAGAGCTGGAACGCGCAAAAAAGGAGAGCCTGAGGCCCAGCTTAAGGCTACAGGAAGGCGCCCAAAACAGCCCACAAGCTGAGGGCTCCATGGCAGCCCAACCTAACCCCGTGCCTGTCATGTCGCCGAGCCAGCATAAATTTATCCCCCCATTTGATGCACGCAGAGATGACCTGGAGGCATACCTTCTAAGGTTCGAGAGGGTCGCTGCAGCTCAGAAATGGCCGGAAGATGGGCCGTCGGATTGAACACATGCCTCACCGGAGACGCGCTCTCCGTCATCGGGAGGATGACGCCAGAAGATTCTCTAGACTACCAAAAAGTCAAGCTGGCGCTCCTTCAGCGGTTTCGTTTCACCCGTGAAGGGTACAATGACAAATTCCGCCAGGCGAAAGCTGAGGACGGCGAAAGCGGAACTCAGTTCGCGACGCGATTTTCCGGTTACTTTGACCGATGGCTCGAAACGTCTGGGGTTTCGAAGACATTCGAAGCATTACGCGACAAGATGATCACGCAGCAATTCTCCAAGTGCTGCTCATCCCAGCTGGCCATTTTTATTAAGGAAAGGAACTGCAAGTCTAGCAAAGAAATGGCCGAATCTTGCGATCGTTTCCTCGAAGCACAGGCTCTGACAAACTTGGAAAAGGCCCGAGACGAAAAGAAAGAGTCGCAAGTAGACCTTCCGTGCAAGAAAGGTCCTAACTGCTTTTTATGCGGGAAAATAGGGCACTGTGCCCCAGACTGCAGGATCGCAGTACGGAATGTCCGCTGTGATAACTGCGGAAAACAGGGACACAAAACTGAAAACTGCCGGTCCAAACCGCCCAATAAGAAGCAGGTCTCGGTATGCATTTTTGCAGAACGCCGTTCCGAAGGACCCCGAAAGAACGATGGCGTCAAACGTAAACTAGCTCGCACGCGTGCAGTGCGTGAAAAGTGCAAGCTCTAGACGGGAAGTCTAACCGCAAATATGCCTGTCGCCACCGGTCAGGTCTATGGACGACTCATTTTGGTCTTACGAGACACCGGAAGCAATACGGTCATCGAGCGTCGGGAACTCATTCCAGACAGGTGTCTCACGGGCCAAGCGTCCACGGTTCTGTTTGTGAACAACACCACGCGGTAGCTTGAAGAGGCATATATCTACGTCAGTACACCGTGTTTCACAGGACACGTTCTGGCGAAATGCATGGCCCACCCCCTGTATGACCTGATACTGGAGAACATACCTGGTTGTAGGAATCCGAACAATCCTGACCCCACGTGGCAGCCGCAAGTCCCCGAACCCCCAAGGGCAGAGGCGGCCAGTCTAGAATCCCTTCACTCGCCTGCGTACAGGGAAACCGACAAAGCTGCCCAAGAAATATCAGCTGTGAAACAGAGCATACCTACGAGCACAATCACGATCGCTGATATTACGAGCCGGGATATGATCCAAAAACCGCAACAAGACAAATCCCTTGATGATTGTTTCAAAAAGGCGGGGACGGAGTTCTTCTCCCGCAGCGGAAATGCGTACACGTATACAAAGGAAAAAGGATTGCTGTACCGACGATATTGTACGGCAGCAGGTCAACGGTTCAAACAGCTGGTCATACCTCATCCGCTGAGGGAGGCGGTCATGAAGATTGCACACGAACGAATCATGTCTGGCCATCAAGGAACAAGCAGAACAGTTGGAAGAATTCTTCGAGAATTTTTTTTTTTTTAATGAGAAACTTTATTCATAAAAACACGAAGTATGTACAAACACTGTTTGGACCGATAGCTGCATAGGCTAGTGGCCGGTCCAATATAAAATTACAAGCAATTCACAAGCAATTCACAAGCACTTAAACGTCAGAGCGTAGAGGGCTCAAGAAAAATTGAGATGTACACAGGGCTACATGTCATACAACTGGAAAAGTACATATTCACAGATAGACACAACAAACACAACAGAAAAATATTGTCACTAAAAAGATGATTCACCTAGCAAGAGTTTCAGATAAAATTTCACAAGACTTGTAATGCTGTTTAGCGGCCATCTTCAAATTTCTCGCTGTTTTCACCTCTATCGGAAGGTCGTTCCATATTTTGACTCCACTGAACTCGATCAGGCGTTCACCATATACATTGTTACATTTGGGAAGGTTGAAATTGAAATTTGAGGCTTGCCTTGTACTACGAGAGGGTAAGGGGAAAATGCTTAATGGAAAGGGAGAATTGGTGTTTATTATATTGTTGATCACGAGCGAAATTTTGTAGTTACGCAAGCACCAAAACGACAGTACGTGATTATCATGGAAAACGTTGTTTCTGAAAAGACCTGAATCAGTTAACGCAGTCAATGCTCGTTTTTGCATACGAAGTAAAGGCGACAGGTATGTTTTATACGTTTGCCCCCAAGATTCACAACAATAACTGATATGTGAATGACAGAATGCATAGTAGAGGGAGCGTCGTACATCGTACGGAAAATAATATCTCGCCTTAAAGAGCGCGTGGCAACCAAAAGCTAGTTTCTTGCATGTGCTATTAATTTGTTCTTTCCAGTGTAAATGACAGTCAAAAATTACTCCTAAGTATTTGAAATGCGATACTTGCTGTATTAACCCTTTAATGCCGGTTGTCGCGAATTCGCGACATACTGAATGAAGCTGGCCAACCAACTCGCGAAACCTTTGCTACGTTCAGCGGCGGCTGTGATGTGTTTGCGGCAAAGAGGTGGTGGTTGCGCTCCAGACTTGTAGCGCCAGCTTGTATAAGGTGTTGAAAATTAAACTTAGTATGTCCATTGGTTGGCGGACTGCGCGCGCCACGTGCGACAGCTCTTACTTCGTCGTCGTTTTCTGTCTAACCATAAAAAGTACAAGGTCCCCCAATTTTTTTTCTTTTTGCACGCATTCAGGAGACTGCCCAAGAGGTGTTACATTGTCGAAAAATACTTTTTTTGTTGCATGCTTCTTGCTTTCGTTGTATGTCGCGAATTCGCGACATTCGGCCATTTAGGCAGTTTGCGGTGACTGCAGGTATGCTGTTTTTTTTTATTTTATGGCCGAGTATGGATGTCAGATCGCTGTATGGAAGAATAGGGCTTCGCACACGCCTGCCACCTGAGGATAACAGTGACGATAGCTGACTTAGTGACAGTGATTGCGACGATGTTGACTACGATCCTCATGCACAAGCACGAGCTGCGACCTTGGGAGAGCCTCCGTCAAAGCAGTGAAGATGAAAACGGTGACGTGGTGCCTTTGCCAACTGCCTCTGCCAAACAGACAGTGAAGTGAAAAAAAAGACTGTCAAGAACAGCGGGAGATACCATCCTGGAATATCACTCTTCCTGAAAGAGACAGTGTGTGAGGACCTACTGAATATTTCAAAGAGTTTTTTGATGACAGCTTACTGCATCACATCGTACAGCAGACCAATCTTTTTGCAACGAAAAAAACCCAAACAAAGGGATGGCCCAAGTAGGCGATAAAGTTGCATTCCAGATATTGGCCTACGTGCCTGTTGTCGCGAATTCGCGACAAACCTAAAAGTCGGCGATTACGTTGCATCTCAGATAATACAACTGGGGAATGCAAACACGGTGTCTGTCTAAAGCCGAAACACGAAAAAAGAAATTTTTTGCGGCCTATTTCATAATTCCGGCATTAAAGGGTGCCGAGAGTAAGTGTAAAATAATTGTGGGTGGTCTTGTACCTAGAGTGAAAAATGACGCACTTAGTTTTGTCTGCATTAAGTGTTAAGCGGTTTTCAAAAAACCAAGAAGATAGGTTTTTCAGCTCACTGGTTATTCTGGTTTGAATTTCCTGAAGACATGTTCCGGAAACAAGAGCGGCATCATCTGCATACATTATTATTTGTGAGGAGGAAAGAGCCGTAGGGAGATCGTTTATATAAAGTGAAAACAATATGGGACCCATAACGGAGCCCTGTGGTACACCGCAAGTTATCTCTTTAACATCTGACAAAAAACCATTAATAAGAACCCTTTGCTTCCGGGAGGATAAATAGCTATGAAAGAATTTAAGTGTGCACTCTGTAAAGCCATAAATTTCTAATTTATGCAGCAAGATTGGATGATAAACCGTGTCAAATGCCTTTTTAATATCCAGAAAAACAACGACAGCTATGTTATTCTGATGCATCGCGGAATTGAGAGCCTGTGATAAAGTAAGTACGGCTGTTGAAGTAGATCTATTTTCTACAAAACCATGCTGCTGGGGTGCAATGATATTATTTTCTTTAAGAAATTTTTTAACCTGTTGCGCAATTAGTTTTTCGAAGAGAGTGTTGAGCGCACTCAGTACTGATATCGGCCTGTAACTACCTGGTTCGTTTGGATCTCCATCTTTGTATATGGGGACCACTTTTGCAACTTTGAGTATATCCGGGTAACAGCTATTTTCAAGGGAATGGTTGAACAGGTGGCATAAGTAAGGACCAATGATATCAATGTTTTCTTTTATAACCCGCATCTGGATGCCATCAAGACCCGATGCTTTATTTACTGCCATTTTACTGACACTGGCTCGCATATCCTCTATAGAAGTGTTATGAAAACAGAAGTTATTATTTACAGTTCTGGGTGCAGGAGTAGTAGATAACTCTAAAGGAAATTTCCGGGTGAGGCCAGAACCAACATTAATGAAGTACTCGTTAAAATTATTAGCAACGTGTTGGGAGATATCTTTGGGTGTGACTTTGTTTTGTCGATCTATTCCAATTACGTTTTTGACAATCTTCCATAGTTGTTTCGTGTCACCTTTGTTTTGTGTAACCATTTTTGCGTAATACAGTTTCTTCGATTTTCTAATCATTGCTACTGACTTGTTTCTGTAGTACTTAAACTGCTTGCGGTAATACTCATTTGTTTTGTTTCTTTTCCATCTGTTGTAGTACGAATCCTTACTCTTCAGAACAGCAAGTATGTCTCGAGTTATCCACGGGCACACAGGGTCTTCATAATTATGTTTGACGCATTCGCGCGTAGATTGGGTAATTACATTTGTGATGTAAGAAACAAAATTTTCAAATTCAATGTTTACATTGTCACTACCCAGGTTTTCAACTGGCCAGGTATTCATGCAGATGTTAAAAGATTTGTAAAGTCATTTGACATCTGCCAGCGTATTACTCCAAAAGGGAAGGTCGGTGTCGCCCTATTAGGAGTTACGCCTATTATTGGAACGCCATTCCCGAGGATGGCAGTGGACATCATTGGGCCGCTACAACCAGCCTCAGAAAAGGGCAATAAGTATATCTTAACCATGATAGACTTAGCAACCCGGTACGCCGATGCAGTAGCTCTACCGAGCCTCGACAGTATCCACGTTGCAGAGGGTTTACTGGAAATGTTTTCGAGAGTCGGTTTCCCGAAAGACATCTTGACTGATAGGGGAACCAGTTTCACATCCGGTCTCATGCAGGAAGTGAACAGACTACTCTCCATGAAATCTCTGCGTACAACACCATTCCACGCCATGGACAATGGTTTGGTGGAGAAATACTACGGTACGCTTAAGACCATGTTGCGCAGAATGTGCCGAGAAAAACCAAAATCTTGGGACCGTTATCTAGCTCCGCTTCTCTTTGCATATAGAGAGGTTCCTCAAGCCAGTCTGGGATTTTCCCCATTTGAACTGATCTACGGTCGACATGTTCGAGGACCGATGGCAGTGTTACGAGAGCTCTGGACGGAGGACGGGTTCGACGAAGATATTCGTACCACTTACACATACGTTGTAGAACTCCGGAACCGTCTTGAAGAAACATACCCGCCGTGGTGGCTCAGTGGCTAAGGCGTTGCGCTGCTGAGCACGAGGTCGCGGGTTCGATTCCCGGCCGCGGCGGCCGCTTTTCTGATGGAGGCGAAAAGCAAAAACGCCCGTGTGTTCGAGATTTCGGCGCACGATAAAGATCCCCAGGTGGTCAAAATTAATCCGGAGCCCTCCACTACGGCGCGCCTCATCGCCTCCGTTGCGTTGGGGCGTTAAACCCTACAATCAATCAAATCTTGAAGAAACATGCAAGACTGCGCACAAAGAGCTCAGGAAGGCTAAAGTCAAACAGAAAGCCTATTACGACCGCAGAGCAGTTCGAAGACCATTGAAGCCCGGGGACCGGATCCTGGTACTCCTTCCAAGCAGCACAAACGAGTTGTTGATGCAGTGGAAGGGCCCGTTTGCGGTTCTCCGCCAATGCAACGACGTTCACTATGAGGTGGATGCAGGAGGCAAAACGAAACTTTTTCATATCGACATGTTAAAGAAATATGAGGAGCGACAACAGGCCGAAGCGTTTGTAGCCGCTGTAAACATAATCAAAGGTGGAACACACAGCGAAGAAATACCTTTCTTCTCCGGCAAACAGGAGCAAACTTTTGAGGATGTCGGTATTTTCCCCGGGTTGACGCAGCAACAGCGACAAGAGGCACGATCCTTGTGCAGCCAGTTTCAAGACATATTCAGTGACGTGCCGGGAGAGACCTACCTCGTGGAATGTCAGCTCAACCTAACCAGCGCGATTCCGGTAAACGTGCGGCAATACCCCGTGCCCTTCGCATTCCAAGAACCCATTGAAAATGAGGTTCAAGATATGTTGCGCTTGGGCGTCATCAAACGATCACTCTCCCCATATTATTCGCCACTTTTGGCTATCCGAAAGCCGGACAACACGATCCGAGTGTGCGTGGATTTTAGGGAACTGAACAAGCTACTTCTGGACGACAGCAAACCTATTCCACGAATTGACGTTTTGCTCGCAGAAATCGGACCAAAGAAGATTTCTTCAAAGTTCGACTTCACGAAAGGTTATTGGCAGGTTCCGGTGGCCCCAGACTCCCGTGAGAAGACCGATTTTTCTTGCAAATCCGGGCTGTACCAGTTTAAATATATGCCATTTGGCTTGAAGACAGCGCCAGCACTCTACGCTTGCTTTATGAGAAAGGTCTTCACGGGAATCCCACACACCTTCCATTACTTCGACGATGTTCTAGTCGCTACCGAAACATGAGACGAGCACCTCTTCGTTCTCCGAACCGTCTTCACACGCATACGAGAAGCCAAGCTCACCGTCAAGCCAAGAAAATCAGTAATCGGAAGTCCAACGGTATCCTTTTTAGGACACAAGATTGGATCCAGCAAAGTAGAACCCATGGACAAAACACTAGATAAAATTCTAGAGTCGAGACGACCCCAGAACAAGAAACAAGTCCGGTCATTCGTTGGGCTAACCAGCTGTTATGGCCAGTTCATACCAAACTACGCGGAGACGGCCAAGCCATTGACGGACCTCACGCGCAAATCTGCCAAAAACATATTCTACTGGACGCAAGAGCATGAACGCGCCTTCACCGATTTAGACGCTATCTTCCGCACCAATTTTGCAAGCACCAGATCTGCGTAAGGACTTCGTGCTGCGCACCGACGCATCAGACAAGAGCGTAGGGGCGGTTCTGCTGCAAGAGAAAGATGGCACCCTCCACCCTGTTTCGTACTCCAGCAGAACGCTTTCCCCGCGTGAAAGCAAGTATTCAACTGTGGAACGAGAATGCTTAGCGCTCGTTTGGGCTGTGCGGAAATATCATCTGTTCTTGTGTGGTCGAAAGTTTGTCCTCCAAACAGACCACCAGCCCTTGCAATACCTACAAATCGCGAAACACTTAAACAGCCGTGTTTTGAGGTGGTGTCTGTTCCTACAAGAATATTCATTCACCGTACAATACATAAAAGGTGCTGAAAATGTAGGAGCAGATTTTATGAGTCGAGTGTAATGCCAGAAGTCTATGCTTGCTGCCTTATTGTTTTGGTGACATTTACGCAAGTAGCCCTTGTAGTGTAAATAGCGTTTTCTTTTCTTCTTCTTCTCCCTCATCACCGCACCTCGAACACCGGGGACACTGAAAGTGTGTGTGTGGCTCCGCCCCCTACAACGTTCCAAAGCCGGGGGTAGTGTAATGGTACCGCCAATCCCCGAAGGGGTACGCTTGCTATTAGAGAGCAATAACGCCCCGGTGCGCGAGCGCGTGAGCGGATGGAACGCGACGTGAACCACCATCGGTCGGCGGAAGCTCGGTGTGAGCTTGGACAGCACCGAACGTGATCTACACCCACCGACGGCACCCGTGCTACCGCACCGGGAGGTAGCCAGTGACCTCTGCATAACGGGGGCCGTGCCGTTGCGCCGGTCGCTCGTACCCGCCACCACACCGTGTACCCGTGCCTTGCGCCGGGGCGTCTGGTCATCAGCCCTCAGGCGGGGCCGCCATCGGTTCGAGAGGACCACCCGTCGGGGTAGCCGCCCCTGCCTGCCTCTCTTGGGCCTCCGGGCGAGAGGTCCGTGCTACGGCGCCGGGCCGCCTCATGTTCCTGCTGGGCTGCGCCATAGGGTCGAGCCACGTGTCGTTCGAGTGACGTGGGGCCAGCCAAACGGGACCAGCACGTCTGTGACCCTCGACTAGTGTGACTGCGACAAGCCATGTGAGCCCAGTCCAGATTGCACGCGTATATGGGGCGTTCGCTACCCCCGCTGAACTGGGACTTGCGCGGGACTGTTAGAAGGTGCAGGACTGAATCCCGCTTGTTGTTTGTCTCCTTGTGGTATTGTCCACAAAACGGATGGTTGATGCCTGGCCTGTAAGGCAACTATCAGGGACCAGCTATCGTCGCGCGATGACGGCGTTGCTGCCGGTGTCTCTCAGAACGGAAACTTGTTGACCGTAGATGTCACCGGTTACAACTGGCATACGTCTTGCAGCACTTTTCGTTTGGTGCTGGCATTGCTTTTTACGCTGGGAACTTGATAGTGCCAATGTGCCTTTATTCCCGCGGTGCTGTTGCGGTTTGTCGTGACACTTCCCAATAGCGCATGACGACACCTGCTCTTTATCAGGAGGCTTAGAGCGACAGCTGTTTGCGTGATGGTCTTGTTTTCTACAGCGTCCGCAGTGGATGTTCAGGCCTACTACTCTGCAGTTTTGCGGGCTGTGCCCCGTTTTTCACATAAAACGCAGGTGGGAACTCTCTTGGAAGGAAGGTCTGCTTGCCACTCTTTTCTTTCGTCCCTGGTCTTTCCCAAGTTTGTGAGGTCTTGTGCTTCAAGGAAGTGATCGTAAGCTTCAGCCATTTATTTGGTCGACTTGCAGTTCCTTTCCTTAATGAAAATGGCCAGCTGGGACGAGTAACACTTGGAAAATTGCTCCACGATCATTTTGTCACGTAACGCTTCGAACGTCTTGGAACCCCAGACGTTTCGAGCCATCGGTCAAAATAACCGGAGAGTCGCGTGCGAACTGAGTTCCCGTTTCACCGTCCTCAGCTTTAGCCAGGCGGAATTTATCATTATACCCTTAAAGGGGTAAAACGGGACCGCTGAAAGAGCGCAAGCCTAACGTTTTGGTAGTCCAGAGAATCTTCTGGCGTCATTCTCCCGACGACGGAGAGCGCGTCTCCGGTAAGGCATGTGCTCAAGCCGATGGCCCATTTATCCTCCAGCCATTTTTGAGCTGCAGCAACCCTCTCGCACCTTAGGAGGTAAGCATCCAGGTCATCTCTGTTCTCATCAAACGGGGGAATAAAGTTGTGCGGGCTCGTTGCCATGGCAGGCACGGGGTTTGGTTGGGCTGCCACGGAAACCTCAGCTTGTGGGTTGTTTTGTGCGCCTTCCTGTAGCCTTAAACTGAGCATCAGGCTCTCCTGCTATGCGCATTCCAGCTCTCCTGCCGCCTTCAGAGCTTCCCGTTCTGCCGCACTCTCATCGCGTAACTGAGCCTGCTCTGACTTAACCCATTCCCGGAGATCTGCATCGCGGAGTCCCAGCTACTTTCCACTGGCCACTAACTTTTCCACCTCGATGTCGGTCCTCTGTCCCTACGCCTCTTGGACAAGCCTCGTGACCTCTTCGAGATGTTATTGACGAGGTCCTGTCGCGGACGCCAATTGTGGTGACCCAATTGTGTCACGGATACCAAACGGATACCTGATGTGCTATTTATCATATATAAGGCCTAAACTAGAATATGCCAGTGTCGTAAGGAACCCGCACACGAAACTTAATATTAATAAACTTTAACGAATACAAAGGAAGGCAATTCGATTTATCTACTCCAAATACTCCCGAACCGATACCCCAACCCAGCTAATGTTTGATAACGGCATCCACACGCTTGAATCACGCAGGCGTGATTTGCGACTTGATTTTCTTTTTTTGTTGCTGAACCGCAAACTGTCGGTAGACCCATCCCCGTACTTATCTTTTCTTCCAACGAGGCCAACTCGGCACTTCCAATTTAACTTACTGACCCCGGTTTTTGCCAGAACTAATACGTTTATGTATTCGTTTTTCCCTCCGACCGTGTCTGACTGGAACACGTTAAGTGAACCGTATTCAGCGCACATTCCTTAGATTAATCGCATGTCTTGTTGCCCTTGAGTTGTTATTTTTTTGTACCTGTATATCTACCAAATGGCCGTCCTTCTTGGACCTACTGTGGTCTCCAGTATGTATGAAATAAATAAATAAACAAATAAATAAAATAAATTGTGATGATCTGTGTTCGGTGGTGGGAACCACGAGACGTGTACGCAAGATCAATGACGACAGAGGCCACAACACGAAGGGGAAACGTAGGAGTGATGTATTATGCGGCGAAAACAGCTCAAATGGGTCATGGGTCAAAACGGGAAGAAACCAAAACGTTACACACGCGGCAAACGCAAATGAAACAGGAGAAAAACAACAAGCGTGATTCAGTCCTGCACTTTCTAACAGTCCCGCGCAAGTTCCAGTTCAACGAGGGTAGCGAACGCCCCACATACGCGTGCAATCTGGACTGGGCTCACATGGGTTGTTGCAGTCACACTAGCCGAGGGTCGCAGACGTGCTAGTCCCGTTTGGCTGGCCCCACGTCTCTCGAACGACACGTGGCCCGACCGGTTGGCGCAGCGCAGCAGGAACACGAGGCCGCCCGTCGCGGTAGCACAGACCTCTCGCCCAGAGGCCCAAGAGAGGCAGGCAGGGGCGGCGACCCCGACGGTTGGTCCTCTCGAACCGATGGCAGCCCTGCCAGAGGGCTGATGACCAGACGCCCAGGCGCAAGGCATGGGTGCCTGGTGTTTTGGCGGGTACGAGGGACCGGCGCTACGGCACGGCCCCCGTTATGCGGCGGTCACTGGCGACCTCCTGGCGCGGTAGCACGGGCGCCGTCGGTTGGTGTCGATCACTTTCGGTGCTGTCCAAGCTCACACCGGGCTTCCGCCGACCGATGGTGGTCCCCGTCGCGTTCCATCAGCTCACGCGCTCGCGCACCGGGGCATTATTGTCCTCTAATTGCAAGCATACCCCTTCGGGGATTGGCGGTACCTTTACAGTCTATAACAATGAAATTTACGAACAATGGTCATGAGCCTTCAAGAAAGTTTCATGGAGGCGTTGGGTCGATCGGCTGTGCGCTAGCTTCGCGCTGAACTATTTCACGTGCACGTGCATGTGCACGGCAGGAAAACGAGTCAGGCACAAGAAATGTAGACGCTTTTGGTGGACCTAGGGACGTGACTAAATCCTGCAATTCTTGAGTGCGGCAAAATAAATAAATTTGCAAAGGCCATACACGAATATGCTTTCACATTGCTGTCCTAAAGATGATGCACACTAGCAAAGAAGCCGTGAATTGCTGGTGAGCCACGACCAACTACGAAAGCATTGCGTTTTCATCTGCAAACACGCCACCGCGTAGCGACTTCTCTCGAGGAACGCTTTCGTTGTGGATTTGATTTCCTCGCCTTTATTGTCTTCTGCCAATCATCGAGCAGTTGTTAGGAGAAGAATTTTTGAGGCAACTGACGGTATGAGAGATGAGGATCCCGTTGTGACGACAACAACGACGACAACCTCATGGGAACATACGGACGCAGTAATCGTGCGGAGATTGCCCTTAGTGTGGTTGCGCGTAGAAATGGCAACCCACACCAGGCGCTGACGTGAGCCAATGGGAACGGCCACAACCGCGGAGCTACCGAGGCGAGGTCTAACACAGGAGAACGCCGGGAAGAGTGGACGGAGCACGATGAAGGAGCGCGACATCCACGTTGAAGACTCGAAGCTCCTCGAGTTTTCGGGACTCGAGCTCGAGAGGGGTCTACCTCGCGCCTTGGCATCCTAGAGCCGAGACGTGACTCCTGAATCCGGGAGGTACGCAACTTTGGGTTCTCCGCCGTTGGACGACCCTTTGCCTGCTGCCCGTCAGAGAAGCCAGTGCACCGTTGCCTCAGCTACAAGACGCCCGATTGTGAGCGGGTGCCGAGCAGACCGTTGTCAACATGGACAACGGTGTATGTTCCTCGTCGACAAGCCGGCGTGTGCGACGCCATAGTCGTAGCCCAGAAACGCCTCGCCTCGCAGCGACACCAGCACCCACGACGCCCTGCGTACAACGCCTCATCGCCTTGAACCTTCGGTGAGGACTTCTCTTGGTACTTTTGTGATGTTTCGTATGCCGTAGGGTTATGTCTGTGTCATTACGTTTTTAGGTGTGATTTGCTTTTAAATGCAGAGCATTTCAGTAACTCACGATGTCACCCGCGTTGGCGTCCGTAGTCCGCATCGCTCCCCCTACACTATATAAAAAAATAATACTTACCGGCGCCAGGTTTCGATCCCACGACTCTGCGGGCGGAACGCAGGGTACAAGGTGCTCTACTCACTGGGCCACAAAGGCGACACAGAACGGAAGGTTACGAACGGCCCTTATATCCTTGACTCATTCAACCGTCGGCCACAAGTGCGCCCTCTCCCCCGCGTCCTCCTCGCCTTCTCTCTGCTCGCAACACCCTCTCTCGCCGCGTTGGGTTCGCGCTTAAACCACATATGTCGTTCGCGCGTGCTCCGGTCGCTAACATCTGTGGCGTGATCGTGACGTCAATATCACGCGTTCGTGTGGTGGCGCGATTTTGGCGCTATAACACTCTCTGGCGAGGGGAATTGGATTGGATTCGATTGGATTGGCTTGGATTGGATTGGTTTGAATTTAGATTGGATTGGATTAAAGTGAATTGTGTTGGATTGTGTTGCGTCATAGCCGCGCCACGTTGCGTCATAGCCGCTCCACGTTGCGTCATAGCCGTGGCAGGGGGTTCACGGCACGTTTCACGTTTCACCAGCGACTTCATCGACAATGTCTATGCTGGAAGACAACAATTACAACAACAACAAATACGTAATCCATACGACTTGCAGGCGCGCCCCCCGCGGAAATGCTCTGCATTTGATCGTGCCCCTTGCGAGGGGGATGTTTTTCTTTTTCAGAGCGAAGTCCAGGATTCGAGTCAGCTCGCAAATACAACTAATGCTTCGTTGTGAATATTAAACGTATCAAAATTTTGTCGCTTGTTTTTCATCACTAGTGGCTTGTGCACTATGAATATATTTTGTACCGCAGTATATGTAAAAGGGATTTTCGAATGCTATTGGTGTAATGGTGTGTATTTTGATGTGTGGCGTGTTTTCTTAAGAATATATGATTGTTTGGTTGTCAAGCACCTTCGTCTAGTTATTGACACTGTGGCAGGTCCCAATCGCCACTGAATACTCGAGAAGAACCTCCGAGGGAGTTCACCTCCCCCCCAAACCGTGCTTCCGTGGGACAAGGGCCCTTACGTCTACTGCACTGGATGTTACCCCGCCTCATCTTGGAACAGGTGGCGTAGGCGCTTATTTCAATCAGTAACCGAAATTAGGTCCTGCACCCGTGACTTCAGCCGTTAAAGCACCGCTCACTTCGGCTGTTACAAGGTACCTGGCATCACCAGTGGTAACACCCGTCTAACAATAACTAGCAGCGGCCCTTTATCCACCTTTCGTATTATGGTCTTACCTTACGCCTTAACATACTTAAAAATGAATCGCTCATTTAAACCGGCGCATTTGAGTTATGCTACATTCGTCAGACAACTGCAACGTGGTGCGCTCGAATCGTACTACGTTGCGACTGACCAGCAGGAGAGGCGGTATCTACGACTCACACCTCAAACACTCGATCCCTCGCGGGCACCGGAGAACCACCGTATCTGCATTGGGTGCGGAATTCCAGGACACGTGGCATGGTTGTGGTGGTGGCTGATACAATCGAGTAATGACGTCCGTCGAGTGCCGGCTAACGGATATCAGCTCTACTTCGCTCACTTTGACAAAGGACCCATACCAAATTCCCATTCTGCTGAACAACGACCCTTAGTCGTGCTCCCCACGGACGTATAACATTCTCATGGGGAGGAGACGCCGAACAATGAGCTTTGGCGCAATAAGCCAAGAAAATCCAGCGGGATTCTGGGCCTACTCGTCCAGGTGAACGGCAAGCACAACGCATTGGTAGAACAACTCACCAAGACCGGCAAGCAAGCCACGCATACGATACGAAGGGCCAGAAACAGACAGACACACAGGCATAAAAAAGGGCCATGGTGAAGCTTATCCAAACATGTCTTTTTTCTGCCATAAACTACGGGCCTTCATACATCATCCTGAGGAGAGAAGAAGAGCACAAGATGAACGTGCTTATACGCAAGTCTGTAAAACAATCCTTTTCGGCGTCTTGCGCCGGCGTCGTCATTTCATTTAGTCATGGTACTAAAACATCGGGGCACTCTTTTTCCAACGCCTTCGCGCTAGAGCACTCTATGCTTCAATGACATGAAACTTATACAGCAACACTGTTTAACTCTACCCCCACTGGTTTCATCTCTGAAAGGAAAACGCCAAGGTGCCAAAACTACACGTACACACTGCTTGCTTCGCCCCTCCCCAGGTTTCACTTTAGTGGAGATGGCGCGCTTTTTCTATTCTTTCGGCAGACCACGGATGACACAGAATGTTTCGCAACCGCTTTGCTTTTGGACGAGGAGGGCACCCAACCTATATCCCTGGCGTCCGGGTGTATTTCTGTTTCTGCGTTTTCGTCGAAATGAGCGAGCACAGACGGGTTTTGCAGGCGTTCTTGCAGCACCCAGAATGACTGCTCTTGGGCGTTTTCTCAGCTGCAAAGGGGCTATCTTTCTTCAAGGGAGTGAGTAGCTCTGCAATGCCGGCGAAGTTTTCGATGAAGCGCCGGTAGTACGCGCATAGTCCGACGAATTTTCGCACGCCATGTTTGGCCTTCGGCCTTAAAAAAATGGCTATGGCTGAGGTTTTTCGGGGGTCAGGCATGACTCCTACGACGCTGAAGACGTGGCCCCAAAAGCTTCAGTTCCTCGTGCTTGAAGTGGCACTTCTGGAGCTGCAGTATTAAAGTGATGGTCGGATTGCGTTGAGTGGCAACTACAACCTCTCGAGGTGCTCGCCGAAGCACCGGCAAAATACGACGAAGTCGTCGAAGTAATCGAGGCAGGTGTGCTCCATTAGGTCGGCTAGCACTGAGTCCATAACTCGTTCAAATATTGCTGTTTCGTGGACAGCCCAAACGGCATCACCCTAAACTCGTCGAGTCCGCCCGGCGCTGTAAATGCAGTCTTCTTAGTCTATTCCGTCCTCTTGAATTTGCCAGTACCCGGTATCTAGTCAATCGACGAAAACTACTTGGCGTGCAAGGGTGGTCCAGGGCGTCGCGGATTGTAGGATAGGGTACAAGTATTTTTCGTTATTTTGTTTACCCGTCGGTAGTCATCGCAGAATCTTACATGCCATTTTTTTTGTTCACAAGCAGAGGAGGAGTAGCCCAGGATAGCCCGATAGCCTGATATGTGATGGCGGGTAGATCTACTCTTGCAAAGTACGAGGTCGGTGTCCGCAGAGAGACTGAAGTGATCTCTCCCGGACGCTGTAAAAACAGGGCAGCGCCACAGGAAATGTTCGGTCGTGCCTCTTGCTGGGTATGGCGGGCAATGTAAAGTCTAGTATGAGCCTGAGTAAATGATCTGCAACCGTGTAAGAGACAGAAGTTGACCCGTCTGGGCTCAGTGAAAATACGGCCTCTATCGTCCTGAGCGTATCGGGTGGACGGCGATATAGTTCCTAGGTGTTAGCCAAGGGCAGGGAAATGCTGCGGCGATACGTTTGCGCGTGATGTCATGTATCGGCCCTATCTCTTGTCAAAAATGGTCGATGTGAATCGTCGGGAGGGTCTTAAAAAGTTGAAAGAAAGCAAAGGTGTGGAAAGAGCTGCAGTGCGATAGCCAGGTGTGCCTTTTTGTTACCATTATTTTCTTCATGGGCGGAAATCCCATGTATAACGACTTTGTAGCCCTCTTCTCCGGGGCGACAGGCTTTGGTCCTATTAATTCTAAGTACCGAGTAGTCTACGCCTCCTGCATGACAGGCAGTGTACGCTTCTTGTAAACCAGTCTATATAAATCTCGCGTCCCGCGGATCCCGTTTTTCTCCTATGCACATAATGGAAATGCGCAAAGCAATGAGCTCAAGAATAGTGACTCTTTGTTTCTCGGAAAGCATTCGAACTACGGTGATGTCTGACTACGGTGATGTCTGCAGGCTATGGCGGGGCGTTGTTGAAATTCAACGGCTTCTGCGTACAGTTGGCTGATGAACTCCTGGGCTAGTTTCATGCACCTCCCTGAGGAATTTAAATGGCGCTTTCAACCTTTGTAGATTAGCTGAACTAATGTTCTTCGGTAATTGCACACCTATAGGTCGATAGGTCTGCAGGGTTGGGCAGCAGGCAAGTCTGGCTACAGGTGGTCGACGTCGTAGCCTAAAGCCCGCAGACTGCCGCAGACAGGCACCGGTCTAGAGAAACGGACACGTGGGGTATGCGGATGCCGCTTAGCAACCTCCCGCAGGGCGTTGAGTTGGCTGCATGCATGCATATCCGCTACTGGGCACTACTGCGGTAAACAAGTAACCGAGCGCATCGCTTTGCAACTTATTCGTTTAAGCGAAGGCGTTGGGTTGTGTTAAATAAGCGGTGAACACAAATATGCGAAAATAATGTTTGATGTTGCAAGGGGTAGAGCTATCTGACGATTTCCAACCTCTTTAATTCTCCATCCACGGGCGGACACGCCACGGAAGAAGTACATGGCTTCATGGGGATACTGCCTCATGCATTGAGGGCAGCTTTTAGCTCCTTTCTCATCGTCACTAATCATACCAAGAGTACGAATTGTTCGCTTAGGGCAAGTGACTGATTCTTCTAAGCGGAGGGAGACAAAGGTGCACTCGGACTGAGCTCGCAGTTGCGGGCCGTTCATGAGCGCCGCGACCTCGGTTTTCATGCCGCAGTTCTGAATATATTCGTGGACGGCATTGACGCCTGTCTAAAAGAAATGTCTTGCTCTCCAGGGGTCCCTGAATTGGTCCACAGCGTTATGTGATCTGCATACACGTCATAACTGAGACCTGATATTGATCTCATCATGGAGAAGAGACCTGGCATGACGATGTTAATTAGAGCCGGGGCTATGACAGCGGCTTAAGGTAGGCCGATTTGGTTACTCTGCCAATCACGCTGGGTATCTCGAATATTTACAGAGAAAATTCGGCCCGAAAGGAAGGTTTCCCCAAGGCAGTAGAAATTTCTGCCTATCCCTACTCTTTGGAGCCGGTTATGTATGGTATAATGGGGCATGACATCAAATGACTTTTTACGCCTATTCGAACAGCCATTGAAAGCTGTATACTGCTAGGGCACACAAGAACATCGCTCTAAAGCCTTCTTTGAATGTCTTTTGCACGAAGCCCTCGACGAAAGCATGGCTGTATAAAAGACAGGACGTTGTATTTGACGAAGTGTCATTTTGTTATTTTAGAGTTGTGCATTTTATGACCTTAAAAAGGTTGGACGTGAGTGATTTCGGTTTGAGGCGTGTTAATGCCCAACTCAGCCTGCCATGTTTAGGTATCGGTATCACCACTGACTTCTTCCAGAAAGGGGAAGGTAAGAATTAGTCCAATATTCGTTGTGCACTTCCAAGAGGACGAGTTTATGGGACGTGGGTGGATCTAAAACTGTTGAATAGCACCCACCATCCGGTACCGGGGTGTGTTTTGTGCTGGAATAATACAGGGCTACCTACAGTTCATCTATCGCAAAAGAAACGGGGTAGTTTTTCGTGCCTGATAGGGGTCCGTAGTCAAGGTATACATGTTTTTAGGTTGAGGAAAAGTCATTCACTGCGTTCACGGTTGAGGGCCATCCTTCAAGAAGGAAAAGCTACCTTTTTGAGTCCAAGGGTAGGTCAAAATACGTGCCAGGTCCTAGAAAAATTAATGGCTCCATTGAGCGAGGGGCAGAACCACCGCCAATCTACAATCACGAGCTGCATAGTTTACTGCTCAACTTCTTTCGTAGTAGGCACGCTCTCAAGCGCGCCTACGACGGTGTGTTAGTCCAGATCAAAAATACATCTTGAGGGCACGAAGCGTACCACTCCACAATCTCAAAAGGTGGAAGTCCGGCTTGAGAGCATAGAATTTGACTGTAACCGTCGCTGTAGCTTTTTTCTTGTTATCGTTGAACTTGTTATCTTTGGGAACATCCACTTCACCGAGCGTCTACGGAAATCATCTAACGAGACGTGCTCTTCTATCCGATGGCGCTGTCGTGGCTGTAGTGCCTTGCAGACTATCCTCTGGGGGAGAGTTTTTAAAGTAGCCTCGTGGACGCAGTGACGGTACCAATCGGTACTTTACTTCGGACCTCGACTGGGTAGCACCCACACGCCAGCGATGTAGCCGAGTGCTTGGGCAAGGTAAAAGCCTAAGAAGATTCAAGCGCCCAGTCATGTAACATTTTGTCGTCCTGTTCCAGCACTGTTTTTGCAACATCAGCATGTACCAACACGCTTGCACTAATACGTTTTAAATGCAGAGCATTTATTAGCCTCGCCTCTTCCTGCGTCGGACGGCGTCCACAGCTCCGCGTCCACAGCAGCTGCGCCTCTCCTTCTTCCCTCCTCTCTCTCAACAGCAACTGGCGCGCGCATGCGTCGTAGTCAGCCCGTTCGCTCCGTCGCGGTCTCGGCGTAACAGGTGCGTGATAGCAGCGTGGTGGGGCGTGGAAGGGCGCTCGCGCTGCTTGCGCATGCGCGCTCTCGCCGCTCTCGCTCTACTGCGCGCGCTGCAAAAATAAAGCGGCTAGCGGTCGCTCGTGCTTCAGTCACTGCGTTGCTCCTTCCTTCCTTGGTTGGCGCTCGCTCCCACGTTTACTCGTGTCTGCTACTCCAGCATCACGGCAGAAGCGACGGAAGCAACGCTGCCTTCAACCAGTACTGAGGCCCCAATGCTCTGCATTTACTTGTGTTCCCCTCGCGGGAAGGCACGGGAATTTTCCTATTTGAATATAATGGCTGACATGCTACACCTGTTTACCGACGTCCAGCAATAGACATGGGATCGTACAACTTTCGCCCGCACCAGAGCTCAAGAAGATAGGATCAGTGTAAGACCGCTGCTCCTTCTTTTTCGCAGACAATGACCGTCATGTTAGCGGCCGATCTGACCGACAACTCCAGCAGCGACAAGGTGCCAGTCTGCGTGTTTACTGTGAAAACGGAAGAAGCATAGCTTATGTCGGGCTAATGAACTAAGCAACAGCAACACAATCATACGGACCAAAGGCTTACTTCCGAATGTTACCCTAAAGTAATACAAGAGCAGCGTTACGGATTCATGATGTAACCCGAGTGCTCAGAAAGCCATCTCAAAAGCTATGTCCGACGGTGGAAAGTTGATTGACGGTGTCGGCTGGAACTACGATATTATTACCGATCAATTGGCCTCCCGCAGTCGCAGCTTTTACTACTAATACATTGTTCCTGTCCTGTTGATAAATTACAGTATTATTCCTGGATGAATACAGTCAACTTCCTTGAACACGGCTGCGAATGCATTCTGCCAGTTCAATTTGTGTGCATCGGGGCGATGTGCTTCCGGTCAGCGAGAAAATGTCTCGTCGATAGCAAGAACTGCACACAATACCTTTCATCAAATATGCATTACCTAACAAAAATTCGGCGACCTTCGCAATTGAGACGAGAAAACTGAAGGAAACTGTGCAGCTGGTGATGTTCACTATATCTGTAGCTTGAACTCCGCTATTCTCAGGCCTGTCCTTTAGATAACAGGTAGATTTATTTATTTTTTTACTTTTTTTACCCTCAGGGCATACAAGCACTGTAGAAGAGAAGGGCTCAAATAAAAGAGCAAAAAAGAAGTCGAAAGTGCGGGACGTACTCAACGATTGTAGGAACAAAAATATACAATAGCGTTAAAACACCTTGGCAAAGCAAATGCACTAAACGCCGCCAGAAACGCAATCACACTCGTCAAAAAAGAAAAGCAAACGGTAAATGCACATTATTAGGCGAAAAAGAACACAGAAATGCGGATCAACGCAAGCATACAGTATACTAAAAAGGGAACAACCCGACGAAAAAGCACTCCTTACCAGAAAGTATAAGCCAAAAACATAAAACAACCAAAAAAAACTTAGAACATATTTGAATTTGACATTGCATCTAGAAAATGGTAAGGGTTAGTAATGCAAGCTAACGAAGAAGGCAGGTGGTTCAATTCACGGCAGGTTTTCGGTAAAAAAGACTGCTAGTAGGTGACAGTTTTTTGGTGCGGAATATCAACTTCGTGGCGATAATCAAGACGTTAAGATATGAGGCGAGCGGGTTGTATCCAGCGTGATTCGCGTACATGGAGTTAAATCAAAGTCCACAATCCAACTTCCTCAAGTGCAAAATCTTAACTGCCAAATTTTGAAGCCAAAGACTAGTTCAACTCAGCCACAGTGAAACTCAAAGGAAATGACGTGCGCAGCTAATGCGATAATAGCGCAATCGGACGGTTGCCCGTTTCATATCGCGAGGGACAATCTTCGATTCCAACCACGGTAAGCGTGTTAGCTTTCGAATAGGCTGGACATGTTATTGTTTCCGCTGCTTCTAACCCCTTTACCGCTTCGGCCTTTGGGGTTGCCCAGTGGTTAGGTTGCCTGTTTCACGGCGTAAATGTCCAGGTTGAATACCCGAAACCTCCCTAAACAATTTGTTTCTTGAGACGCTCACTCACAACACCTTTTCTTGGGCTCCTTGCCTCCTCGCAACTTCTTTTACCACTTCCTGACTTCGCATTTTCCCTCTCTCCACTCGCCCAGCGGAATTTCCTGTTAACGATCCACACGGGGAGAACAAAAGGTGGAACCGCTCCCCTGGTAAAATTTCTGAACCTCCTTGAATGTCCCGGTCAGAGGAATATGGAATGTTATATGTGTGGCCCCATAAACACCGGGGAAGCAGGAATGGGCCTCATTGAATTGAAAAGATGACTTCAGATGTTCTGCTTGGGCAGGTCTCTACGTACGGGGTCCCATCGGTCTTGCAGGCCTCATCCACTAAAGATATCAGCTTCCGCATTGTTTGGCACGCAAAGAAGACGATGCCCTTAACATGGTTTCGGGGAACCAACATCTGGAAGAGCGACTCGAGACACCCACCCCACTCAACATCTAAAAGGGTATCTCAAAATACTATCGGGAAAAACGGCGCACCTTACCTCAACATCGTTACTTGCTTGACAAGCAGGAACAAGTGAGGTGGTGTCTGCTTCACAAACAGAGCAGAATAGCGTGAAATAGTGAATTTATTCATTTAATTATTTTCGATACTGCCAGTCTCATACGTCCAAAGCAGAAGGGCATCATGTCGTGGATACAGAATACACCGTTTGCAGTTTCAAATTTTTACAGCGGCATATTTAATCAGGCGATATCTAAGAGGACAGCGAGGCTAAAGGCAGAAATGCCTTTTACAAAATTTAATATTTATTTTGCGAAATAGCGTCAATTACACGCAAAAAGTGAATTGTAGGTACATACAGGCGGCATATAAGACAGTACTACTTATCAAGCAGACATTACACTAGATGGGCAATAATGAACCACAAAAAACACATTCTCCGTTAACGCAGAACCAGTTATTGGTACAGGAAAAACAAATAAAAGAAACAAAAACAGTCCGGGAACATTTATACAATAAAAATACAAAACTACCCGCCCGGAAAATGGTAATACGGCACAACAAAAGAGAAAAAAAACGTAAAAAACTGGAATAAAATTTACCGAACATGTCCTCGATTTTTGAAGTGGAAACTGACAATGATTGTATACTGGTAATCCAGGAGTCTAAACTATTCCATTCTCTTATTCACAGGGGGGAAAATGAATTCTTGAAGAAACCGTTGTTAAAAGTGTATTCACTAATGGTGTGCGCATATTTGTGTCTTACTACTCTGGATTCAGCTAGGGAGATGTATTTTGATGCATCGATGCGGCTGCTCTGATGAAAAAGGTTGTGTATAAAGTTTAATCGTGCCAGTTTTGCTCTCTTAGCTAGCGTAGGAAGACAAAAGGATTCTAAAAGGTTAGTGGGCCAGTCGGTGCGTTTGTACTTGTTGTGAATAAACCTTACTTTTTTCATTTGTGCCTGTTATAATTTTGCGGTAGGAGTAACAGATTGAGGAACCAAAGTTTTGGCGTACTGTAAGATTGGACGAACGAGTGTTGTGTAGGTTAAGAGCCTAGTTTGTGTCGGCTTAAGGAAAGCCGCTGCTGTAACGTTGTTTATGTGGGCGTCCCATTTCAGATCTGAAGTTAATGTGACGCCGAGACATTTGCGCCGCTTAACTATTTTAAAGGTGTGTTGTGTGGTGTGCAAGTAAACTCTGAGGGTACTTTTTTTCTGTTCACCGTCATGCAGACTGTGTTTGTTAAACTTTATCGACATTTGTTTCTGCACACCAGCGCGCAATCTTTTCCAAAAAAATATCTAGTGCCGTGGGGTCATCGCTACCTCTAATCTCCATGTAATTCGCTGATTGCCGGCTGATATCGGTGAGTTTCGGTATCCTCTTTTACGGAACCCGTATTACCTGGGCTTGTTCAATCAAGCTAGTCATCCAATAATATTTTTCGCGTCTTTCCCAACCCTTTCTCACAAGTTTCAGGCGCCTCTCCCATCAGCGCCTACGATGACGGCGAAACCACCAAATTTCAATTTGCATGCGGGCTCGTAGTTGTTATAATAATAAAAGAACACTGAGTTTGAGCGATCAGTGGTGCACGTGTTTTTAAGCGCCCTTAAGCAAATCGACTTCTGATTAAACCTTGAAAGTAAGAAAGGATGCTTTTGGCTTAATACAAGTAATGTTTTAGTGCTAGGCATGAAAAAAGGATTCCGTTTAAAATATTCATCGTTTTTGCAGGCAAATAGCGCGCCACAAACTCTACGGTAGTATCACAAGTAATTGTAATGGGTGTATAGTGTACTTGTAATATTTTAGTCCTAATAGGGGTTTGCACCTGTTTTAAGAACTCGCATTTCCGCACAAAGTTTCTTACCAGTTTATGACTAAATTTTGTGAATATGTGCGACTTTTAACGGAACTATTCAAGCATTTAGTTCCGCCTTAGAGCATTGCCACAAAAAAAGTACCAAGAAGTAATACCGAGTGGGCGTGAGCCTCCTCCGCGCGAGGCCGGCCGGCGTCGGTGAGGCTTGCGCGTGGGCTTGAGAGACGTGATGAGCTCGCAATAACTAGGCAGAAAATATCGAGCGCACGTGAGCATGCGGCTCGTGAGGGAGGCCCGGCGTCGGCCAGCTCGACCTTTGAGAACACTCTGCCCAGCTTTCATGGAGTTACCTTTTGGGTTCGTTTGTATTCGCGAGTTGGCGTGCGTTCGTGCCGTAAGTGGGTAGCATAGACATGGGGTTTGCGCTACAAACGTCAAGATTACGAAGCCATTTTTCGCTGGTTCAAGCGCGCTGACGCGTTCTACTTTTAGAGAGATGTGCAAGCCTGCGGACAAAACGATCGTGGTCTGCCAGTCACGGAGCCTTCTCGAATGCATGTTCGCGAATTCATGTGAGATGCAGCAGCCGGTTCCCCAACCTCTAGTCGGAGACCCGGCCGCCAGCTTTGCTGTTTCTCCAGCATTGCACCAACAGTGAAAGCTGCGCCATTTTTTTTCTGCATGACAACAGAAAGAATACGTCAATTTTCAGCATGATATTTTTTATACTACACTAGTTGTCTTCCTTCCCAGATCTATAAGTTTTTTTTATGTTGCAGAATAGCCCTTTCACTTTTTGGAAGATGAAAACTTTAAAAAGAAAACTGGACTGGGTAGGAAGCAGAACACGATGATAAACCTCTGGCCACGTTTACACCGATTTATTTTCAGGAGGAAACAAAACTTGTTATTCTAGTCATTTTTAGAACTATGGTGGTAGTTGGAGAGGAATAAAAAGCAATTGTGAAAAAAAGACCAGGTGTCGTCACTGATCTAGTGCTGTATTATGTAACTGTACTAGGTAACATTATCAGGTACCACGTAGAATGTGTTAGCTAGCATGTATTAAATCATAATTTTACTGCATAAACCCACCATTGCTACTTTTAACATACACATAAAATGAAGGAATCTTAGGCTACTAAACTTCAAAAGAAAAGTTCGCTTTGCTTGCTTCAACAGGATTTTTCGCTTTAACATTGTGTATTGAATATTTCTTAGGTTGCTTGGACTCGTTTAACCGATTCTGTTGATGCATCATTCGTTTTTTTCACTCGAACTTAGTAAAACCAGATAGCACTCCAAAATAACTGACACAAAAGACACTTTGGAATTAAGACACTGTGTTTATGTTGTAAGACATGTAAGGATTTAGGGAGAATGGGGCGGGAAAGACCTACGAAGCAAGCCCCAAGAATGCCAAAGTGTAAATAAAAACCAGCGGTGGTAGAAATTTGTGCGTAAAAACTATGACTGAGGCAACTGGAAGCACCATGAATTCTGCCAAGTGCTTTAACGGAAACATTAAAAGTCACCCATAACGCTGTTTTCTTCAGGGTCATTACTTTTACAGTTGCGGGTTCATAATAACCTTACAGAGAAGGAAGGCGCGATGGTAGTGTTCGCGTTCCTTGATAGTTTTAACTACACGCATGCACCAACTGCGTTTCGATAGTGTAACATTCAATCGAACCTGGAGAATTCGGTAGGTTTTCATAGAAGAAACCGTCTGCGAAGGCTGATTAAAAAGAAGGTGGCTTTTTGGTATTGCTTGTTTTTAAATACCAGCTATGCATCGCCTATTTTTCAATAAAGTTTGGCCTCGCATATTCTATTGCCTTTAATTAGGGTTTAACACGGAAGAAATTATATGATATCTAGGTAGCAGAAAATAAAATGGTATTTCTTCATATTTGCTTAAAATTAAATGCAAACATTTTGTCGTAACCCGTGATGTTGCGAAAATAGAAAGTTTTTTAAACTTGTCCAAAAATTTAACAAAATAAAGTGAATATAACAATGGGTTCACAAAACGAGGGCAGCTGGCAAGCATGCGACCGTGCATATTGTGCCTGTGTTTTGGTTTCCGAGCGTGGAATAAAGTGACCACCAGTCTGCCCATACCCGAAAACAAAACAGAAAAGAGAGAGGGAAGAAATGGATGAAGGGCCGAAATTGTGTTAGCTCCTCGGCGCTGCCTGGGTTTATATGCGTCATATCAGGATGGAAACTTATGTAATTGTTCCCTGTAAACATAGGCACGAAAGAAGCCGTGCGGTAAACTTCGCGCAGTACACGTGTATGACGTTGTCTCACATCTTGCCTCGCCTTTAGAAGTGCAATATGGAAAGTTTATTGAGGTTAGGGATAGCCCTTGTGGTGCTCGCAATAGTATGGCGTTGTGGCTTGGGTGAGTTTATTGTGTTCAGTGTTATAACGTTCCGCCCAGACTTCGGACATCAAGTATTCTGGGTATTCTCAAACGTTTGGGTGATTTCGTGTACTACGTGTACACTTGCCCATAACAGATGTTAAAGAAACCGCGTTAACAAACGTTTTAACAAGGTAGCAGCCTCGAAGGACTGCCAACGTTTCAGAAATGAAGCTGGAATTCATTGAAGGGAAGTTTTCTTGCCGAAACATTGGGAAGATTCCGAGGCCGCTACCTTGTTCAAACGTTTTCCTTTTGTGGTGTTCTCCATAATCGTCAGATTTTTATTGCTCTCTCGCTATCTTTCTCTGTCTCTCTCTGTCTCCTTACTAAATATTGAAATGTAGAAAGGTGCCATTTTTTGTTTTTCACTATCTACTGCTCGTATGGCTGGTTTCGTTGCTAAGCTGTTGTCAAGCGCAGGACAAGGTAGCTTGTTTGACACCGGCTGCTTTGGTCGCTCGGCATACGTAGTAAAAATGCTGTAATTCTGTTTATCAAGATTTTGATGCACGTTAAAAAGCACCAGGGGATCAAATTAGTACGTAGTACACTAAAACGGCGGTCCTTATTACCCCAAGTTTAATTGGGCGCTTTAAAAACCCACATACCTCATCTGTTTAAATACTCGACACAGCCGTACGTATGTATTGCATTCTGCAACCTCTTCTATGGTAGATATCGCATTGCTCAGATTAATAGTAAGGGTATTGTCAGCTTACACAAGATCCTAAAAAACACTAGAGGTTTTCGCTGTGACATGATGATTGTTTTCAGGGTAATTAGGCCGAATTAGAATTCGGCAGTGACATAGGAATTGTTATTCTTTTGCATTGTGTGAGTTATGATTCTGTAATAGAAGAAAACCTGTAAGCATGAGCAATTTTTAGCGCGTGGCTATATGCAGCGCCTGACTTATAACCTGGTGAATAGGATATTCTAAAAACTTTGCAGCATATTGGTTACTTGCAGGCGTGCTGTATTTGTGGCGGGTACGTTATATCGTCATATGTTTGCAAATCATGGTGTAAAATGGGCTCAAAAAAACTTCCACATGATACATGACTTCAATAAACCCTCATAGTATGTTTTCAACTGCCGGATAAGAAAATAAACGTCGGGGGAATGTAGACAGATGAGGGTAGTCAAGGAGTACCCGCGCAAACAGTATTTCTTGGAAACTATGCTAGAATTTATCTTCTAATAATGGCTCCTTTCAGGTACTGTTGGGTAGATATCGGTGGTTGGAAGTTCCGATGATAGGCGTCTTAATAAAAAAAAGAACTTTGAAAATGGTTTTTACATAAAACATATTTCCTATACAAGGTCAAGAAAGTGCGAGAAGTCCCGCCTGTAATCTGGAGCCATCAATTGAAAACTGCACCATCATAAGGTTGAAATGGAGCTTCCGAACAGACTCCAGCAGGTGTGAACAGAATTTTGTTTGTAACGAGCACCCCAACAGCTTCGAGGATTTAAATGAGTGCACAAAATCCTGCCCACCAAGTAAGTACAAAACAATTTGCTACAATCCTAATGTAGACGGTACATGGGACATCATTCAATTCAGATGAAGTGATCCATGGGTACCTCTTATCTAATTTATCTGCTAATGTTCCTTCTGAACATTTAAGTGCTTCAACATAATTTGCAAAATTTGCGCCCGAAAAGCAATCGTCGTTATTCGCGAGAAGTTTAAATCCTCCAGGGAACCTGGACATATTCTGAAAGGAGAAATACTTTGAATACTGTGGGGGTGTGCCCACCGCGAACAAATCTGAGTGTAACAACGTTGACATGGTTCATAGGAACAAGTGATGCCCTAAACGAAGAATAAAGGTCAAAATCTAAGCAGACATGGTTGTTCCTTACGTAACTTAAAGTTGAGTTTTAGAGCTGTTAACTGGTTTGTAGACTAATGTAGTGCCTGGGTATACCCCACACCAAGATACGATGGTAAGGGAACTTTCATTTATTTTTGATTATTCCCTAATCTCCTTAACCTTTAGTTTGGAAATGACTCGGTTTATGTAGCACTTGACATTATATCAGTGGCAGCTGCGTTAATGTTATATACCCCCATTTCCATTTGCTATTGAATTTTTATCGTAAAATTGTGGCGCGGTTGATTGGTAGCGTTGTGCAATAATGCTCCATAAAAGGGCTTGAAGAACATGACAATTCAAGACTAGTAATAATTACAATTTATGTATTGGTCCCCGCTAAATGCACGTATTTTATTTGGGCAATAAAATACAAAATACCGGAAGAGACACTAAAGTAAAATAGGACAGCTTATTAGTACAAGCGGAAACTGATTTAAAAAGTACCCAGAATGCTGCCGTGCGTTTAGTGGTAAATTGGAAAAACACCACACACAAGGGCAATAAATAAAGTACGTTTGTTTTACAGAAATATGTTCACACAGAGAGTGCTTACTTATAAAGCGACACCTACTTCTAGAATTATTATTAAGACGCTGGTATAATGAACTTAATACCTCAACACAGTAAAAAATAGCGCACAATGGTTCGCCAGATAAAAAAGGCGTGAGTGGTTAAACAAGGAAACAGCTTACACATTCTTTCGTTTAAGCTGCCGACTGTTCCACTTCTTTATAGAAGCAAATTCTAGTGGTTGGTTTTTAGAAATTGTGCGCTCCCGCAGAAGCAGATAGTTGTGTTGAATTGAGAACTGTGTGTTAGGGCTGTTGAGAGCTTTTCAATTGGTTATGTACAAGGATTCCGGATTATTGATGAAACAATTAGCAAGTATTTCCAGTTTATAGAGCACAAGTTTGCCGATTGTGAATTAGACTCCCAGAGAGGGGCGGTGCATGAGCGCTATACTGGCGGCGTGCTATCAACCGAAACTTTTCGCTATGAATGTTTTGTAGGGGAGTTAGCTGAGAGTAATAAGTGAGGCCCCTAGACGCGATGCAATAAGTAATGTGACTGTGAACGAATGTTAAAGGACGACGAGCATTGATAAGCCGAAATATCGAGGCGCTTGTAATAAAACTCTAAGACGAGAAGTCGGCTTCTTTTTAAATTGTATATTTGGGGCAGTTGTACACCGGGAAACAAACACCGATCACTTGAGAATATTGGACTGGAGTAAATGACAATGGTCAGGTTATTGTGCCTGATCTTCAGGAAACCGAATACCAGGAATTGTATTTTAGAGGCATTGACTACTACCTTGTTCCTGCCGCAGCACATGATAAGGTTACTGAATTGTTACGTAGCGTCTCGGTTAATTATTGATATCGTCGTTCGCGGTGTAACTGGTCGTGTGTTCCCGGTAAAGTACGTAATTGTTTCAGGAAGTTAGGCGCTTCGGCAGGTTTGTAAATCAATTAAGCGTAAGATTTACCAAAAATAAATCCTTATGGCAGGGATGTATTTTAGATAAGAGCTGTCTGTTAGATCGCCCTCTGCTTTGCAACCATTACCGATGGAGACTCGAGCAAAATATCACCATTTACGCAAGCAAAGGAATATATCTACCTGAGGTTATTTTACTTTTATTTCGAAGTAAAGTAAAGTTATTTATCTGAATTGAATGTTACGTCATCGCGTGTTATTACAATTACAATTACAATATTACAAATTGAAACCAGCTGAAATGAAGCGAGTACTTCAGAAAAATTGCTGCAGTCAGAAACACACCAGCCAAAAAAAATACCTATGGCGCTATAGAGGTTATACCCACTAGAAAAAAAAACCAACCAATCCTTGACATGTTACGGGAATAGTTCGTACTCCATTGAGGGTAAATGTAAGAAGATGAAAATGTTTGCTGTTCATAAGATATTAGACCACGTTAAATTACCTTACCTTGGGCTTCCCGGCAGTCCGACGTATTCAAAACGCCTAACCAACGTGCTCGCATTTGTGAGTGTGATATATTTTTTATCCCTACGAAGTCCATTGTCTCCTGGCTTCCTTTATTCTATCTGAATGCTCAGAGTTCGAGCAATGTGAAAGTTTGTTAATGATTTGTGTATTGTCCGACACGTGAAACCCGTTTGGCCGAATCCTTTTTCCAGCACCAAGACCAGTCCCAGAAGCCCCGAGAAGAAACTGTTGGCACTGGTTGGTTCAAGGACAGAGCTGTGGAAGAAGGTTTGTTAAAATGTACTGGAATGGCCGACGGTGGTGCTACCTCCTATTTTTCACTGCCTGTCACCCGTGGAATAACGACTGGTACCGCTATGACGCATGCCAGAGAAGATGCATCCGTAAGTAAAGGGCGTAATATTATAAGGACTACACTATTTCATGACACTAACGTTATCCGCAAGCTTTATTTTTGACACAGACGCAAATAAACCTGGTGATATTGTCCCTAGAAACCGGGAGGAGACACCGGTGCTCGATTAGGCTAGTAGCTACCATCTGACTTCCGAATATTGCTAGTATTGGGAAAGATACGCCCTTTGTAGGCATAAAGCGTAAAGTAACTAAACACAACTAATTCATGGCAACCTGTTGAAACGTACAAAAAAGCCAATATTTCATCCTGTGATCTTGCCGAAAAGTATACTTACTGGTGTCGGAATGTTTTTCCGGTTATTTGTTTAGGCGTAAATTTTACGTTGGTGTATCTTTCTTGCAGGACTTCAACCCTGGAGAGCCTGATAACAACAATCCTGTCGACACAGAAAAGAATCAATAAACTTATGAATAACAGTTCGCTTTTGGTAAAGTGGTAATTCACTGCTCTTCCTGTCCAGCATCCGTGCCCTTGTAAATGAAAAGAACTTAACCTGCTTTAGCTGTTATTGTGTTTCTTTTGAATAAATGAGGCGCTGCAAATATTTAAAGTGCCTTTAGAAGGGTTGCATAAGATCGGCTGGGTCCAAGGTTGCCATAAAGCATAGCTGCAATAAACTTGTTCAAGGACTTCGTTATGCACCACAGTTTAATTTGAAAGGCACTAAAAGCGCACACACCGAGTTAACAGTGTAACGCGCAATAAAAGCCAATAATATTTCTGTTTAAAAAAAATTGATTGGTCTTCAGCCTACAAGTGGTTTATCGAGGCAGACAAACTCGGTCGTCTGTGAACCGACATACTTTTCAATACCAAAAGTCGTACTGCGTATTTGGTTCTGTGTTATAACATTGACGTTTTACCGCATCCTTTTAGAGAAGAGCTATATACTTTAGTTACGAGGAGGTCTATGCGTGCGTAGACCGAGCCCGCAGGCCAAGAAACATCGCACCATTTGTACAACTAACGATACCTACGGAGTACAGTGTCCAGTAACTACAATTTTCGCCGTAGGCGCCTGCTCCACAGCTACTCCGTGCCCTCCCTACACACTACAAGTGAGTCGTTGGGGCGCCCTTCGCAGCTGCACTGCTTCGTTTTGCTTACCACTCGGTGTCTACCATTATAGAGCCATAGGAACTTCACAGAGAGGGGTGAACTGGTAGAGCATGAAATGGTTTTATTGCGTGACAAAAAAGGCTGTGCGTGTGCAAAACCCCTGTGCGACAAAGTGAAGTTACCACGAATGCTCAGCAGAAAACAGTTTTTGTTGTGTCTTCCTTTGGATGAGCACCGTCGACGCTGAAGATGCATGAAAGCTGCTTTGACATTTGACCTGACTTCTAGGTCAGCTATATAAGTCGTGTGACAAAAATATCGCTCGTCATCTCCCGTCATGGCGAGCAATGGCTCATCATTTTGCTAATTCCTTATTGAGGTGGAGTAGAACGATCTGAGGGCTTTATTACGACCTTCGTGCCTGGGCTTCAAGCAAATGGTGCATTATTTCTCCCGGCGGGTTTCACTTCAAATTACTGTAGTATCACTGCGGCCATGCTTAAAACTGAAGTAATTCAGCACTCAATTCACTCAATGGATCCTTTTTGTAAGCATCCACAAGGAACCTGAATCCGTAATGCTTGGAGCGCAATTTCCAACCGAAGTGTCAAAAGAAAAGGCAATTTTTATACAATATCGAGTGCTAGTCGCCTGAACTATAAAAAATCAAAAGCTGCAGTTCTTTGCATGCACGACGGGATGGCGTCCAACTTATCAAACGAGAGTGAATCTTAGTTTAAGGAAAAACGAGCGCTACAAACGAGGACAGAAAAAGCGTCCCGAGAAGCGTATCTGTCTCGTCGTTCTTCGCTTTTTCTGTCCTCGTTTGTAGCGCTCGTTTTTCCTTAAGCAATGAACCAACTAGCCCAACAACATATTTTACTGAAGTGAATCTTAGATTTATCGGCACGCAATATCAGTGCAGGCCAATCAATGAATAAAATGACGTCAGCGGCAGGACAATGCAACATGCTGGCACAAGTATGAAGAAGACAATCTTCTGATGCTCATGCCATCATGGCCGGTCATCAAACCACCACTTCAACCACCACGATTCGTGTGCTTTGATTTGCCCGCGCGTAAATGTATCAAGAAATATATCAAATATACCTGAAAGGCATTTTGTTTGAAGGTGAAGTGTAGCTTTGGTACAATTATAGCGAGCTATCGGGCACATTCGACAGCTCCCATACCACATTAAAAGGATAAAAATGGGGTTCACTCAACCGCATTTTAATGAATAAACTAAACAATACCCCTGAGGCATTAATTCTTAAAGTTTGTGTAGCCGGGACGCCAACATCAATATAATTGGTATCTGCTTGTCAGCACAAAGTACTATTAGTATTATCAAACATAATTGGGCGAAAACTTTCATTGCAATAATTAAGTAATCCTGCGGTGTGTGCACACTTAGACCCTTCATTTGCTTATACCTCTAATTACGAGTGACGGGTGCATATACATACTTCACTATAACTCCAAAGCAACAGTAAAAAACCCTTGAAGTACCTAATAAAGAAAGCTGACTTCTAGTTACTAATCTACGCACTAGAATTAGCGTATTTACTCGATTCTAAGCGTCCCCTTTCATTCCACGATTGCAATGCCTAAAGTAATGGGGGTGCTTATATTCGAAAAAACCTAAGTTACCCCTGCCCCACCCACCTGCCACGTTTTTCGCAGCCGTATCTCGACAACAAGGGCGCGACGAATAATGATTTAATTGGCAAACAGAAAAAAAATACATACAGTGAACTCCCCGCTTACATCTGGTACTCAGTCACCATCACTAACATTCGCGTCCGCTGTTCTGCTTGCGCCGCCGCTATCAGTATTTCCCAGCAGGACCTCTTCTGTTCCGATGAAGCGATTTATTATTGAAAACATGGTAAATTACTTGGCCACAACGTCAACTCGGGCCAGGTTCCACGCGTATGAACTCCTCCTTGCGATGGTTGTTTAGATAAGGGGTGCTAAGATTCCCGTGAAGACTTTTTGTTTCAATTTTCTTTCCGGCAATTAGGGAAGAGTGCTAAGACTCGGCGTGGCATTGAATCGCAAAAATACGGTAGTTAGCTCTACGTTGAGAGTACGTGCCGGCATACGCGGACAAGGTAACCGCACTCGGTAGCTCACACGTTAAATCAATGTCAACCCCCAAAAATAAACCATCCATCAATCAAGTGAGTCACTAATAGTCGTTCCAGATGCCACACATACCAAACACAACAGCTTCGTGAACCACCCTATCTCTAGCTTATCGAAAAGCGGGTCCCGATCCAAGAAACAAGCAGCAGAAGTAGCAGAAGCAGCTGCAAAAGACCAAAGCAGAAGACCAGAAACGCTCTTTCTACTCTGACAGACTCGATTGATTGATTGATTGTAGGGTTTAACGCGCCGACGCAACGCAGGCGATGAGGCGCGCCGTAGTGGAGGGCTCCGGATTAATTTTGACCCCCTGGGGATCTTTATCGTGCGCCGAAATCTCGTACACACGGGCGTTTTTGCTTTTCGCCTCCATCAGAAAAGCGGCCGCCGCGGCCGGGAATCGAACCCGCGACCTTGTGCGGAGCAGCGCAACGCCTTAGCCACTGAGCCACCGCGGCGGGTACTCTGACAGACTCAGCATCTACACTGACGCACCCAGAACAGTATCAAGCAAAACTGCAGCATAGAGCAACCAGGCGCGCAAAGCAAGTAATGCTCGGTTATTCCAGCCAGTTTCCAGCAGTAGAGGTGCAGAACAATGAAGTATCATCCTTGATTTTAGCTGCATTACTCATAAAATATCGATCTTGTCCCGTACATGCGCATACACGTTTACGCGGGTGGAAACTAATTCAATAAGGAACGCCGTCATCACTTATCACACAGTGTACGGGCAAACACTCCTATCCCACACCTATCTCACAGTATACGGGCAACCGGGCAAGCGCCCCTTTCTTGTCTGTTTTTCCTGCTCCATTAGTGCCTGGCGCTAAACCTGTTCCAATGATGAAGTACCAACTAGATCGCATCGACATATTAATTCACTCCTCAAAAATCACGAGCATCTTTCATCAACAGAACATCAGCGTCACCACGTTCTGCCCATGCCGGAATACTAAGAAATAAGGCAGATCATTTCACCCCACGTGCATCGCCCACAAGCAATCGCCATTCCAGCTCGATTAAATTAGATTATGAATATCACCCAAAAGAATACTGGGCGTCAAAATCAAAAAGTTCCGTGAAGAGTTTCTGGCCTGCGTAGTATTTACACACCCATTTCCTTGTTCTACTCCCGCTCCCAACATGTCCATCTGCAGGAAATAAATGACTTTTACATTATTGGCCCTTAAACACCATAAACACAATTCTGAAATATAACAGAACCAGCTATACCTTATCCAAGGCATGTGACACTTCACTGCGTAAAACCACAACTATGTAGTACCTGTATAGTCTTCGTGCGAGTTTTATTGAGGTCGTAACGCAGTACCCCGTAGTAAGAGTGCTAACTGTGACGGTCCTGGCTAACGCCTGTGTGGCAGCTTGAGTTGCTCCTCCATATTTGTTAGAAAGACGCCGAATGTTTTGAAAGGTGTCTTCGCATTTCCTTTTCAGGCGCTGTAGCCACGTGTTAGTGCAGTTATTCGTTCCGATGGGCAGTCATAGCAACGTTATGGGGTCTGTTGAGGCTATTATCGTCGGGTTTGAAATTGTGACTGGAATTTCCTGTTAACCGTCCGCACGAACAGAAGAAAGATTAAACAGCTGCGCTGTTAAAGGCCTGGGGCTTTCGGTGTGTACTCGCTCCTAAAGCTCTGGAAGTTAGGTGCCGATAAGTTTGGAACAATACAGTGTAGCTCCAGTAGAGAGGGCTCTTGCGCTCCTAGATACGCCAGCTATTGGCTCCGCTCGGCGGCACCTCACGTCGAAGTTTTAGCAGCCCGCGGCAATGTTCCGCCTAGTACTGGCTTGGCACCACTGCTTCTCCGTCGGCCGTGCTTGGGTCTGTACGTCAGTTCTAGAATAAGCCAAACAAGCGTTTAAAGGCCAGATATCGTAGAGGAGAAACTGTCTCCTCTACCCGCGGGTGGAAAATAAATTTTTCTCCTCTGCACAAAATTCTTCGTCGGCTTTACGGTTGCTTTAGATAGACGAACCTGCACTACAGTGTACGCGTTTGCAACAACGACCATAAGCTCCAAAGAACTCGCGTCAACTGCCAGCAACACACGCTGAATAAACAGGGTACGACGCGACACCATAACACAAAACGAAATGCGGCTTCTAAATGTAACAGCCGAAAAAATTCATACGTTTTGCAACAAGCCTCGCGGCTGTAACGGTCCGGCCCGTAGAGCTGCGCCTGGTGCCCTAGTAGTGCCGGTAGTACAAGTGCCGCGTCCCCCGTACGCAAACATTTACGGACCTCCTGCGCCGAAAACAAACAAAAACTGGGGCTCATTTAGGAGATGCAAAGGTGGGTTGGTTATGTCGCGTTAGGTGAACAGAGATAGAGGGCGTGATAAAGGCGATTCAGTGTCTAGATGTCCTACAAGATGAAATATCCAACACTGGGACTCTCGTTACGGTAGATCTTGTCGTTGTATATTCAGGCTCGACTGGATCTTTTGAGTAGGTAAATCTTTCACCCTGGTGAATATTGCTGCTGCATTGAACCATGTGTTTTGGTGGATCTTTCATCTCGTTGGATATTGAGGCTCGTAGTAATATATGAACACCTCAAGCACTACGCAATCACATTCAATGACTAATACCGAAAAAAATAGCACCGAGAACGTCGGTGCTGTAGGTGCGAAAATATAACGTTGCTGAATAAATAAATGAGTAATTAACTGTAAATGTACTTTCATTATTACCGTTACACGTGGCCAGGAACGCTATGCGGAAACACCAGGTGCACGAATTAAGATAAAATGAGTAGCTTACGAGATATAGGCTATCACTCTTGTTCGACTAGAGGACGCCCGCAACACACATTTTGGCGGGTGTGCTGAGTTCGCCTCTACGCCTATGCGTGCGTGTGCGTGTATTTGCGTGTGCGAAATTTGCTGATTTCCGCTAAACAAGAACGCGTCAACCACTTTCTAAAACTAATTGTTCCTAATAACGAACTCGCGTTCCTTCCCGCCGCAGGCGTTATACAGTCGAGTCCACTTATAAAGATACCGTTTAAAACTATATATCGAATATAACGATTAATAGCTATGGCACCGTCAACTTTTGTATTCTTTCTATGGTAAAATAAACAGCTTATTACAACGCTCCAGGGTCACGGTATCGGATATAGCGATTGAATCCGGTTATATTGTGCCCCAAAAGTGCAACAGTGATGACTATAATGACGCGGTTGCGCAGCCTATTCAGGTAGTATCTTCGTAGGAGGCCCAATGCGTGACACAGCCCCTAGGGTACTTTGTTTCCGGCCAGGGCACTTACGTCCGCTGGGTTAAGCACCTACAGATGGTCTTGGAAAAGATTCGCGCTAGCTTCACATGCGACAAACAAAGGTGACCGACTGTGGCTTATCAGAAAACTGAGAACATTGTCTTGCTCAAATATTCACGCTGCTATGTTTGTGTATAATTTAGATGGCTTTGCGGTAGTGCACAAGTAGCCTTTATAATATCCACCTAATATCACACTCTGCATGTGGGAGCCTCAATATGTATAAATATAAAAAATTGTTCCAATTCATAGTTAGCGTGAGCGCTAAGCGTGAGCAATCCAATTCGCGTGAGCGCTCCGATCGGACAATGCCCGTGATGTCTCCCTTCTTGGTGAGGTCAGCAACACCCGGTTGCGCGCGTCTGCTAATGCGATAAGACTGCTTCGCGAGTATCGGTTTGGAACGGGCCGTATGAATTTCGGTCTGCTCACGTGGTTTTAACAGCGGAGTTGTTTAAAGGGACCCTGAAAAACTTCGATAAACGCTTGCACTCTTTCGTTCTCGTCTGGAAGCATTGCGACAGCTACAGTTATCGCGAGCTAGGAGCGGCCCTGCGTGATTTGTCGTTGCACCAGATGCGCCTTCAGTTACTGCTTTGTTTTTGTGGCTTTATTATTAAAGTGTCTATCGAAAGGTGCTCATTGCTGCAACTGAAAAAACCGGCGAACAGCCGCTACATGGCCTGAGTGAAGCAATTCGGGGCGTCGAAGAACGCCAAGACCGCGAAGAAGAAAAACATCTTTTGAACGAGTTTTAAAGTTATCTGATGAGCATAGAGTAGTAATTTCTGGCTGAGGTACTTTGCGGTTCCCTAATCTAAGTACTTTGCCAGTTAGGTGACTGCGTTCTGCAAGCATTTAAGCTTTCGAACAAAACTTGAAAAAAGTGTTGCAGGATCCGTTTAAGCTTTAGTTTCTTAAGTTCCTGGAATCGTTCAAAACTCCGCGCAGAAAAGTGGAGGGGAGCGAAATGCTAGGCCAAGAAGTATTAGAAAAAGTGATAAGTAGGCCAGCAGTCGGCGAGCAGGTGTTGGTAGTGCACGTCTTAGCGCAGATGTTACGGGTGGAAGGCGTGCGTCTCCGATTGGGTGAGCGTAGTGATGACGTGCGTTCGGCGGTGCAGATTTCCTCATAGGTGAGGGAGACGGCTTGCGGTCGCCGAAATTAGTGTTCAATCTCCTGGTAAGATGGGCAGACCTAAAGCCAAGTTAGTTACTGTAGACGACCAGTTCTGCTCTTTCGTCAGTCTTCGCATCTGAATTGTGAGGGTGAACGATATTTTTTTATTTGTCATTGTGCTAATGAATCTCACATATGCTCACGGCTAAAAAAGCTGACGAAAGAAATAGGATGGGGCGTTTACGCTTCCACACCATGCTCAAATATAACGAGAGGAGAGAGCGACCCCGTTAGTGACGCCGCGCGGACGCGCCGACGACAAGTGCTCGTATATGTGGGAGTGTAAAATATGTCAGCGAATGACTAAAGAATAGCCCCAAAATGTTTACAGTGAGCACGTACATACGTTCCAAACCGACGTCGGTTTGCATGAAGCATAATTGGCCGCTTGTTCATGCCAATGTTGAGCTTGATCAGTGTTGTGGTGACGCATTGTACGCGCGTTCACTACACCGTAGGAGTATTCCCCTTCGTTAATCTCATCGGTTCTAGACATGAAAACTGTAACAGAAAGGAGCCCAAAACCTGCACGATTCCGCCCACGGCGTTTTTAAGCATGCCTAGTGCATTCTATACCCTCCTGCACATCCCCGGAAACTTCAGCGTGACCCTGCGTTTCTTAGACAAGCACACCGTAACCGATATTACAAGCGGCATCGGATAAGGAGTCTGTGTTTTGGCGCCACGCCTGTATTTGTTCGGCCCTGCATATGATTGCACAAATCAATTAATCTACCGTCGATCTTTACCCTTTTAACCTAGAGGTCTTTTCTCTCTATAAAAGCTCTTCGTTCATTTTGTTTACGTGCTCATTTGCGATATGTGGCTCGTGCGGTTGCCCGCCGTGGCCGTACATACACCTGCCCCAAGCCTACCATTGGTCTTGAAGTTTAAGTTGTTTATTGTGCAGTTTTCACATGTACAAAATACAAACAGCAGTGGCTGGGTCCTTAGCCTAAGGCTAGTTATGGACCCATTCAAAACATAGAAATTGACATAGGGGAGTACCAACACGCGTACAACAATTCAAGAAAAAGGTATAAAAGAAAAGACAGCTCGCGAAGAGCACAGCACACAAAATAAAGTAAACCAAAAAGATTAGAAATCACGAGTTACAGACTTACGATACAACAAAACAATAGATAAAAATAGTTACAGACAAAAAAATTTAAAAAACCCCAAGAAATACAGGGAATATTACAAGAGTATTGCAATACATAACGATGATCAGCTTGCCGTACCAAAAACAGGAGTGTGATTTTAGGACAAGGAAGATAAAAAATAGGCTTTCAAATACGTTGTGACATTATGAGCACGTTGATTTAAACACAGGATGACTGTACAAGGGAGCTCGTTCCAAATCTTCACACCAGCATACTGCAATCGCCGCTGGCAGTATACATTGTGTATAGGTGGTATTAAATATTTGCCTTGGGAGGCAGAACGACTACTTATGTTAGATTTCCTAAGCATTGTCGCTGGTAAAGGCAAGTTGCTATGAATGATGTTGTGCAATAAAATGACTGACCGGTAATCACGCAGCAATATCACCGGCATTATTTGACTGTGAATAAACAATGGTTTCGACGGTGAGCAACGTGCTACGGAATTAATTATCCGCAACGCTCTTTTTTGGAGGCGCACAATTGGTGCAATATACGTGCTGTAAGTGAATCCCCATGCTTCAATGCAGAATGACAAGTGTGAGTGAAATATAGAAAAATATATAGTGCGCATTGTTTGAAAATCGAAATGGCGTCGACTTTTGGCAAGAATGAAACAAGCATAAGACAGTATTTTTCTAAGATTGTCTATGTGTGGCCTCCAATTAAACGGTTCGTCAAGAATCACACCCAAGTAGGAGATCGTCTCAACGCGACCAATCTCGGTGTCACGTATGCGTACTGTGATTGGTATAGTATTGTGGGCTTTATATGGGGACCTGAACAAAATATATTTAGTTTTAGAGGTGTTCAGTGTGAGTGTATTGGAAACAAACCATTTGTGAACATTTTCTAGTTCGTTGTTGACAATGCTCTCGACATCCAACAACGATTTCGATCTTACTAATAGTGCGGTGTCACCGGCGTACATAACAGCCTGGGCACTCAGTAGACAATCAGGCAGGTCGTTGATGTACAGTGTAAATAGTAAGGGCCCTAATACGGACCCCTGGGGTACTCCCATGTTTATTTGTTTTAAGCTAGAGGTATGTTGGTCGATATTTACAGCTTGGCGACTGCTGAGGTAACTTTTAAAGAACTCGAGAGCCATGCCCCTAAAGCCCTATCGTTGTAACTTGCTTAGTAAAATGTCGTGGTCAACGGTATCAAATGCTGTTTTGATGTCCAAAAAAATAACGACTGGGTATTCACTGTTGTTAAGGCCCTCATTAATTAAATCAGAAACACAAATTATTGCCGATGTCGTAGACTTAACCATGCTGATGCGGTGAAATTATGCCATTTTTATTAAGGAACTGCCGTACTCGCTTGGCTATTAGCTTTTCAAATAAAGTATTAATGCAACTTAGAACAAAAATTGGTCTGTAATTACCGTAGTCATTAGGGTCCCCAGCTTTGTACATTGGAACAACACGAGCGACTTTCAAAACATCGGGATAGACGCCAGTAAAGAATGCCTTATTGAAAAGCGAGACCAAAGTGGGGGCTAGAGTGTTAATGTTGTTTTTAAGAATAGATACCGGAATGGTATCGATTCCAGTAGCCTTACCAGAGTCAAGCAGTTTGGCAGTTGATATAACTTCTTCGCAAGTTATGTCCCGGAAAGCGAAAGATAACTCGTGCCACAAAGGCAGGTGAAGGCATTCAGTATCACGCATCTCGGCTATCAAGTTCATGCCGACCGCGCAGAAGTGGTTGTTAAACATTTCAGTTAAGGCTTGGAAATCAGCTGAGCAGTCTAGAACGGGTAGCATTCTCTTGGGGATGCTGAGTCGAATAATAGAATTTATGGTTGCCCGAAGGTTTCTGCTGTTTCCTGCTGATTGCTTAATTCGAGTACAGTAAAACTGTTTTTTCTGTCTTCGCATCATGGCCGCAGCTTTATTTATATGCTTCTTATACTGAAAAGAATTGTAAGCATTTCCCCTATTTTGTTTCATTTTTTGATGCCAGTGGTGACGAATTCTTATCGCTTCTAGAACCGCCTGAGTCATCCAAGGGCAGATTGGATGCGAGTGGTCGGGCGGAAATTGTGACATACTGTATGTAAAGACATACCAGTTTCACAAAATGCAGGCATCAGTATTTCCTCTTGAAAAAGTACACCTGACGTTTTTTTCTAAACTGAAAAAATCATTGGAATTACTTAAGGATGTATTTAACTTCGAAGCGGCACTTCCTCAGTTCAATCAGATAATTTTATTTTGAATTCACAAATACGCTACGAGAACCATGACACTTAAACAAGAAAACAACGCCCTGCAGGGATTTGATCCCGCCACGTTGAAGGATTGCGGGTGACGGTCGCGAAAACTGCGCCAAGACGGAACGTGTGGGTGAGGGGAAATAACTAAGGCTGGGGTTTGGGCTAGTTGGCTATACATCAGTTAAAAAAACGGCGCTTGTGCTCTCTTTTTTTCTCTTTCGGCCGCGTCCTCGCGCTGTTTTTTCAAGTTGGAGAGTCATCTGTGTACTATTTGGAGGGCCACCTTATGATTAAAAACTTTTCTGGCTGGTAAAGTGAACGTTCCTTAATAACGCTTGCACAGTAAGGCTCCTTGAAGCCCCCACTATAGCTGATCAAAAGCAATTCGATTCTTCGGGCAGAAAAGCGATCGCAAATTTCTGCCTTGTTGGGAATGCGTGTTCCCCGTGCTGGAATTATGTTCGCCACGCATATGTTTTACGTTCTACGCTAAAACATTTGGTAAATATTGGTTCCTTCTTACGTAATCAGGAGTCCATAACTCTTCTTCTGCACTTAACTGACCTAATATATTTTACAAGAATGAGCAGTTTGCTGCTTAGTAGAAACGAAGTCGCAGAAGCTGAGGGCCCTTATTAAAATTTTTATGTCCAGTCAAAAGACAGTCTCCGTCCCGAAGGAATAGACTGTGTGCGTCCTGTGTGTTTGCTCTGTGTTGGAATTTCGCCACCGACTTTCTGCGTCCTCCAAGTGCCCTGTGTGTTTCGGTCCTCCATGCGTCCAGTCTATCTTTCAAAGGCAACAGGCACCATACGGTTTTTGTGTGGCCCGTTTCCGTCCTCGATGCGTCCAGTCTATCTCCCAAAGGCAACACAGACACCATACGGCCTTTGTGTGTCCCTTGTATGTCTCGAAGGCAACAGACCACATTTATCCCTTGTGTGTCCCCTGTACTGAAACTTCGCCACCGACTTTCTGCGTCCTCCAAGAATTCTTTATGTTTCCGTCGTCTACGTGTCCCACAAGCTTCCACCTTTTGAGTGCCCTTTGCATGCTGTCTAATAACAGTGGCCAACAGCCAGCTGCGTGTGGAAAATGTCAGCGAGCTCCACAGTCACTGTTTCATGCTGCAGTTGTTTCTGTAAGAGCAAGCTGACGAAAATCACATGAATCACGTTTAACTCTTGCAAATCTGACTATTTTATTCAGGTTGGATACATATGTGCTGCTGCCGCCAGCCACACCAGGTGTCCCCTCATCTTTACCCCTCACTGGACGGGATAGCCACTGCCACACTTGAACCTGAAATGACAAACGCATTGATCGCATATGAAGGGGTTTAGACAAACACGTCTCGATCGTTTGCAGGTTATGCTAATAAATATAAAGGAGTGTTCCCATAGAAAACTGAATCAAATATCCCGAAAGAGAAGTTACAACTTCTAGGTTGCAAAATTAGCCACAAATGTATACTAAATAAATTAACTAATGAGCTTACGAACATCAAATATGACATACTGTTACATAGGCAACACAACCCAGAACTAAGTACTGTTTAGATTCATGGCCTCCTCATGACGGGCATTCATACAGCCTCGCAAGAACATTGGAGAGATGAGATTATTGCAGCGGCACTGTGGGAACAAAGCAATACGAGGGGGGAGGAGGCGGAAAAGGCAACATAAAATTGCATGAACATGCCAAGACAGGCATTGATCAGTCGTCATCATGAGTAGTTGCTTGCGTCTACGTGTTCTTTGGAACCTACAAAGGCAGCAGTTTTATTGTGCATTTCGTTTACGAGAGACAGCACTTGCATTGTCTAGATTGTTTGTTTGTGCTTGCTGACAAAAAGCAAAATATACATCACCACGAACTGACCAACCTCTTGGTTGGCTCCACACTTTTTATATTTCCTTGTGTCGATTGGCCGACCAGAACATGGGTAAATAAAGCAGAAGGACGTGTACACCCCCTTGTGAATAACATAATTATTGCTTGATACAAATATAAATTCATCCTTTGGGCGTTAGGAAGGTGAACATGTATACCCAAGATTTGTGACTGGGAGGTGGGAGGCTCTTCAATACTTATGTCAGCGGCATTAACCCTTTCACTTTTGGGGGTTTCTGGCCATGATGCACTCCTAGTGTCGGATTGGTTTCCGGAATATCAGGGAAGGAACATAGTGATTTATTTGACTACGATAGCGTCTGGCATCCCGGCTAGAGCCGAGCAGGCCGCGGTGGCTCTTGCTTTACTTGACAACAGCCGGCATCGAATTTACACCGATTCCCGCGCGGCCGTTAGGGCCTTTGCATCAGGTGCTGCTTCGGCCGAGCTAGCTCGCATAATAGGAAATGTCATATCCTCACACACCATCACCTGGTTTCCCACTCACCGAGGGTCGCACCTGTCCTGTTTAACTAACCTCAACGAGATCGCCCAGACCCGCGCGCGCGATAACCCACCGCGCCGGATTGGACGGAGGCGGTTCGGCGCGTATTGGTTGGGAGGTCTTCAGAGACACTTTACTCACGTTGAACGAGATTATTCAGACTATAAGCTCGGGAGGCGAACATTTGCTCTTCCGCACGAGAAACTCTCGAAGCCAGAGGCACCCACGCTCCGAATGTTGCAGACCAGGTCTTATCCTAGTCTATCCACCCTCAGCTTCTACACGGATACTTTTGAACCAGACTGCCCGGATTGGGGCGAACACAGCAATTTAAATCATATGCTCTGGCGGTGTTCCTTACTTCGGGGCCCTCAACGCATAAACGAGGAAGAGTGGCGCTCCGACTTGGAGAGCCCCGATCTACTACACCAGCTAAGGGCCGTCCAGAGGGCCCACAACGCGGCGAAGAGGCTCGGCCTCCCCGCCCCACGTGTGAGTGGCCCGCAGCGCTGCCGCCCTGAGCGGCAGCGGTGCTCCTCAGGACCTTCAATTAAGTTCATTGTCTCCCTGTCTGTCTGTCTGATAGCATCTGGAACGTAACGCGTTGAAAGGAAAGAGTGTGGGTGAGAAATCGCCTTTCCAGATATTTTCAGTCTGCCGTGCACACTTCCGGGAGGATGACCCATCGTTTCAACATCAGAACTAATGCTGCGGAACTCACACCCCTTCCTCGGATGAAAAACTCTCAGAGTGAAAATTCGAGCTCAGCTCGTATTCGGATTGGAATCGAGGAACCACCGCTCCTATCCGCTGTCGAAGGCCCCGCACGGTCAGCCATCCGAAAGTAACGGCACACATACAGGGAGTGCTTTCAGCAGCCCCACAACGCACAGAATTGGTGCCTTCTGAAATCATGATCGCAGATAGAGATAAAAAGGGGATACAACTTTAATACAACAACCTCATGTGCTGTTGAAACACGACGTTGTTGCTGACACGAGGTGTGCGCTGGGCTAACCTGGCGCGCCGGAGCAGACACAAGCACACAAATTAGAAACAACCCTAGAAAACTGTGGTGAATCGCACAACACTTGCACCCATAATTGCACACGTGCCCCGTGGTCACTCATCCCGACAGATGTACAGCGCACGGAGTGACCATGCCCCTCAAGCAACGAAAGCTGGGCGTGGTCGCTCTGTACTTTGTGAAAATTACAAGCTACTAGAAAGATTCGACAGATTGCAAAAACAGTGCAGGTGCGCCAACTTTGCACCATGGTAGGAATTTTTCAACGCACAACAGAAAACGTACCGGTATGTCAGGGACAATGTGGAGGGGATATGCGAAAACAAACCTATGTCAGTGATAATGAAATGGTTAAAGCGATAGAATTCAGGAAATTTAATTTCAGGGATTATACTTGCCGGCAATGAGGAAAGCTACCGCGGTGAGTAAATTGATCGAACTACTCTTTAACGTGCACTCGAATGCTAAAACAGAGAGGCATTTTTGCATATGTTTGAACGCAAAACAGTCATACTGTTGGGTAATAATGATGAATAATAATGAGCCGACAAAGTCGTTATTAATTAATTCATTGAGCAAGCACGCAGCCCTGATGCGAGAAAAAAGAAAGACATCAGGAAGTTTATCACCCTCATCTGTTCTTTATTTTTTGTCCCATCTCTGCAATGTTCTTATGTCTTAATATCACTAAGGTACCACAAGGATGACACAATGGTTTTCCATGTTTTCATGTTCTCTCGGCCTTCAAAATCGAGATTTTCATGCATTTAACAGTCGTAATGAACTCCACTTACAGGTCATGCAGGATAGATCGAAACAGGAGGCAACCAAGTCTTCTGGTAGCTCACAACGTACATCCTCCCTGTAAAACACCTGGCCCTGTAAAAAATGGAAGTTGAAGTAGTCAACATCATGCAAAAATGCGGTATAACGCCGTGGAATGCTCGCTCTGACAGGATATGACAATTTCTTTTTTGGTAGGTGCAAGAAAGGCGCCTTCAGTTGTTTCAGGCTAAAAAATAAGTACATGCATGACAATCCTTACAAGGCTTTCAGCCATACTTTAAACGAACAGAAGCAACCTTACACTGAATCAATGTTAAACTAAGCCTTATAAATATCCCTAGGTGGTAGAAATCTGTGGCCCCAGATTTCAACTGTGCAAGCATATTGTCTGGTCCAGAGGGTGCAAAACGTGGTTACGGCTTTTAAAGGAGCCATGAAGAGAAAACACAAGTTTGGTTCATTCAAAGGATTGCGTTGCTAGAATCATGCTGACACCATTTTTAGCTTAAACTCTGCTTAAATAAGCTACAAATCAGGAACAAAGGAAATGGCCATGCGACCCACTAGCTCATTTCCCGCAACAGAACCTATGTCACACCAGCCAGCTCTGCAGTTGGCGGAGGGCGGCAAAAGCAAACGCGAATTAGGCAGAGCCAATAAGGTTGCCGAACAAGCTATTTGCGCTTAAATTTAGGGCAAGTTCTTTTTACAGCAGTAAGAATGGTGGGACAAAGAATAGAAGTTAGGAAAGCACACGTAAACATAGCAGTACCGATGCGTACTGCTGTTGGTACTGCGCACACTATGCTTGGTTTAGCTGCAAAGGACTGCGGAGCTTTGGGGTTGTCTCAGAAAACACTGGGCGACTGACGCAAGCGACGGTGTCTTACGTGACCATATTTGTAGAGCTAGCACTATGTTTTCCGAAACGATTATTTTCTCCGTGAAGAAAAACAAGCCAGGTTTAAATATGGTCAAAAACAAACCAAAAGCAGAATGTGGCTGGCCATGGTATGGTGGTACCATCTAGGTTCACCAACGGTAAACAAGGCTTCCCAATTGGCTGCAGAGCGGTCGGTTCCTGTGATGTTATTGCAAACCATGAAAACGCACAATTTAGCGGGAAAATCAAAATTTTAATTTCAACTAATAATTTTTTCTCAGTGAATAAAGCATCGTTTGTATTCTGAAAAGTGCTGGGGGAACTAAAACACACGGAATATTTCGAATAACACAAACTTGTATTTTGTCTTCATTGCTCCATTACAATTCTCTCAGAGGTACATGGTGAACGTCTCAGTGTGCCATTACCACCTAGGGGTAGGCAAGTTGAAATGCTGGCGAAAAGAAAAAAACGGGATGGTGAAGGAGCACGGTGGAAAGCCCACACCGTGTTTAATCTTTTTGGCACCGTCATTTTAAACAAGAATCAACACGTTGAGACCATGCTCTACACGTTAAGGTCAACACAGCTTATGCAAGCCAGCTACAAATAACGTCACACCACACAAGCATTTCTGTCTGAACACGCTTAGGAAGGTGGAAAAATTTGTTGCATTTAAACAGTGAGAGCTGCCCTGTGACTGCACCAGCAATGCAGGCTGGAACAGCATGTTTTGAAGCTGCGCTGTCTAATCAAGCATCAGGTCAAATGTTCACTGCCTAAAGAACTTGTGCACGTGGTACTACTTATAAGTTGCTAGCAATGCTTAAATATTAAAACTTCAACGTATATGCAACTCTCACGTATTATAACTCCAAATGTAATGCAGCCTCCTTGCATTTCTTTGCCCGTAACCGAAAAATACCTCTTAGAACAATGCTAAGCTGCCTATGTCCTGTAAAAAATATACTGTGGGTGAACTGCCTCCTCAAAAAAAAGGCGGGGAGTGGGCGCCTTGTTTTACAATCATTAAAGCAGTTTTCCTTTTTTTTTCATGCAACAAGCTTTAGCGGTCGAATCCACCCAAGCCAAGCGGTGGCCGCTGGGCCGTCAGCATAACACTTTCGTTGCCGGCAATGGCAAGGGGGTCGATCACTCACACAGCATACTGGCCGCCGCTCCTGGAAACCCATTCATATGACCCCGCCGACGCAGACGATAGTTTACGATAAAAGAAGTGCGGCGAGCAGAACACCAAGGAAAATACTAAACACGTTTAACAAATCGGCGCTACGGCAATGCGGACGAAAATTTTAACGTGCACCACGATAAACAATCACTAACGGCAGAACACGCAGCATTTTTCACACGTCGCGCCGACAGCCTGGAACTTGCAGTAGAAACTATTGATTCACCTAGGCACGCACAATTTGTCAGGTGTTTCGTCAAATGACGCACGATGTGCGTTCCTACAGCAGCGCAGTACGGCGACACAGGCGCTTTGCCAGCACTGACGACGTGTTTGGTGGCACAAGAGCACTATCAGGCAATATCACGGCAGGAGGATTGATTGATTGATTGTGGGGTTTAACGCGCCGACGCAACGCAGGCGATGAGGCGCGCCGTAGTGGAGGGCTCCGGATTAATCTTGACCACCTGGGGATCTTTACCGTGCGCCGAAATCTCGTACACACGGGCGTTTTTGCTTTTCGCCTCCATCAGAAAAGCGGCCGCCGCGGCCGGGAATCGAACCCGCGACCTCGTGCTCAGCAGCGCAACGCCTTAGCCACTGAGCCACCGCGGCGGGTACGGCAGGAGCAGCACGTAGTAATTCACGTACCACCAGCAAATCGAAATCGAATCACCAAAAGCACGCACAACGAACCAGCCACGCTTTTTATAACAGCACAGTGACTGCATATGTGCTAGCCTAGACTCGACTTATTACTACAGTTGTCTGTATAGCAGTTATTTCATGATCATCCCTGAAGCAAACTAGGCAGACACCATTATAATAGTTTGCAAAGTTGATAATAGCAAACATATATAAAATGGCAGTATATTTTCTCGTCTTTTGTTGTCGCAAGTTGTTGCTACTAAAAACCAAATAAAATTGAAATAATAAAGTTATTATCATCGTCATCTACATCATAATTGACTGTTGTGTGTTTTGTTCAACGTCCAAGCATTCACCTCTTTACTTTTCATAAACAGAACGGGCGGATAAACAAACGATTCCCCGTAGACGCAGACACGCAGACACACACACACACACACACACACACACACACACACACACACACACACACACACACACACACACACACACACACACACACACACACACACACACACACACACACACACACACACTCGCACACGCACGCACACGCACGCACACACACGCACACACACACACACGCACACGCACACGCACACACACACACACACACGCGCACACACACACGCACACGCACGCACGCACACACACACACGCACACACACACACACACACGCACAGACACACACACACACACGCACACACACACACACACACACACACCCGCACACAAAAGCAACGTGCGTCCAATTATTCCCGGAGGCAAATAGTTCACTGAAATGGAGGCTTAGCAAGACTGGGCGATGAACTAGGCAAGCTGAAATATGTACACCTACGTTTAGGTGACCCTGCCGTTCTGCTTCCGTGGCTGGGGAAGAGCGTCGAGCAAATTCATGTTCCTTGGGGCGATCTGTACTACTCTCGTGGTGCTCCCCATGTGGCCCATGCCCGGGCGGCACCACGTTTTGAAAGAAATACTTTTAACTACACCAAAGCGTTCCAAGTGCCACACGAGAAGTTCATTGGGCACGGTTGTCGGCACAGAAAGCAAAAACGGCTACCGCCCTCTATGCACACGAGCCACTTAGGCTTAATCCCCAAGAAGGCATCAACAGATTATGTAACAGATTACCGACCAATCAGCCTCCTCACAACCGATTACAAAATCTTTGCCCGAATTCTAGCCGGACGACTTGAGAGCGCACTGAGCTTTGTGGTTGGTCCACACCAAACATGCGGTTTTAAAGGGCGGTCTATTAACTCCAATCTACATCTCATGAGAGCCACCTGTGAGGCAGCAGAATCTGGCATTTCACCTTTGGCAGTTGTTCAGCTCGACGTGAGGAAGGCTTTCGATCAGGTGGACCACAAATTTCTGCTTCGCCTCCTCCAACACTCTGATATTGGGGACACAATGATTTAGTGGAATAAAACCTGCTACACGGACATTTCTACCAACGTTGTAATAAATGGGGTGGTAGACACGCCCATAGACATCCTTAGGTCTGTCCGCTAAGGCTGCCCATGTCGCCCATCTTATTCACACTTTACCTCGAGCCACTGTGCCGTATGACCCTTGCATCTAAGGTCATAAATGGCTTAACGATAGGAGACGAGCAGCTCCGTGTCATCGCCTACGCGGACGATGTGGCCTTCATTTGCACTCAAAAATCACAAGTGGGCGAGGTTATCAGGCTAGCGCATCAGTTCGGCCGCTTTTCAGGTGCAGAACTTAACCTCCTCAAGTCGAGGGGAGCCTGGTTAGGTGAATGGGCCTCCAAACCAAGTTACCTATTTGGAATGGCCTGGGAAGTGGAGATGTCTAGATACCTGGGCGTCAACCTCAACCAAAGCATCGGAAACACGAATCGATGGAAACCGAAGGTGTCAGCGGCAGAAAGAAAGCTTCATCCATGGAGAAACAGACACATCACTCTGTTCACTAGGGCCCATGTCTGCAATACGATAGTGCTCCTACCCCGCTGTCCTATATGTGGCCCGCGTAACCACCATCGACGCAGACTCCCGAATAAGCTGCACTGCTCCTGGGCGGTATTCCTATAGCGTTCCACGTATGAACCCATGCACCGCTCAAACCTCTTCTGGAGTATGGAAAAGGGTGGATTGGGCTCGTCAATGTGGACCTCAAACGGACAGTTCAGCGGTTCCTGTACTTCATAGACCTACCCGATCCGTTTCTTGTAGCAGCCACGCAGTGCTTGCGTGCCAGACATTTGACCGCATGGCTCACCACGGCAGCATCTTTCTGCTTTGAGACGCGAGCAGTGAAGTTCTACAGAGAAGTCGCTCTAGCTCTAGCCCTGCTTGAGCAGAATTTGTCCTGGGAGTATTTACTCAAAACAAAGCCCAGGAAAGTGTACTGGGACCTCGTGGAGAAGGTCTTGCCGCCCCCTCTATACCGACAACCCCCATCATCTGACGACGTCTTTAAGAGAATAAGAAAACTCCCTATGCCCACCGGTACAAAGGACTTCTTCTTCCGCCTTCACATGGGGGTGGTGCCCACGAAGGCACGTTTGGAGGAGAAGGGATTCTTCCTCCACGGCGGCGCGGGGTGCCTCATTTGCGGGAAGCGGGAAACGGCGGAACACGCCCTCATTGAGTGCAACACCGCAGCAGTCTTCTGGGACGAGCTGCAGACTGTGTTCGCTAAGTGGTGGGACCTGTCGTGGTCAGATCTCTGGCGCCTGAGCACACACCCACCGGAAACAAGGCGCTTCGAGACTGCGTGCTCGTCATTGGGCTCCACTCTCTGCGGAGGGCTAGAGTGGACGCAGTGGAATGCGCTAGGAGCCCAAAGCCCGCCTGTCGGCACTTCACGGTAAGGGTCGAATGGTCCGTGAGCGCACTGGGGGATCCAGACGCCGACTCCGAGCGGCGCGACTCACTGAAAAGGGGGTGCCAAGCCCTGCAGCACTTCAAAGAAAAAGAAGTGCGTCGCTGACAACGGCTGTGACTCGCGGGTGGTCCTACCAGTGTGTTTTCGCAACGCCGTTTTTCACCGATCATGCGTCCTTTACATCAACCCACAGTACAGATTTAGATGTTAACACAGTACTTATACAACATTTTCTGTTTAGCACTTTTGATTTTACAGTCTTTTGCGCCGTCATAGTTTCCTGCTAGAACCCTTCGTTGTACCTACAGTCTTATATGTGTTGTGTATTTTGTGACTAAGCAGACTCGCTGAAGCCGTGACTGAACGTTCCTTAGCGACAGTATTTACGTCTGTCGTCGGCAGTGCCTCGAGCTTGTCAGTGCATCATGGATATATGCACAACTGTGTAAATAAACGTTTTGTTACAAAAAAAATTCCGCTTCCGTGGCTTGGAGGTTATGTACTCGCTTATTTATCCAGAGGGCAGAGGTTCGAAACCGGCCCCGTGACGTTTTTTTTAAAACTGTTTGGTTCAATAGAAGTTTTCTTGCCTTATACCCGTGCCACACGTACAAGAAAAATGACATTAAGTGCTTTATGCTTCAACTTTGATTGCCATTAATTCGCTGCTACATGCAAAAATCTAATGCCATTTGCTCTAATGTCATTTTGGTTTAAGGAATTCCGCACAACTCATTTACCTTCACGAACACCTTAAATCTGCCTACCCTCGAACGCGATGAGCACCAAATGAAACCAACGAAACTCTCAGCACCACAGTGCTGAGGCGGAAACGTAGCTGAACATCTCTCTCTCGAAATGAGGTGATTTTTTGTGCACCCTTGGTGCCGCAGTTTTGAAGAAGATGAAGTTCACTAAAACAGCGCCAAAAAACAAAACACCGTGTCACTTGTCGTGCTAAATTTTTGGGATTTGGCTACCACTGGCAGGCGATTGCAGCTGATGAAGCCACTTTTAGAAATGGCTCACACCATTTTTAAGAAAACACTGTTTCTCATAACGTTTTCCTCCACAAAAACATTTGTAACCCTTGTAAGATGTTTTTCTCTATGTTAAAGACTTCTAACATATGAGTGAATTCCTCTTTTTGGTCATGATCACCATCATGCCTAACACATTTAATGCCTTTGCGGTTTCGCGTGTACCACGGCCCGACTAGTCAATGTCATTTGGCATCTTAAGGCCTTCAGCACTTAATGCCATTTTTGTGTACGTGTGGCACGGGTATAAGGTTATATTTTGACACTGTTGTTGCACTCCTCTGGCTGTGTCCCTTGGTTGTTTTTCGTCGCAATAACTTTCTACCGCAAGCACTACCCCGATAAATGTACACGGCTTCAGCATTTAGTTGCAAGGATAAGGCACTTTGCAACGATCCTGAAGGAAAACACAAACTAGGACGATCGAAAGCAACTTTTTAGGTTGTTTTTGTTTTCATTACTTTGTTTGCTATTCGGCTTTTTGTTTTCGTTTTACTTTTTCTGGTCTTTATATTTTTCTCCCTCCCATTTGTTTTCCCAAGGAGAGGAAGGAGGCACTTAAAATAGCCTCGTTCAATGTGTATCCCTCTTACGCAACTGTTTCATACAAACGTACCAGTTCGTAATATTAATTCTACGAATTTATCAGACCCCCCTAGCACGAAATAACGTATACAGTGCTACAGAATTTCCACAAACCATCGACATTGTTTCTTACCATCTATAGCCAAGCCAAAAAACGTAACATTTCGAGCACAATTAGGGCTTACATGCTCGACTTCATGTTTACTTGAGGGAGCACAGCAGGATTCTTTAGTTTATGACACTTCAGAAAGAGAATGTAAGGCAATAAATAGGTATATCTTCCACCCAATGTCCTAGAGGCAACACAAAGGTCAGTCTTTTGACTTCATTTTGCCTTCAGTACATACATGAGCAACAGCATTACGGCACACAGAAAAAGAATTAGGACAGCAAATTTAGGTTTTATCTTCCACCCAATGTCCTAGAGGCAACACAGGGGAAATAGGTCAAAGTCTTTTGACTTCATTTTGCCTTGAGTACACACATGGGCAATAGCATTGCGGAACTCAGAAAGAAAAGAAAGCAAGTCAGTTTTAAAGATTTATACTTTTCGTCCGAAATAAAATTTTCGTATAGCAATTTAAACTTCATTTTTACCATAGTACATATAAAGGTAAAACATCATGGCCGTTTTTCCGGCAGTCTATAGAAAGTACACCGCCTGCTTATGTACTAGAGGTAACACAATGGAAAAGTCAAAAGAAAGGCCACATAGTCCACATGCAGAAAACACAAACTAAACAGAAGGGAAAAATTCATTTTTATAAGGGAATGGAACCATCGTAAGCAAAAATATGAATTGCATTAACAGTATGCATAGTTGAGTTATCGGGCCGTCATGCTAGTACTGAGTTTGTTACTCTCCAGAAACTAACAAAACAGAGCCGCAATCATCAGGGCACGAATATTGTCGGCGGCAGTTTTTGCTTCTGGATCGGTTCCTGACGATCCGTCGGCAGACCCGTCGGCGTCTTCGGTTGCAGAGCCACTCACACTACGCGGACTTTCGATTGGCCGATTTGTGTGTCGTCACTAAGGGTAGTGCGACGAAGCGGTCGACAAAAACGTAAGTCGGCGTCGCCGTTGCTCGTCGTCGTGTCGCCTAGTGTGGTTGTGCGTTAAAAAACACGGTAATCAACAAGGGAAATATATAAGAACAGGGTAGAGTGTAGGCGTGCTGCAGGAAGCGCTAATTGACCAAAGGTGCTGTGGCAACACGCAGACGTCTAGCAGACGACGTTTTCCTTCACGGTAAGCGGTAGAATATACCGTCCGATAGCAAGATCTCTGCTTTGTGAGACACATGGGAGGATCGATAAAACGCATTTGTTTTCTCTTATCGCCACTTTCAACAGTTGATACAAAAAAAACTTGAAATACGTTTTTGGTCCCATAGCCTAAATGGCAGCGTCCAAAAATTGTGCACCCTTGTGTCAAACGACAATGATGATTGAACTCAAAGCTTTCTCGCGACGGATTCTTTGGCTGTCGTCTATGTTTTTTGAACATTTCGAACTAGAGCAACGAATAGACGCAGGCTTCATTACGCGAGGGACCAAAGTTTGTTTCCTGCCACCGGAAGCGTTTTTGTTTTTCCCTTCCGCGTTTTCGCATTACAGACGCCATCAATGAGAACAAGAAAGCTTCGATTTAAAAACCCGCAGAGAATAGTGGGAAGGGGGTGGTTAACTTTGCAACAAAAATTGTATCTTTCCGCTGGTACTAAAAAAGTTGTACTTGGCACAGATGACGTTGACCCTTGAGTTTAACTATTGCGCTAGTTCGCTTAGTGCGCTCAAATGTCTTTCAGATTGCCTTTATGCTGATATATGCGGTTCTGAGAGGATTGGGAATCTCACAATAGTCGGGCTTTTACGGCTGGAGGCTGACGTTGACTTGTCGCCCTAGGCTGTCGGACGCTGAGGGGATATGGTGTTTCTCCTTTTGCCTGAAGTATGGAAACTCGGCCCTGTATAATTAACCTAATAAGGTACACTTCCAATTTCGAACACAATGATCGCATTCGTTGTTTTGCTCTCCCACCTGACTTTTAGTGTCCTTGAATTTTTATTTTGCCAAATCTACGGCTTATATCGTCCTCCACGAGAAAGTAGGGTATATCATTGATCTCCCATTTTCTAGTGTTTTCCGAGGGAAAAGCGTAGGCAGTGGTCACTTCAGTGATAGGTTCCAAGTAGAATGCCGGTTAATTATTTTGTTTTTCCAGCGGTTATCATCTTCGGAGGGCTGACAAGACTATTTTCTTGAGCTCTGACCGAACTGAACCTTTTTGGGCTTTGTCGGTGCTCGACCTGCAGACACGCAGCCCGCTGCCAGCGGGCTGCCCGTCGCCAAGTCCTGCAACGTAGGGGCTGTCCCGGGGTCTAGGGACGATTATCATTTCATCCGCAGGGGCGGCTGGCACATGTGCAGCGCTGGGCGGTTACGTTGTCTTTTAGCAAGGTGTCGTCTTTTAAGCAACACTGCCTGCTTCTGTCGTCGTCGCTGCCATTTGCGACTTCAGGCCTGACCGGGCAAGCCCCGGGTCACTGCGTGTGTTAAGGCTGATCATCGAGCCGGTGAAACTAAAATCGTCAAGGGAAACAAGCTCATTCTCGATCTCTACGGTTTGCACTTCCGGTTGTGAGGGAGAACAAGGAGGGGGCAGGAACGCCCCCAGTTCTCGTCTCTATTCGATTTCTTCGTTGTGCCCGGCGCTCTCCCCCGGGACCCCGGCGGTGCTGGGCGCACCAAGTCGCTGGTTACGCTTACCTGGCCGTAGCGTGGCCAAGGCTCGAAATGGTTGGACATAGGCGTCTAGTGGGTTACGAATCTTGGTAGTGAGTTGCCTTCATTTCAGCTAAAGAGGTAGACAGTTGAGCTGAGTACCCGTTAAGAGGAAGAGGAAGCTGGTCGGGCACCCAGCATCGGTCCATGATGCCGTCGGTATTAGTGGTGCTATTCCGGCTAACTTGACCATCAACAAATTTTTCCAGTAAGTTCTGCTAAATTTCCACGCCGTCCTGCCAAATTCCAACAAAATTTGTTCAGACGTTGGCTCTCAATTCTTTACCGCCGGTCAGGAAGGTACCGCCCTGACCGGCCATGGCTGCCGCCACGGTGACGGACAACCTTTTATCAACTGAACAAATGACGGATGCACCTTGCCGCAAGCGCAGTGACAAGATTTACGATGACTCCCCAGGCCCTCCTTAAACGCAGCACATAGCAACGATTACATCGGAGGATAACAATTCGTCATGGCAGGAAGGCGCCATGCCCCACAGAAGGAGCTTGCTCTTGATGCGAATAGAGAAATTTGGGGTGCTGATTTCACCTCAAAACTTCGCTATCTCCGCTATCTCACCAGGGAGCCTGGAAGCCGTCATAGCCAAAGTAGCACGGCATCCTTCATTTAACATGCTTACATCGACTCATGTTGACCTTCGCGTATTTTTATGACAGCAGCGTTATATAAAGAGACTCATGCAACACACCTGTGCGGTATGTCTTCGAATAATATTGATAGCCGCACAATTGAGTTCGACGCTTAACTGCTGAGGTCACGCGGCTGCTCGCGAGGAGTGATCCGGGTTAACCAGACTGATACAGACGAGGACCTCCGAGTTCATACAACGTGTGGATCGGCGAACATTTCTCACATTTAACGCCTGGTTGGATAACTACGCTGTGTTCATATTCAACGCCAGCTATCATGCGAAAATGGTGAGAAAATATTTGGAATTACCTGCCGTCAAAATAGATGTGGCCCGAACGTTGGTTTTTTACCGAATTCACAAGAAAGGGAGCCCCCAGAAACACTGGCCCAACCCCAACGCGGCTCTCTGAGCAACCTTCGGAAGAGGCCGTAAAAATGAAGCATGCTAAATGCTGCACCATACTGCAAGTTATGTTATATGGAAGGACACACGGAACGTGTACCCTTATGCTCAACAAAGAGCAAAATGTTCTAGCAAGTGTGGTAGCGCATATAGCACAAACTACGCAAGCGTGCGACAGACTCAAAGCGAAAAAAGAACATACCACCTCCGAATACTGCTAGCCGGACCGTCTTCCCGCCACTAGAGAATAAATTAAATTTGACAGCACCGGTGCAGAAAAAAATGCAACCCAGATGTAAGAGTGCGGTTACGTTCTAACCTTCGGTTGAAATGAGTGAACAGTCGGCCGCCTCTACGTTGACCACAACATGGTGGAAGCAGGCTTCCTGGGCCAGAAGGCCACCACGGCGGCCAAGAACACCACACCTGCCGGAGAGTATCAAAATATTGCAGAAATACATCACCTCCCAGCGCCTTCATCTGGCATCTCTCCAGAAGTGACATTAATAAGGTCTTGTTCAGCCGAAGTGTTTAATATACAAATTACACAAAAATGGCCTAGATTTAAGTTATATCTCGAGGGAACGACTGAAATCACATATGATTAAAAAGGAAGGACACTCAAACTAGCAAAAAGTCATCTGTTGTGTGTTTGTCATTGGCTTGTATTTCTGCGTTTCAAGTCTATATACCTGTGGCATGGGCTGTAGCCTACCTAACTTTGTATAATTTCAAACACCCAATTTTCTCGGGTGGATATTTTGTGAAATATTGCTGTGCATTATACATAACGTATGTGCTTTCAATTCTGCCCTTAGCGTGCAAAACATTCCATCGATGAAATCAGCTTTGTAGTGTAATACTATTTGTTTTGTCCAACTACTGTGTTATCTATACCGTCAATGAGCTACTATTGGTGCGGTAGTACCTGCTACACGTTTGTTGTAGTTTTACTGTATTTTTATTATGTATGAAAGAGTCCATACGCTGTGTCCGTTGCCAAGACTACGGGGCAAGGAACTCGTCAAGATGCTGTACTGAGGCTTGTTGTTCTTGTCTCAGCACTCTTTTATAAAAAAAATGCTAAATAAAAGGTTGATTGATTGATTGATGATTGATTGAGAAGATGGAGAACGAAGAACAAACTAGCCACTCGTCACCGGATGGCTTACAGTCTCAAACACAGGCGCCACAGTATGCAGCAGCCTTCGGATTTCCATGCACTGCCCTTCCCATCCTAATGAATGAATGAATGAATGAATGAAATATTAAATAAATTCATTATTTCCCCTTATACACATCTATATATACAGGTAATTACGTATAAAGTGGCGGTGCCAAGGAAAAAAAGCTGTACTAGGCAGCTTGACTAGCTCTTGGCCCCGTCAGGTACAAAGCAAAGACAAGGTGCTTAGCACTTCAGACAACAAGTAAACCAGACGGAAACATCAAGAAAATACAAAAAGGGGCCGTATTACTGCACAACCAAAAAAACCTTAATGAGTCTGTAGCCAACTTCTCATCAAACTGAATATATCTTCTCGCTTTGGCATGGTATCCCGGTTCGATTTACACAAAAGGTTCAGAAATAAGGGTAGAATAAAAGATATCTGGGAGCCATAATTTGTTCTGGGCACGATACAATTCATTGGTGAAGTTTTTGTGTAGGATAAGGTATATTTCGTCCAGTAAGAGTTGCAAATTGACGAAAACTGTTTTGCTTGTGGGAACGGGTAACGTTTCTATAGGTCATGAATAAATTAATGTTTTAGAGAGTTAAAATACCGAATTTGTGTAAGCTATTCAAGGCGGATTCCATGGATTGGTCTATTTGAATATTGAAAATTGCTCTCTATGCTCTTTTTCGAAAAATAATATTTTTGTTTATTTGTTTGGGTTGTCAAGCTTTAGACAAGTTGACAAAAATTTAGATGAGACAGAAAAAGGGAGTGGTATATTAGTATTTCAACTCTAGTTGGTATTACGAATCTCAGTTTTGATAACTCCCCAATACGGAAGATAGCTTATTTGCAACATAGTTCACGTGAATGTTCCAATTAAGTAAATTAAAATTAAAATTGCCAGAATTTTAAAGTCACTCACGACCTGGATATTTTGTGACGTATAGAAAGGAGTACAGTTGTCCGGTGGTTGCTTATTTTTAGCGAAAAATACCATAGCCTTTTTTAACGCAATAACTGTTAACTTATTGTTGTCGGACCATTTCTACAACTTCAGCAATGCTTGATTCGCAACAGTTGCTAAATTAGAGTAGTTTGGTACAGAAAATGTGAGGGTGGTGTCGTCGGCATAAATAATAAGCTTGGCCTGCGGGGTAGCAGTAAGTATATCCTTAATGTAGATATTGAACAAAAATGATCACAATATACTTATGATCGGTTTTATTTGACACGTTGGCGAGTTAATATTGACGTATTGGCAACGTTAGCTCAAATATGACTATAAGGAGTAGCGCGTGTCCTCGACACTCACATGACTCTAGCTTTTAAAACACAATATAATGTGATAAGGAGTCGAAGGCTTTCGCATAATCTACGAAGAGGAGCAAGTGCAACGTTTTGTTTTTCTAGTTATTCCAAAAGAAATTCCTTCTGTGTAATTAAGGCCTGTTCAGTAGAGCGCAATGAAATAAATCCCCACTGCGAGTCTTTGAAGACTGTTTTTCTGAGCAAAATTGAAAAACATTTACAAAATAATTTTTTTCAAATCCTTTGCGAATACTGGGAACATTGAGATAGCAATTCCCATATTTATTTTTTACCTTTCTTAAATATAGGAATACATTTCGTTTTCGCACTCGTGGTGGGAAAAATGTTTGTTCGATCACAAGGTTAAAGATAAACGAGAGTTTTGGGGCAATGTCTATAATAACATGCTTGACAGGTCCTATTTGTATGTTATCTCTATCGCAGGCATGGCTGTCATTGAGGCTTTGGAAAACAGTGACATTAACGGGTAGTAGGCTAATTAGTAGAATTTATACTGGTCTCCACAGGGTCACATGAAACAGAACTTCTGGTGCCCTGAAACATGCTCACAAAACAATCATTGAAAGCGTTTGTAAGGGAATCATTTGTAAGCACAGTGTTATTACGTGCGATCCCAGACGGCGAACTATTCGACTGCTGCCGGTTTAGGAGGGTGTTAACTAATTCCATGTACGATCTGTTTCGTCCCTGCAACTTATGTGGAACTTATCCCGTATCTGAATCCAAACGAAGCTACTGCTATAGAAAGGGAGCAAAGCTCCAAGTCACATTACATGGAGAACACCCATGTGCCAGAACGATAAATTTATGGTCCTAACTGCCGTGACCTTCGCGATGCGGTTGCCAAACAAAATGAGCCCACCAAGAGCATGAATACGAAGCAATTGGCGATATTGTTGAAAGAAACGCATGGAACCGGCCCCACTTTATTCGGCTACAGAGCATACACGGCTCCCTGTATAACATGCTCATGCCGGTCAAACTTGTAGAACGGCGGGCATCCCTTTACGTTCTTGGCACAGTAGCGTACTGTAAGATCCCTACTGCCGCCTGCGGTACAGGCGCCCAAGAGTTGATGGCTTCCCGGCTGTGCGTTGGTCGTTAACTCGACGGTTGCGTCCATCAGCGTGCGCCTCAAGATAATTCCGCGAGCATGAATTTCGCCGGGATGCACCGCCACCGCGCGTTTTACCCCCATTACGCGGACGTGTTCGCTGGTGATTAGAATGCCGCGCACTGAGTTTGGGGGCACCGCACTTCGAGAGGTCAATGACTACAACTGCTGCAAGAGGCTGACGAGGCGGAGCTGCAGCGCCTAAACAACCCTATTTAGCCGACCCAACAAGGAGAGAACCTTGGACAACGTTATACCGTCCAGTATTTCATATTGGCATACGCCGACGCTGCGGCTACATGATTTCACGAGCCAATACCGTGAAGTAGCGATCACTACCCGCTCTGGACCCACCTCTCTGGTACAGACAAGAAGTCTAGGAAGCGCGCGCTGCGCAGGAACTGGCAACTTTTAAGGACATCCGTAACAATCATACAGGACACGGCAAACCAGACAAATACTGCCCACTATTGCTAGATGGTACTCTGGTGGTTGCGGAAATCGCTACTAGCGGTTTAGAGGTTAAAGTAGTTTTTCAACCACCAGATGGTCACTTTGTCAATTTTGGAAGCATAGGACTGAACTTCAGAAACAAATACGTCCCCGGTGGAACGCACCTACCACGACTTAGCATATGGTGACAAACTGCAAAACTACTCGCTCACAAGCGCTGGGAAGAATATTGGATTATTTTTCACGGTAAACTGGAGTAGGAAGGCATTGGTCAACGTTCCGGTATGTCTGTGCTCACGGTAAGCTCCAGGGAACGTGATGCTGCGCACCGGTATTGATAATGATCGCCTTAAGAGGGAAGCCGCCTTAATCTTCTTTCGGCAACCAGCCACCGTAGCTTCTGCTCATGTATAGGCTCCTTCCCAGGCGGACGAGTCACAGCCTATAGAAACACCGTTCACGATAGGCGAACACATGGCGGCTGTGGAACAAATGAATGTTCATTCTAAACCAGGGAAAGACGGCGCCACGTGGGCAGTGCTTCTAAAGGTTCGCGCAAGTTTACGAGAGGAGCTTCTATGCAAGATAAATGAAATATCGATCCACGGACAGCTGCCACAGCTTTAACACACACTGCAATGACTCCAATTCTAAAACCAGGCCAAGAACTGTTGGCCAATCCTAGACCTGACTTTTGTCTACCCTCTGTAATATAACAAAACGTGTGACAGTTATCAGACTAAATTGCCACCTCGAGGAGGAAGCTAAGTATTTCCACTGCTGTCAAACTTAGTTCTCGCGAAATCTGGGGCGGATGACTCCTGTTTCTCTTGCAGAGGATTCTACAGGAAACAAATCACTAGTGACTGCACGTCACGGTACCACTAGATTTCAGCAAAATGCGTGACACCGTTACTCACGCAGCTTTTCTTGGGGTGTTGGAGGAAGATTCCCGGGAAAAAGATTGAAAATTTCGTCGGGAGTTTCTTGGCCAAACGGACTTTTCAGATCCGCTCTGGCCGCCGAGATGCTGTGCAACTTGAAAACCGTTGGGGAGTTCCTCAGGAGCTCCTGAGGGCCTCTTATCTCTCACCCTTTTGAATTTGGTCATGAATAAGCCTTTTCGAGGTGTTGCAGCCGTCCTACGTATCTATGTCACCTCATATTTTGATGATGTAACCACCTGGTCAAAAGCTGCGGATCCTTCTTCGACAGAAAGCGGTGTTGGGTATCTGCAACAAGCTCCTGACGCGTTCACAAGTTTCTTCGCCGCTACCAGAATGGAAGCTTCCTTGACTAAAACAAACTTTATTATCATTAGGCGTGAGCAAGAAGAGCAGGCTATACTTGCCTTCACCATGGCAGGTCATATCTTTCAGCGTGCCACAGAATGGTCGATAAGAGTGCTCGCCATTCCAGCCCACGTGTTCTGAAGGGCTTCAGAATAGCGTCGACAGATGAAAGCGTAATTGGCTGCTCTGGTAAGCTTAATTTAAAGCACTTATAATAACTTCGGTAGAGCGGCCAAAAGCATTCGCCGCCGAGTAGTTCAAGCCATCCTGGTGAGCAGAGCCTGGCCACCGTTTCGTCTCACGAAAAGCGAGACGGAACAGCTAGAGGCGCCATATACAACAGCTCTTCGTGTCATCAGGGGGCTTCCAAGATGCACGAAGGTCACTGAGCTGTAATGCTATTCTCGGCTTCATAATCTTCAAGAAACAGTCCTTGCTCGATTCCGAGGAGTTCACGATCGCCACGAACTCCCACCGCAAGGGGGCCGAATACTAGCCGCTGATGTCCACATACCACCGCCGGACACAGCGCTGATACAAAAGTACGTACCACCATGGGACGACACAGTTATTACGGCGTAATAACCGGCACCCTCTATAACACGCCGTCAGGGGAACGCACCGGGGTGGACCTCGCCGGTTATAGCCGCTGCTATTTCACTGAACAGTCCAACACTTGAGATTTCTGTCGACGCGTCTTAGCGGCCCAAGTCCCATGTAGCGGCACTGGCTGCACCGTCCAACTCAGACGACCACCAGAGCAATCAAGGTATTTCTCTCTACGCTCACCCCATTATCACGGAACGTGAGCTATCGCCGACAAGCACGCATTCGAATGCTTCGCAAGATGGTACAAGTAAACCCCCGAGACATCCGCTACGTTGACGCCGCCAAATATGCCGCTATCACAGCCACATTACTGCCCGTGCTATCAAACAGACATGCGAAGCACTTAGGGCTCACTCTGCGGTAATGGTAACGGCAAGCTGGATTCGTGGACATCAAGGAAACCCAGGAAAAGAAAGGTGCATGGACTTCCTACCGAGGCTTCAGTACTCCTCTCCCAGATCGGGATCCCTCTGAAAGCAATTACGCTCACCACTGATGCAGAAGTGGAGAGCCGTCGTCAACGTAATCGACGAGGCCAGGAATTATCAACTACCATCCACCATGCGACAGCCCCACACGCCCTGGTCTACCCGAGGTGCTTAGCAGCTCCTCAACCGGGTGAGGCCTTTGTACACTTATACAGACGACGTGGCTGCTTGATGGCGTAATTACTCGCAGCAATCGTCCTCCCATGTTGGAAGGCTCCCCAACGGTGGTTCCGCCGCTGCGATATCCAGACCAATACCGACATGACCCCAACAATCAACCATCGCGTATGGGACTGCAGCGCACTAGACTTGTTTTGCGGAACGCACCGTCGCTACAATGTCCTATCATATGCGGAGTCGCACGGACCATGTTGTGGGCTCCATGGTACGTTGACCGCGTTTTGGAACTTCGTGTGTGAGACATCCATGGCCGGACAGTATTGAACCACTCCGGTCAACCTGCGACCAGTAGCAATCCCGAATAAGAAATTGTTTGTTTGTCATTAAGGGGTCTACAATTATCATTGAGGGGTCCACAGCGTCTGCAATTAACTAACTGTGGCCGAAGTAAATACAATTACGTACAAAACTTTCTCACCTATCGCACAGGCAAGATCAACCTCAGCCCCATCCAATCCATCTCCTTTCGTGCCAACCGCGTGGTACGCACCAGGGGAATGTAATGTTTCCACCCCTCTTCAATCTTACGATTCTACAATTTCCTCCACTCCTACAACAAATTCTACACATGCAACACGAAATGTACGCAGACGATCTCACTATTTGAAACACAGGAAGTTCGATTGGGGAACATCAAGACGCCCTCCAAGAAGCCATTGACATCACCGACAATTAGCTTACAGTCGGCGGCCTCAGTTGTGCCTTAGAAAAATGTGCCTTTCTTGTCCTCCAAAAAGGCACGCAAGGGCGAAGACGACAACCCCTTCCAGACCCACAATTAAGCCTACATGGCAACAACCATCCTAACCACCCCTACAATTCGTTTTCTATGATAATGTCTATCTAATTAGATGTCATAGGCATTTATACTATTCATAAATTACAAGGAACGCTATTAGAAATCACGTACCTCATCAATTGTATTGCTAATCGTCAGCAAGGACTGAAAGAAAACGACATCGCGCGCCTTATTCAAGTCGTACTAATTAGCCGCATCCGATACAAAACTCCCTATGTGGCTCTCGAAAATAGACAAATCCAAAAATTACACATAATATTCTTGCGAGCGAATAAATTCGCACTAGGGCTACCTTCGACTGCTTTCACTGCCACATTACTGCCCATGTGAATTATTAACACCTGGGAGGAACTTCGAGAGGCCAATGATGTCAACCGGATCGAACTGCCCATGCTCTCCCACACTCGCTGACACCTCTTTCGTCGCCTCGGCTACCAACCTCCTGCCACCTACCAAACAACCAACGCATCACCGTGGAACTACGCAATTGCATCTCTGTCGCCCCAATACCCAAGAATATGCACCTATGTTCGTAATGAGGGTCGCCGACAAGCACGCATTCGAATGCTTCGCAAGATGCTACAAGTAAACCCCCGAGACATCCGCTACGTTGACGCCGCCAAATATGCCGCTAAAATAGCCTCCGCAATTACAACAGTAGACCGCCAAGGAATTAAACTGACTTCCGCAGCAGTAATTGGCAACGACTCCACAACTGCAGAAGTAGTCCCAGTAGCCCTCGATGCCACTGCACATCATGGTATTATCACCATAGTCACCAATTCACAAGCTGCCTGTCACCATTACGTCACTGGCTGCATTGCTCCCGTAGCCCTCGACATCCTACAGTCCATCCCTAACCCCCTTACGTCAACATTATCTGGACCCAGGGACAGAGTCTGAGGAGGGAAATGAGGCGGCTTATGCTGCCGCCCGGGCGCATATCTACCGGACGTTCCCCTACGGCACTCTAGCGTCATCATCAGCAGCGTACCACTCTGTGCATCAGAATTGCAAAGAAATCCTCGCCTCACCTTATCTCTGCCCCACGACAAGTTTACTAACGAAAGAGCCACGAACTACCAGCGTCTTCAAACCAACGCGTACCCGCACGGCACCCTCCTCCACGCCATCCACCCCACCACCTGCAAGCACTGTCCCGCACCCTGCACATTCAACCATATCATCTGGTATGCTCTCACACACCATCCCACCCCACCTCCTCTCCCTCTACCAACCATGAGCAGTGGGAAGGCAGGCTAGCCAGCCCGGACCCCGGCCCGTCTCCGGCTGGTTGAAATGGGCCGCCTGGCAGCGACCGCCCAGGGACTTCTGGACTGAGAAGACCCACCGTTGCCAGGGCTCCTGAACTATTATAAAAGAAAAGTTCATTCCTCCTCCTGTATGTTTGTTGAGCTGAGGGTTCAAGAGTTGTCACAGAACATGAGACCACCTGGAATCAGGATGCAGAGGCACAACGCGAGGAGAGAACGCAAACTAGAGAACGTGAACTCGAGCGAGAAAACCCAGAAGAGGAGCTCGACAGGCAGAAACCGCAACGTGAGCTCGAGGGAGAAAAGCGAGAGCATGAGCTCCTAACTCAAGCGAGGAAAGCGACAGCATGAACTCGAGATGAATCGTATCGAAATAGAAATGTCCCGACCTAGGCGTCACCGTGACAGCAGTGTGCAGTCTGCGGTGAGTAAGCGACCTTCGTTGTCACTGAGCCATCTAATGCGACCCTAAAAGTCGGAGACGAAAACGATCATTTTCGCGGTCAATTACGAGGGTACGTGCGAGAACGCCCAGTTTAGTAGAAGCACAAGGTCGAAAAACTTGTTTGCGCTTTTTCCTGGTGACGCATCCGAAGTTATGTCCCGCTCACCAAAAGATGAGGCGGAGGAATACAGTACGTGAAGTCGAATCTGTTGCATAAGTACAGGCTGTGTTCTGAGGCGTTTCCCCAGAAGTTCCGTTGGGCTGATGGAGAGAGTCATACTTGGAGTTTGCCTTTAAGCTAAAAGCTATTATGCAAGAGTAGCTCAAAGAAGCGAAGGCTTTCGGAGAGCACGACAAAGTGGTTGAGTGGTTAGGTCTAGAACACTTTTAACGCCGCCTTCCAGTAAACGTGATGAACTGGTTGCCGGACCGGCATGATGTAATTAGGTCTGAACAGGGAAGTTTAAATCGCAGATGAGTTCTTCGCACGTCACGGTGAGCAGGGCTCTAAAGACGGCCAAAAACAGTTTAGGAATAGGCCGAACAAGTCTGGACCAAAAAACGGTGCTTTCCAAGGGAGCGGTTGCACCCAGAACTCTCATATCCAGGTGGAAAAATCTGAAGCGAAACAAACCGAGAGGCGGAAACTCGATACTTAAAAAGCCGCTTGAGAACAACAAATTCTTCGTGTTACAACTGTGGTCAGCGAGGACACTGCGCCAAGCTGTAAAATTGAGAAGCGGATGTTCTAATCTGTGGATAGTACCAAGAAGAACATGAAGCTTCTAGAGCCTTACATGCGAAACCTAATGGTTAGCGGTGAACCGTGCCGACTGCTTCGAGATTCCGCGGCAGCGATCAAAGTGGCCTGCCCCTCCACCGCAGAACCGCACAATCATGGCGAATTTCTCCTGTGCTTTGGGTAAATTTCAACTTTCACCAACAGCCTGAGACAAGCACACACCACCAGGGTCCTGCCAGCAATGACTCAAGACAAGCAAGTCGCAAAATACAAAAAAACTGTTCAGCATGTAGAGACGTGCAACTATTAGCGGACGCCGCTCGCCGAGATCTCCTCACATCTCTCTACAGATTCAACGTACGCCGCTACTGCTGGTTCTCACGAACCCAGGAAATAGTGTTCGTGTGTCTCGGTACTGTATTCGGGCCGTGCGAAACAGCAATGCGGATTTAGCGGAACCGTTTCCGCTTTTGTGTATATAACCACTATCTGGGTTGTTCGAATCACTTGACTTTTGGGGCTCAACAAAGAAGGGCGCACTGCAAGTCGGTTATTTGCGGTTTTTGTATCGTCACTGCCCATCTGTTACCGTGTAGTAAAGCCAGAACGCTACCACTACATGACGGAGGTGAGGGAGCACGGTTCGGGGACGCCTTAGCCAAAGTAACAGCGCGCAGGAACGGACACATGTGGAGCTATCCTTTAGCAGAGGAAAATCGGGGATCTGGGTCTTAACGTGGACAAGCAGCCCAAATCGGCATCAGTTCACCAAGCAGAAATACCCTGTGTAAATCAGTAAAAACATTATGGAGCGTGGCTTAACGACGGCACAGATCACAGGCATGCGCTAGGCGCTTACTTTGAGAATAAAGAAAGACGGAACGCGGCTAACATCAAACATAGGGAACTGTAGGGCTACAAAAAATACAAGGTGGTATAGGTAGTTCTAAAAGCGGTCAAGCAACCAGGATTGAATTTCTGAAATTCGGTTCGGTGCCTGGACACTGCACAGAGATACCACCGCGGCTGGCCGATGGGGAAACGGGTTTGACGGAGGCTTTGGGCTTTGGTATGAGAGAGAGCCGGAACTTCTGGGCCATAGAGGTGATGAAGAGGCGGCTACAGTGGTGGGTGGAAGAAAAGTAGAGAAGAAAGGGGGACGTTGGAGGAGAAGACTTTAGAACAGACGTGGGAGGGAAAAAGCAGTGTGCATGAATAGGAAACGGGGAGGAGCGATGGGAGTATAAAACCCAGTAAGACGGGGTGAGGGGGAATAGGGGCAGGAAAATTAAATAGTTTATTTAAAGGTAGGGCGAATAAGTAGAATAAAACCGGCGATTAGGTTACTAACATCCGACGTTTGGATACAAAGGCGGAGCTGCAGCATCATCAGCAGGTAGAACTACGCCATAAATACATACGGCGTAGGGTTTCTAGGTTTTGTCGTATTTGAGAGGCCCTCCAACTGATACCGCCTATTTCAACGCGCCGGTCTTGCGCACCTGCCTCATATTGCTCTTACTACATGTAGGGTAGCCGAAATACCTTTGGGTAAACTTTATTCAGTTGGCATGGCGGCCCGGCCGCTTAAATATGTTGTAAAAATTAGCTCTACCACATTTCATAGGTATTTCCGCACGGTCTTGGAGGTGCATTTGTTTTACAGGATCTTCGCACTGACTACAGGTGTAATTAAGGACTATCAACGAGGCTCACTGCTCGTAACTCAAGCCAACAACGATTGGAAATGCAAACTACTTCGTATCCGCACCATGTGACATGACACTCGACCCCTTTAAAACTCAGCACCCAGGATTTCGTCTTCAGTGTTCACAGCGGACTGAAAGCAGGCATGTAGAGCAACAATCGGCCACTCTACTTTTTCCTGATTGGTCCAACTTCTGTAGCACTAAGAGTGATTATCGATGTCTTTTCGCCTTCCCGTACCCATCCCAGTGTCTCAACCTTTTACATAATGTGTACTGTATATGAACCCTAGTTTTGAGTAAGAGTCAAGAGAAAAGTCCTCCGAGCAAGGAAATAGAGTAACAACTTATGCTACTCTTGACGTTTCAAAACCTCCGAAGATATAGCTGTGCAATGAACTCAGGAAGATAACATGCAAGCGGTTGTTGCTGGTTTAAGCTCGAGGTCTGAGGAATTGGAACAGGGCACAGCTCGAATTGACACCCTACACGAAACAATATTTTCTATTCAGACAAAGATCACCGACTTAGAAGACCTAAATAGGCCATCCAACGTAATAGAGTTTGGTATACAGGATGATCCGAATGAAATGGAAGATGATTTGAAGGATAAAGTTCTAATGAACATTTTTTTTTGGAAAACGAGGCACCTCATCCCAATCAATTGGCACTATTCACAGGTCAGCTAAGTCGGGTAAGACGCGTCTGATAAGAAATAACTGACAAGATTTTAATGAAAAAATTCCCCCGCACCTCCCCGAGGGGGATTGTGAGGATGCAGAAATGCGAACGTCGAAGGCAACGTCCTCGGGTACCATGCGAGGAAGGCACCGCACAACCTTCGATACGTCGATTGGCACGTTCTCCGCCTGTCCCTTGATTCCAAACTGCCCGTTGCCTCGAGTCAGCCGCATGATGCTCATGAAGGGGAGTCGAGGCGCGATGAGCTGCTCTTCGACCGGGTTCAAATCGAGAAGATGCGCCGGCCGAGGAGGATAACGGAGGATAACAGCCCTCCTCTTCGCAGCTTTGTCTTCTTCTCCTTCTTCTTCTTCAGCGGTTCCCCTACGGGAAGATGACGATGGTGGATGAACGCGAAGCTATCTCGTGATGGATTGTTTGGTTGGCCAATCCCTAGGGGCATCATGCCACAATCATCATCAGACGCGCTGCGGACGCCGGCCAAAGGACGCACGACAACCCCCGACTATAATGCATTTCTGCATAAAAGAATTCGTCCTCAAAAACTCCCATAGGCTTAAAGGAAAGCAAATATGAGTTAAAACCGACTACTCTTAACAAACATCTAGGAAGGCAATCTTGCTTAAGGAAAGTGCAAGGAATATAAAATTGGAGGTGTGGATGTGCTTCTTCTAATCGACCGGCTACGGGTAAAGAAAAGTGCAGCTGAAACGGCAACAACAACTTCAGGCGAAATCTAGAAATTTTCAGAGGGCCTTAAAAGCCACTGGACGGAAACCCACCAAAGGTGAAGAGTTGTGGATGTGCATCTAAATGCGCCAACTGTTGTAAATAAAATGGCAGCATCTCCACTCCCTTGATGATGGCGAGGGTGCGGAGTACGGCGTCTCGAAATGACATCCAAGTTGCGCCCCGAGTGACATCCGATTTGCGCCCCGACCGTTCTTCGATTTCAGCCGTGAGTTGCACCTTGATTATGCCCTAAATGAAACTGCAACTCACGGCTGAAATCAAAATTTGCTTGATTTTCGATTGATAATGGTGTGTGCACGGATGGACGCGGACGGCCTTTGGAGGTCCTAAGGTACTCCGCACCGTTACAGGCGAGGGAGTAAGCCGTTTGACTCTCGGGTACTAACTCACGGTCGTAGCGCACTGGGTAAGACGACTGACGCTAACTCTGTCTGGTCTCCCAGACACAGGCTCGAAGCCTACCGGTGCCTGTGGGATTTTTGCGACTGCAAATACTATGCGCACGGACGCGGACGGACATTGTGCGTTCTTAAGGGTCCCCGCAGCTAAAAGCTGAACAGCTGAAGGGTACCATCCTGACAAATAACGCACATTCGGTAGTCGTTACCGAAACATGGCTGCGAGGTGAAATTTCTGATGATGACACTTTGTCTCTTCGTATCGCGTTTTTTGACGAGGTAGGCTTTCAATCGGGAGAGGCGTCGTCGTCTTAGTCAAAGAAAACATTGACTGTCATTGCCGGATTCGAGTGAACCACGAGAGAATTTTATTGAAACTACCTTGTTGGGGAAAATACTTTTTGCTACTTGCGGTTGATCGCCGGCCTGATTCACCGCCTTTATTTGTATGCGATCTTGGCAACCAAATCTTGGCAACTTAAAACAAGAAAACAGGTTGTTCGTGGCCGATTTGAATTCCCGAGTTTTATTTATTTATTTATTTATTTATTTGTTTATTTATTTATTTATTTATTTATTTATTTATTTATTTAGTTATTTATTTATTTATTTATTTATTTATTTACGCCCCGCACCTTACCAAACATGTTACGTGGCGCAGGAAATGAACAATGAGATGCGGGCGATGTATTCTACGCTGTAGTATACGAGCTCGCACCGGCTGCACGTCAGCCACCTCCTCGTCATCGTCGATGGTGGGAGATCGCAAATTGTCCACTCGTTTGTAACAATTTATGTTATTATTTATTCATTTATTTTTATTTATTTATGTACTTTCAGGGCCATTCGGGCGCTAGAGAGAGGATAGGGTACAAAGTACAAAAATATTAAAATCAAGCAACAAGCAACAATTAAATGAAAATGGCAAACAATCTCAGGTTATACAGCCAAGAAGTGCGTTTTTGAACGTGGAATGATCTGTGATTTAGACAACAGAGGGCGAAGGTGGTTCTAGTTCCTGCTGGTTCTGGGTGCAAAAGAATCATAAAAAAAGGTTAGTCCTTCATAACAACTGGGATTAGCGCTTTAAAGAACAGGACACACGTAAGAGAAAACGGACAGGACTGGCGCCATCTCGCTTAACAGCATTCATTGACCGGGTATGGCCGGGGTACAAAGCTGGCCCAAGCTTTGTGTGCTCCGCTATGCTTAACGAATTCCGTCCTACGTATTTTTTTTACCTGAAATATTGAACCACCTCAATCTTACCAGAACATATGAGTAAGATAATTTGTAGAAGTCACTTCTAATGCTCACAGGTCTATTGTTGCGATGATATTGAAAGATTGACTTCGAGGTGCTTTCTTCCAGTCGACCACAACAAAAAGAAATTTTTCTACAATGTGGCTGAGTGTTCGAGAAGTTGTCGTGAGGAAATCTAAAATTAGTGTACGCGAATTTTCCCTGTCCACACTTTAGGTGGCAACAACCCTAACTGTTCTGGCCATTGAACTTACCTGCCTATTGTATTGGCCTGGACTGCATTTTACATCTGCATAAAAAATAAAAATTTTATGACAGTGCAAAAGACTCCCATTGAAGTGGTCATTGCTGTTTGGGGTCAACGAAATTTCAGTATAGATTCAAGTATGTATACAGGCAGCTACTTATTCATGGCCACTGTAAGGATATTGTCGTATTAAGTACCTTGCTCCAGGAACTCAAGCTATCTAAAGTTAAAATGAGAACGATTTGGAAAAAAGTCTACAGATCAGTATACGTTGCCTGTGCATTTTACGCATACACAGAATACGTAGTCGACCAGATTTAGGGGAAATCCCCAAGGTGGAGTAAGTTTCTGTGAAGGAAAGTTTGACATTCACCTAAATGCAGCCATACGGCTAAAAAGGAAAGCTATGCAGCTTCCTCAGAAACTTCGCAGTCGAAGAAAAATTCGTCCTGGTCCAGGATACGTAGTGGTCTCAAATGTGCTCCATTTTTTTTCTTGAGGTAAACAAATTTCGGTCATTGTCTAAGAAATAAAACTTTACAAAGAATGACCGAAAAAATTTAAACTCCACAATTTTGGTGGTTTCCACTTTTCTAGCCTCCATTTTACTATTATATTTTGGTTGTAGATATAAAGAGTGTGTCATGATGGTAAAAAAATTTGAAACACCTCTAATTTCAAATCAAGTACCCGCACAAATACAAATAATGAAAACGAAGGTCGTTAGAGTACAGACGACTGGTTTTTCTCAAAGGGTTAATGGTAGTGTTGCATCAGTTCCTTGTTTGTAATTTTCTACTTGGCAAGAAAACGTGTTTCTGAAGGCTACGTCACATTTCAGCCCTCACAGGAGATTTTTTAGCTTTGCGAAACTAAAATATTGCGCCAATACACCAATTTTCTGTGTTGTGAATGACCCCACAGCGAAGAATACCACATTTTACGCGGGAAATGTTATTGACTTGACCATAGCATTCGGAACACAGACAGCTCGGCTTAAATATGTGGTAAAATTTTAAGCGAAATTTTTTTGCAGGCAGCGCGTGAAAATTCTCATGAGAAATAAAAGATTTTCCTGAGTAGATATCCATACAACCTCAAGAAATGTAAACTACTCCTTTCCAACAAATTCCAAAGTATCCTCACAAACGCAACATTTGTTGTATTTACACAAAATTGAATGGCCCGGTCATTGATATGATGCCGAATAAACTTCGAAGCAGTTTGGGTGTCATTTGGTTGCTCACATTCACAAAACGTCCAGTCCAAAGGCGCCCAACCATTACTTATGGGTTTTTTTTTGTGAAAGCATGCAGTCAAAGTTGACTGCCTGAGATGGGTTGTTTGCGGGGCCGGCTGTAGAATATTGGTGTACCAGTCAGTAGGTATCATTTACTTAGCATTCTGCCTGAAAACACTGAAGTGGCTTCGGTAGGTCTTCTGTGCGTTACGTTCTGCTTGTTACTATCAGCGTGCAATGGGAGAGCTGACGACGGGAGTGAAGTTAACTTGTGGCCTCTCACTGGTTTGGTTGCATTCTTCGACTTCCGCCACGTGCATTGAACAAGCGTCGGCGTCCACCCCCTACAACTGCTCAGTTCAAGTTGGCGCTACGGAACTCCTCTTGCTGTAGAACGCCTCGCATTATGAAGTCTCCTTGCCCCAGCCTTTTCTTCCCCGCCACAGTTTTTGTTCTGGGGCAGTTGCGGGATCGGGGAAGACAATTGCTTCATGCTTACAGCGGTGAGGTTAAAAGAGTTGCCTATAAAATTTAGGGCAGCAATAGTTAACCGGGAAGAATTTCATAAAATACGGAAGGTTAAAGTTGCTGTTATAAGACCGAATACAGAGCATTAGAATCGGCACTACACAGGCGTGGCCAAAATAGGTGTACGAGTATTCCACAAATAGTTAGTATACACCGAATAGCGAAATTTCACAAATGCCCTACTCCGTATTTCTAGAATTCGTAAATTTCATTTGTAATATTGCAAGAAAGAGCTGGCCTGCTGTTATAATAAAAGGCGGCTACGTAAAAATTTCGCGTTTGTGTTTTTCAAAACATAACATACTTTGTAAAACACATGTCTCATGCTTGTGCTCCCCGTGTTGCACAATATTTATTTTTTAACTTGTTCAAACGAAGACCGTCACCAATGAGTACTCATAAAGATTTACTGCCCTGGTTGGGATACAGTTCAACGTGTGTTGTAAGTGAACGTCCTAGCCTGATGTTAGGTTTTGTGATCGGCAATATAATTGCAGTACCTAAGTATTTTTCGCAAGGATTGTCAATGTGTGCACATAAACGCCTCCAAAACAAACAAGCGTTCGATGGCGTCAATATGTATAAAAGCTTTTGTTTCAGCTTGTATTACTAGGGATTGTGTAATATTTACTGCTCCAGTATAAAAATAGTTTGGTACAATTGCTTATGTTTTCGGCAGCGGGGAAAATAAGGGTGGGGCGTATGTGATCTCTTCTAAGTCGTGCTACATGCTCTGCTTTACCTCTTCGGTAAGTTGAGTATTTGAGTTTTGAGGTAAATTTCCTACCATAAAAAAATAATGATGAGGCAACAGATAATGATAGCCCTGTAGGCTGCGTAGAGAAGCAAATATTGTCGCTAAAACTTTGATTCCGGGGTGAAATGCTCTGGTGAGGTGCTTGTCGCTTGGATGTATTATAATTCACTCTATTCTCTTGCAACACAACGGTAAGAAACGCGCAAGTTGTTGTTGTTTATATCAGAGAAGGGTTATGAGAATATAAAAAATCAAATAAAGCCACTTTGCGCCTCATCTAAATGCCTATTCTATCAAAGATAGAACATGCGTGTACACGGACATTTGTTTTCGTAAAATTTTCGCGCTTTATACGCAAGCCTGGTAATATCCCGAAAGGGAAACTAATCTTTTCCTGGTATGTGTACTTTGCGAGAAAAAATTGTATAGGCTCCTCGGATGACGTGCTGCTTCAGCTGGCAGCCGTTTTTTTCCCAAGAGTGTTTGCGCCCGCACCGCTGTAATCGTTCTGTCTATACTTGTGCAAAACCGCAAAACCTAAAACTAATAAGAAGAACAAGCATTGTCCAGTGATCCAGACATATAGAGGGAAAGTCACAAAATACGCCCATTGCAAGCTTGTCGCCTGTTTTGCCGCCTCCCACCATTGTATCTCTAGTAGGGTCCAAGTTGAAGTGGCAGGGATTTTCCGTACGGTACACGTAAATACATCGGTATCAGATGATTTGAGTAGATAAAACAAAAATATAGGAAACAAAATTACAAATTGTGCGTTTTTCACCATTTCGATTATTTAAAAATAAAGCGAAAAAAGGCCGGCCTCAATTTTCTGGAAAAGTTTAGAAATGAGACTCCTAAAGCAGTACAATCACACTGCAGAAAAATGAGCTGCGTTATGTTTTTATATTTTAACTTTTAAAGCGCCGTGCCATGTGGCACATACTGCCGTTGCTTCTAGGACCCTGTTTTCTACAGAACAGGGTCCAAAACAGGGCGCATTTTCCTACCACATCAGACAAGGTTGAACGTTTTCAATTTTTTTGGTACATTTGAGGTGTTCGACTGGAGATGCGAAATCTGGCTACGATCATGACTAAGAGAGAGCGAAAAACACGTATTTTCAGGAATCACTTTTTTTATGCAGAACAAGGAGCAGGTTGAGAAAACATTTGTGGGGGCATGTCGAATACCATGCGGATGTGTCCCGTTCCACATCCAGAGCTATATTGAAACTACAGCACCACCAAATGAAAACTGCAGACCAGCACAAACCTTCTCACACCCTTTCCCACCCCGCGTTCCCCGCGCAATTCACGGCTACATTTAAACACTGCCCAAAATTAGGCCCACTGTTTCACGCGTACGTGCACCAACGCGCCACTTACCCCATACAAAAATATTGTATGGTCGGCTATAGAAAATCCTTTTTATGGTCGTATTTAGCTATTTGGCCCAATAATCTTTAGACTTTTCTATGGCTGTCTTTAGCGATTCGTATCGCCATTCTTATGGGTGTCTTTAGCTTCTTCTATAACCAGTTCTACGGCTGTCTTTAGCTATTCTTATCGACATTCCTATGGTTGTCTTTAGGTTCTTCTATAGACGGTTGTATGGTTGTCTTTAGCTATTCGTATTGAAATCCCTATGGGTGTCTTTAGCTGCTTCTATAGCCGGTTCTATGGCTGCCTTAGGTCTTTGGATATCGCTATGGCTATAAAAGAATCTAAAGACACCCATAGGAATGTCGATAGGAATGGCTAAAGACAGCCATAGAAATGTCTAAAGATAATTGGGCCAAATAGCTAAACACAACCATAAGAAGGTTTGTCAATAGCCGACCATACAATATTTTTGCATGAGCTGCAGCCAGAAGAGAATCACCATTACTTGAAACACAGCGACAGCAGCAGCCGCTGAGAAATTATTAGCACGTTGCCATGCCAGCATAGAGCCTTGCAGATCTCTAGAACTTATCCTGTGGCACTTAGGTGCATTCTGTAATATATGCTCCGTGAACACTTCAGCGATATAGGGGGAGCGCGAGGTTGCGATTGCAAACACTTCGCCAGTTTTCATTCACAAAAGGCTTAAACACAGGCATTCAAGGAAAGCAAAATCAAGGGGTTTATTCATTCCATTCATCACATAAATGGCTACTATCTACGCTACTTCACCACCAGTAAACAGTTGTTCACATACGCCGATCGAAAAACACAGCACACGCATTCCAACACCTTGGCTCACGCTTAAGTGACTCGCTCGACAGCCACACTACGCGGCACATTCCCCGCGAACGTCCGCCGAGACACAAATACCTACAGGTGCTGGGTAGTCCATAGAAAAGAAAGCACTCAGAAGTCGTTCATTACACTCAGTACTCAACGCACACAGCTGCAAGTTCGGTGGCTAAAATGGAAATGCACTCTCAATAAAACAATGAAGATGGTCGCACACAATGCAATGATAAAAAAAACGTTTTTCCAAGTTCACTCAATTAGTTCCTAGTGAGTTTTCTCAGTTCGCGAAAAAATTATTTTTGTCACATCACCGCGGCCGAATCTTCACTTCTGTCTACGTTGCAGTGCCCATGTGGTGCAGGGTAGTTTAGAAAAGTATTCGTGAACACCAAAAAAAGTCCTGCATTTCTCGCACTATAGAGTCTCTTCAGTTCGTAAGATCACTCACCCTAGAGTTTTGCGTACGATGAAATTCCTGTCACAGTATCGCAGGTATCCATTTTCCCATGACTTCAAGTTGATGTTGAATTAATCGTAACACTGTCACAGTAAACACCGAAATTCACGACACATTTGCTTGGCATCACACCATCTACACGAGCACATTGCCGTCGAGTCGAAATTCCCAGCACCAGGCAACACGTGCCATTGCCGCGCACATGAACAAGGAGACGAAATGTGGCTGACTGAGTACATCCAGGTATAAGCAGGTCCATCGCGATAGCAAATAGTGCGGAGATACATGCCCAGCTTTCGATCTTTTTCTAACTTGTTTGCTGGTAATTTTTTTTTTTTGGTAAGTACAAGATCGCTTAACGTTTTGTTTTCTTCATCCGAAAAAAGTTGTATCTGTTCTCAGTACTCAGGGAACATTGTCTGCCACTAGCATTGCTGCGCGCAGGAATACTAACACAGCGCGGGCCGCACGGCCGTGTCCTTCGGTACCCATCGCCAAAACCAGTATGTCAAACAAACAAAAGAAAATAAAACAGGAAGCAGGGGTGTCCCCTCTACCCTTTCATCGCTTCCCAGAATTTCTTCATCGCGCCTCCTTCGCCGGGCGTGGGTCGCTCTCCCCCTTTCTCAATGACTAATCTGAAAGTGGGGTCCGCGGGAGAAAGAATGCGGTTGTTCGCAGCTTCCACCATATTTCTGAGAGAGCGTATACTGGGCCGCGAAAGTTATTTCCAATCTTCTTCGACGCTGTGAGGGCCGTTTTCATAGAAGCCCGCTTTTTCACTTGACCGCGGCAGCGAAGGGCCACAGAGGAATAATTCTACGAAATTATACGTCTTTCGGTCAACGTTCATTTGCAAGCTTTGCGGACGCGCAGTATCCAAAGTTGCAACCTGAATTTGAGCGTTAATCAGTAGCTTCTTTTAATTGTACTTTTCCCGTATTGTTGGTATAATAAGTACCTAACCATATTGAACAAATACGTTCATATAACCGGCCGATCAACCTCATCATCGTTATCCAATCTGTGTTGGAGATGTAGCTAGGTAAATCATGAGTATATGAAGTTCGCGTCATAAGTCATATTGAAACCAGCAGAATAGGATTTAATGGTTGCTCGAAATATACCTTTATAGGCGAACCATTTTCGATTAGCGGCTGGAAACTTGGAGCCGTATGATACTATGTAGTTAGTTAAAGAAGTCTTTATGGATGCAGGCTTGTCAGTTCTGCGCCAAATGCTTTCTTAATGCCGGCAAAATGTTGCTTAATTATCACACATCTAAAGGTTTACAGTTATATATTGTACTGTACCCAGCAGCAGAAGCTTTTATGGCTGCCTCACTTTAGCTTTAAAGCAAATTCTCTCCAATAGCTGGAAGAAGACATCCGTATGGTTCCAAGTTTGTAGACTTAGAGCTAAACAACGGCCCATAGCCAGCCAAATGAGTTTTTATGGCTTTCTCTCTATAGCTTTAGGACGAACTATTTTCAATAGCTGGCAAAAGACAGCTGAATGGCTTGAAGTCTGTAGACTTAGAGCGAAACAACGGCCTATAGCCAGCCGAATGAGCTTTTATGGCTTTCTCTTTATAGCTTTAGGACGAACTCTTTTCAATAGCTGGCAAAAGACAGCTGAATGGTTTTGAGTCTGTAGACTTCAAGCTAAAAAATGGTCTATACCCAGCCAAAAGAGCTTTGCCGCGGCTGGTCTATAGAACTAAAGCCATACATATTTCTTTAGCTGGCTACAGTTACCTGAATAGCTGTGAATCTATAGACTAAACACATTAGGATGTTCTATACTCGTCTAAAGAGAATTGTATGGTTTACAGTCTTTAGTGCAGGATCTATAAAAACTTCAATAGCTGGCTATAGCCTAATTTATGCCTTTTTATGGGTGACCATAGAGACCCATAGGCGGCCATAGCTCACCATACATTTTTCAATAGACGCACATAAGGCATTTTTGTATGGGACCCCCTGTCATTGCAACACAGCAGTGAGCGAAGCTGCTGAAGAGCTCGGCCCTAGCCATCCAGAGCACGCTGGTGAAGAGGGCCCATTTCTTTAGCACGTACCAGGCTGCCATGAACTGAGGGCTGGGCCCATCCGAAGAGCGTGTGAAGGAGGCACTTTTTCTGGCATAAAGTTTAATCCGTCACTCACTCGGTGTGTCGGTTGAGGGATGGACTCCGTGGCGGGCGGGTACCAGAGAGCACATGAAAACGCCTTCAAATATCTACCACAGATGACTAACAGCGACGAACCGGAACTGGGTATTTTAAGGAATTCCGACCTAGCGGCAATCCAACAGCGTGGTATTATTTTGGATCGATTTGTATGACGAATATGCCAAGGCAAATCTTAATGGCCACAAAAGTTGGAAGACGCAAAAGAACAAAACACATTTCAGTTATTTTAAATATTGTACTTGTTTAAAACCAAATTCTAGAAAAATGCACTGCTTTTATGTGCCGAAAGAACAGCCACTTCTATCACGACAGCCCAGCACGCGGAAGCCTCTTCGGAATTTTTTTATCCTGTCCTGATCGGAGCATGAGTAAGTAGCTAAAGTTTTCGTAACGTTTTGTGAAGAGCATTTATTTTTGTGAAGCGCATTTAGAGGGTGTCTTGTTGTTTACTAGATTAGGTTGATGACAACTGTTGCAGAACAAAATCGCTTCAATCATGTTTGAGTGCCTTTGAGGGTAGTACGTATACATAAAACTGAATTGAAGTTCTTGTAGCATTCGCTATAGGACCGAACTTGGAAGTTGACACCGTCCAACAGAGCACAACAAACTTGGCAGGCGCGAATGATCGTTAACCTTTCTCCAGGTACGTAAATCTGAAGGATACACAAAACTGAAGATAAAACACCAAAAGTGGAGAACATTACACAGCGTAAACAGCCAAGTGTCATAAGGCACCGGATTCTTCTTCTAACAAGATATGCTCACGAGCTGGAGGCATCTTACATGATGTGCCCGTCGCTGTCGCCGGTGATTTGTGTCTTGCGTTGTGCAAGCACGCTGCCTTATTGGATATGACTATGGTTCAGAAATTACGTACTCTCAGCGAAGACACAGGACAACGCGTCGGTGAATAGGTCGTAGTGTGCACTTCAAAAGGAAATGCGGCCGTCTGGCAGGAGTAGTAGCTTTTTAACGAACGCATTCTTTCGGTTGTACAATCTGGACACATTTTTTAGCCGACAAAAGTTTTGTTGAACTGCCTCTGTTTTTGCTTAAGGAAAAGAGCGCACATACAAAAATTTAAAGCAGTTTTAGGTAATGCGAAACCTGCAAAAAGCGGGGGAGTGATTCATCAAACTGGTGTGGCGCCCCTTTTTTCTAGTTTCCGTATTATTCTGGCATTGATACTGAAAGAAGTCAAGAGAAGGTACCGAACCCCAAGAAGAGAGCCACAAAGATATGCCGGATTTAGTTTTCATTACGTTGAGAATATAATGCGTGAATTCCTAAATTTTCTTTATTTTTTTTATTGTGCACCTTTTTGCTGCATAGAACGGCAGCCTTAGTGGCAACATTGATTCCCAAAAATCACCCACAACACTTTGCTAATGAGTAACGTGTGCGTTTGTTACGCATTGGGACTGACATCCGCCTCGAAGCGTCTGTTCGGGTGCGTGACACTTCGTGGCGGCGGTGACTAGATACCGTGATACCGGACAGGCTACGACGACAAGCCGAGCCCTTAAGATGATCCGCACCTTATAAAATGGTAGAAGTCCAGCCTTTGTGTTGGAAGCGCCAAAAAAGCTCAACCTTTGTTGGTGTAGCCATAAAATGCGTACCGATTCTCCATCATAAACTCGCCAAATAACAGAAGCGGCAGTTACACAGAACATAAATGGAGACGCGTCTGGAATGCAAAAGTTGAGCCGTTTAGACTAATACTCTTAAAACATATTGCGACATGTAATTAGATGTTATGTTGTCGTGGTGGTGTAGTCTCGTTTTCCCAATTTTTAAGAAACTTGAAAGGGGATTTTTTACTTTTATTTTCATTTCGGGCTGGTTGCATAAAAAAAGGGGTCAGTATTTCTTCCTTTTTTGTTTTGTTTCTAAATTCACCTTTTCACGTGTGTTTATGGGTGCCTGGCGGGCATTACTTACCTTTTACAGGTTTGTCACTCCTGCAGATGCAGATACCGCAGGCGTCGAAGTCAGCAACAATGTAACGTGTAATTGGGATTCACAAATTTTCGAAATTTTTCTGTACTGCACAAGCCAAAGATTGCGTGGTATGTTGTGTCATGCCGGTCTAGTAGTTTGTTTCGAATCACGTATAAACTCAGCTCTTTCACCATTTCATGCCGGAAAGCAGGGATTTGAAAAGAACTACAGCAGCCGCCGTAAACATCGGAATTACAAAGATTTCATTGATAAGTGGACACCTTCAAACAAAATGCACTTCACTTTCCAGGTAACACTTTGCTCGTGCATAACTCCTACAAATCCCGTGAAAAAGGTAGCCCAGATTCACTGGCTTGAACTCTCGACAGCTGATGTTGAGAGAGAAGATTTCTGGCATTCCCTAATGACGATATGAAGCCTCCTAGAACTTCTCACAGCCAGCACAAACATTTGCACAAGATAAGAGTGCCTGAGTGGCTATTTATTGGCGCGAAGCGTCCGCCGTTTTCCGGCGTATGGATTCACCCGGGAAACTGCTGTCCTCGTTCAAAATCTCCCTGCCGCTCACGACGGGTGGCTTCTCCTTTCGGAGGGCGCACGACTTAACCCGTTTTCAGAGCATTCCAGAAAGGACGCCCAATACAGATGGTGCAATTCTGCCAAGGCAAGAGAGGGTGATTGGGCGTTTTCTGCGACAAGGAACGTTGGACGCAATGCTGCTCAGAGCAACAAACTTCCAAATACCACAATCTCGATTATCATAACTAGAATTTTGCTAGAGTTATCTGGACAAAATTCAGTGTCTCTGACAAGAGGATCCCAGACATGGTGACTTGCGTTCAAGCAGAATGGTCCGACACGAGCGCATTTTAACTTTGAGCGCAAAACACGAATGTTTTCATCACTCTTGCCTGTTCTTTCAGGCTCCTAGGCTCTATTTCTCTGCGCGAGCGTATCTAATCCCACACGCGAGGCGGTTTGATAGCATTTGTCCATTTTTGCTGCGGATACTTGCGTAGCTTCGACTGTGCTGCGGAGCATGGCGCTTGCTCCCAACCTGTCTAGGCTATGCCCTCTCCTCATCACTGCGCCCGCCTCACCACGCCTAGTCCTAGGAAATCTCGATTAAGAAAAGCTTTGCTGTTAAACGAAGAGGCACGTGTACACGCATGCTGGATCTCCCGCTCAAAATGGGGCATAATTGCTCACTTCGTGGTCAATGCAGTCGAAAGATACCCTTCTTTCGTACCTGCCACTTAAATACGTCTCTCCTCTCACCTGCCTACCCATTACGCTCTTCCTCCCCCGTCTCGTCCTCCCTCTCGTGATAAACACTTTGGAGGTTCGCTAAAGTCGATTCAGATTTCCCGCGTTCCCCTGCTCAGAGCATCTATTCCAAAAGTTTGTTACTTGGAATGCAGCGACGAGGGCTATGCACTGGCGCGAGAACTTTTTTATATTTCTGGCTCGAAATAGTGCATTGCAGGCATTTTTTAAATTTGCGATACCAAAAGAAAACAAAACCACAGGTTCATTTTCAATAAAAGGAAACTGCTTGTAATAGTTATGTTTTTATGTTTCACCTCAAATGGGGATAATGTTTTATTTTTGCTCGAAATTATGGACGCGTATAGATGATGGTTGCATATTTAATAGACTGTAATGGTATTGCCTTTACGAACTTGTCCTCTAAAAAGTTGAGCCCTACTTCACACCTACTTTTACCAGTAAATCGCTTTCTCATTATAAAAACATGCTACCGTCGAGGTCTAATGATGCATGTCATGAAAGAAAAACAACTATTTTACCTGAGCGCGCTTTGGCCAACATTCGCTGTTGCAAGTGACGGAAGTTTAGGACCACTGAGTATGTGTAAACTAGGGTACAAAACAGGCAATGTGGACACCATATTCCCTTTCAGAAAAATTATTTCAGGGTATGATAGAAGCCTTGCCATGTTTTATTCAGGGTTCTAAAAAACACGCCGTGAGGGGTATAGATACTGCTCATTGGTTGCAGTGTTTTTTAAACTATATCAGTATGCAGGAAACCAGGTATCACAGAGTAGCGTATCAATAAACCAAATGGGAAACTGAAATCCTAAATATCATTTGATATTCGCCCATATAAAGCGCTTCACTTTGATTTTCCTAAGGGCGGGTTTCAGGCGGTGAGAAAGCTGCACAGCCTAATCGCTATTTGCGCAATTACATTCCATGACAAACTGCCATCAACTCATGTTTTCCGGAAGGACGCGCAAATACGAACCTCAACTAGAAAACCAGTGACGATAGAAGGTGGACAAGTCTGCCGTCACACAATCGGTAACAACTGTGAATATTTCACGGTCATTCTCTGGCTTTTGTTTTTTTAAAGAAGAATACTACAGCTTTTATGATTAATTTTCTGCAAGCAAGCATTGATGAGCGCATCCTAGAATGTTGTATACTGGCAAACATCAGTAGAGAAAATGTGCGTTTTAAACACGTGAGGAAACAGGAAAGGTAATCTGAGGGTTCAACACCTGCCTCGCAACAGAGTTTCCTTAGGTATAAAGACTGTGGAAAAAGCAGCCTGGGAGGTCTTTAAACGCACAGCTGCAGTACCAAACTCTTCTTTATTTTAATTGAAGGAATAAATGTACAAAAAACGGAATGGGGGAATTTTTCGTTTTCACATTTTTAAAGAGAGCTGCCTTATGATACTTTGCTATTGTGGGAAATACAATATAAGTCCACGCGGAGGCAAACTCCAAGGTTATTTCCCTTAAGGGAAACGACCTTGCAGGGGGCCATTACGTTATGCTGAGCAGTGTGTGAAAAATAAAACAAGTCAGAGAATAAGCCTAAACTGAAAGAAGTTGAACCGCCGTATAGTCGAGTATAGCGTCATCGCGCTGCAAGTGCGACGTGTTTCCGGTGTTGCACCTGGAACTAACACATTTGCCGCCTTTTACGGAAAAGCGGCAAGACCTCCAGATAACCAGAGTTAGGCTGAGCCTTAAAAGAGCGATCATTTCCAATTCGGAAGCGTACAGAGCCCTTCGTGAAACAGCGATTACACGCCGGGCGATTTTGAAGGACTTCAGTTCACCAAAGGGACATCTACGCAGGCTACTGTAAACATCTCTACTGTTGTGCAGAGTTTGACAACTATGGGCTCGCGTCTAGTGGCAATCATGCTCTTCTGTGTGCAAGCTGTACAAGGGCAAAATGCAACTGGTAAGTAAAAAACTCTTGCTACTTTTTCATTAATGATTTACACTGCAATTACTTTCTCTTTATGCATACTGACTAGAGCAGATAAGAATTCTTGTTGAGAATGTGTTGCGAGTGCGCATACCCCATAATCAAAATATATGCTGTGATCAACCGCGAAGATAGGTCCTAGCGGAGGATTGAAAAACACGACTGGTGGGCGTCGGAGCACTGGTAAATCTCTAAGGTACGGGCGTCTTGTTCTCGACCAGCCCGGGCGATCCTATCGATATTTTGTTAGGGGTAATGTTAGTGGACAAATATGTTATATCCGGCTTTTATTATGTCTAAAGGTTTAGTCCAAAGCCCATACCGAATGATCGGGCCATTAAAGTGGCCGCGCCGAAGCAGTTTTGGAGCCCTTTTAAATTTACCATTCAATTTCAATTTAACATAAATTTAAAGACCAATCATACCTATTCATGCTGCGTAATCATGCAATGTTCGTAATAAATTTCATCCGTCCCCGAAGAAAGAGTATTCATTGTCGCGATTAAGATTGTAGATGGTAAAAACACAAAAGTAACTAAATAGGCAACAGCAAGCCACTATATATAGAAACACATCAGGTAACTGAGTACGCAAAGTTAATTATGTATAGAGCTAATACACGTCTGACCCAACCTACCAGAATCAGTCACCCCGAGCTTCCGTCGCTCTTTGACGCGTGGTTACGTTACAAATGCCGCGATTAAATTGTGTTTGGTATGGGTGTCGGTGCCAGTACTCGTCGCGGATAAAAAAATGTGAGAAATGCTGCGAACAAGATGATCTAACCTTAAGCCGCAGCCATTACCCATGTCCTTGCTGCCATGCATGAACAACAAGCAGCGTACGCACAATCACGCAGTTAATACAAAGAGAAAAAAGAACCCAGTTGTAGAGAACGTGGAGACGTCACCTTTGAGGCCCCGAAAGAAACGTCCGCCGTCTGCTCTGCGTGACGTTTTACTGAGGTAGCTTCTCGTAGGAAAGATTGGCGTCAGTAGCCAAGCGCAGCAAGAGTGACTTGGTCGTTTGGTTTTCTTCGGTAGCCCAATCTGTCATCGCGTGGCATGCGGTACCTGGTGGACACTGGTTGGTGTCAGGACGGGGCAGTCATGATGACGGAGTTGAAGGAGAAGAAATCTTTTTATAGAAGTATTTACATCTCGGTATTAGAGAACGGGCAGTGTGCTCCTGCGCGTGAGAGATTAAATAGGCGCCGTGGGTACATTCCCCGTTATCATTTTTCTCGGCTGACGTCAGGACGCACCAATAACAAAATTCATGGCACTGATAGAAGCGCCCCCGCGCACAAACACACACACACACGAGAGACCCGCTTTTCTCCTGCTCAGGTGAGCGTTAGGTGGGCCCCGCCGTGGCAATCCGCCCGGGGTCGGAGCCTCCTTTGTCCTGGTGATGTTGCACCACCGTGAAGATGTCTTGCATCCCTCTGTCATAACATTCGTAGGGTGGCTTGTTGAAGACGTCTCTAGCGTCGTCAAACACGCCACAAAAAGGGCATGACAATGAGGTGCGGGCACTCCGCCGAAGCTTGCAGTGCGGGGCGCCAAGCAATGCTATTGTTAGCACCGCTGCTGGCCGATTAGCGCTCCAGGGGCCACGAGGTCGCTGAAAGGCACCGGGTCGTGAAAAATAGATGAGGAAAGACTGGCAGCATGTTTTTACTGGTTAACCCGAGCGCTGAAGCCGGGTTGCGTAACAGCATCGCCACAGCCATGCTTCATGCGTCATAAAAAATGTTTTTTTACTGACCTGCTACGAAAAAAGTTGTCACACGCTCACAAAGCTGTTGCTTTTGTTAAAGGCACACTGAAGGGATTTTTAAACATTATGAGATTATTTAGGCAAATTCTAGCCTGAAGTTTGTAGGCCATGTTTCAACCACTCTCGGTGCGTTTGCACAATTTCAGGTAGTACAAACATCAATTTCGGGGTGCTGCCCTCCCTTCTGCGTGATCCTTGCGAAATATGGCGTTTCGTGTGACTCTTACGCGAGTACGATTGGCTACACTGGGCTGCTGCGCGGCTCACCGACCCTAAGATAGAGTCAGTCGGGAGGCCGCCGGCGCGTCGTCGCAATTCGTTCGGTCCGCTAAAAGTAAGCCACGAAACTTTTGTTGCTGAAGGAATATGACATTAGTTTTTTTTCGTTTGCAGGGTGTACCAAGCTTAGTAAAGTCTATAAATTTTAAGTACCTCCACACAAGTACAGGTATGACGCTTCGGTGTTTGGCACGCAAGTAAAACTCTAAACAAAGATGAAGGTAGTTATTATTATTGGTAATACAGAAATAGAATCAAACAGAACTTCTGTTGTGAGGCGTGAAAGCAAGGTACGCGAAGCAATTCTAATAGCGGAGCTTTTTAATCTTGAGCTTAGTCCGGAAGCGTTAGCAAAAAAAAAATGTAAAGGAAAAGCTGCGCCCCCTGTCTATAGTGCACCACCGAAGATAGTGTATCATAACAGTGAAGCCTTCTTTCGCGCCTGCTTGAGTGTAAGCACAGGGGGCGTATGCATATGCGCACCCATTTCTACAGCATTATAAAGGTTATAGTCTCTTTTGGGATACTAATGCATAAAAATATTGCCGCAGGTTAAAGTAGGGATGCAAACCTGGAGAACCAGCGCAGCTAGCGGGCTACCTAGCTTCCCTCCTGGTATTCGCTCACAATGTGCGAGCCGACCGGAACGGCCGTGTAAAAACCGGCTAAACTGAACCTGACTCAACCCTGAGCTTTGCCCAAACAAACTATTGCAAAACCTAACAAAAGTTTGCACATCGTAGCAAAACCTAGCGAACCGTAACAACGCCGGAAGAAGCTAGATCGACCCCAGCCCAGCACCACTAATGTAAGTGGCGCCATTTTCTTTTTTATACTCGGGGATTAACACAGCGGTCATCAGCACAACCACACATTTGCGATTGCTTTTTTGTACCTAAGGAATGCAGTTGGTAGATATAAGGTATTTTTGTGAATTTAGGAACGCTTACTGCACAAGCTTTATTCAATAAATAGTTTTCTAAGCTACTAAGAATATCGGAACTAAAAACTTAACAAGGATATACGGTATATGAGTTATATTTTGATCCGGGACCACTCTAGGGCTATGACCGAATGGTCGGGAGCGCAGGGTGCACTGTGTTGCTGTTAGTTGAACTCCTATATAGGACTTGTTTTGTTTTGAATCAAAGATTTAGTGTTGCCACTTACGACGTCTGCTACACGAATGCGCCGAAGTGTAAGAAAAAACGCTTCCCCTGGCCAGAATCAAATCAGAGTACCTCGCGTTACCACGTCGGCGTCTATCCGATTGCTCCGTTTCGACTTGGTCGAAGCGGTTTGGAAATCTTAGACGGCAACTAAATAATTCGTCCCATAGCAGCTTTGCGTTTAACCACTGTGGTCTTTTAACAGAGCGGTGCATGGTTTTAGTCGATTTTTTGTAGTGAATGTAATGTTTTGTATACTAAACTCACCATTTTGCCCTGCAACCGTCCTTTCTCCCCGAGAGAGTTGGCAGACTGCGCGCAGACTGACACAGACGCGCTGGCGAGTTCTCGTTGGCGTGGTGTTGACATACGCACCGGCTGCTTGGGTGCACTGTGCGGAATCAGCTGACTCATGGCCTGGTGCCAACACGCCTCTTACTACACAGGGACAAGCCAAGCAAGCTCCACAGGTGGGGCTGAAACGCCTCACAGTGGAGCGTATCTGATGACGAGGAGGTCGTTGAGCCACTTCGCGCGCGTCATCAAGTAAACGTTAGGATTATATTAGGTTCTGGTACGCTTATATGGCGCATTCTACACGCGACAACATTGCAGAATACCGATATGCCGGGTCCCGAAATTTTGAGAATGCCAAAACAACGATAACTTCGGATGCCAATTATGTTGTTGCACCGAACGGATACGGAAGCAGGTTCGAATTATAACCTTGGACATACTCAAATCACATCGCAAATCAAATAGGCCTCGCTGAAGTTGTTACCGCCGCTGAAAATGTCTCATAGTATTTTTTTCTTCTTTCCAGCTATATACATTGAATGCTGCTCTATCGACTCGATAAGCGATGAAACGTGTGTCACTTTGAGCGAGTTTATGCAGTGCAAACAAAACCCTAATTTCGGCAAATTCATTTCAGTGTCATAAGTGGGTTCCCTAAGTTCGTTTCCTGCTTGCAAACTTTTTATGTCAGTCGCAATTATTATTACGCAGTTTTAGCATAGCGTTACCGTGTTTATGTTACCGTTTACCGCGTTTGCGGCAGTCGACTGCGCAGAGCGAGAGTTACCGCGAACGGTAACTTGCAGGCACAGGCTTCACCTTCGCCAGCGGCTTTTGGTAACACGGTAAACGGTAACGCAAACACGGTAACGATATGCTAAAACTGTCTATTGTTGAGGGAACACGGTATATTTATAGTATAGCACAGTATTACCAGTCGTTGATCAAGCTCAGCAGCAGACCAGCACCAGATCTTCAAAGACCAAACTATTCCTCGTCATTTCTTCGGGTACCCACCAACCATCACCATATTGCAACGAATCGTCTTTCCTTTTGGAAGTGCCGGTCTCCCGTAACAATTTAAATTGGAACCTTGGGTTAGTGCGCTTCCCCTATATCATTGTAGCCAATACATTGGCCCTAAAAGGGTGTTTACGAGTGTTCACGTGTATTAATTTACGGATACAATTGCGTGAATGTGTATTGGTATCAGGTAATGTATATATCTATACATATATGTATACATACATATATCTACACATTAAAAGACAAGAGTACGAGTGACCTTTAGTTGGGACACCCGGACCATTAAACAACGCCAGAAGATGGTGTTTATTATGCGTAAGCGATGATGATGGTGATTGAGATAATTGTGAGTACCACTTATAAATGCTGCGAGCACTGATGCGGCGACCACTCATGATAGTGTACCGCTGATGGTACCACCGTTGATAGTATACAGGTGAAGCACGGGTAGCAACACCAAGAGCGCTGGCTGCGTAAAAAAAGAGCTGCCGTAATATATATACACACACACATATATATATATATATATATATATATATATATATATATATATATATATATATATATATATATATATATATATATATATATATATATATATATATATATATATATATATATATATATATATGTCTGCTAGTGTATATATGTATATACACGCGGCGATTGATTCTTCATCTTGTGAAATAGATGATTAGTTTGTATTCCGAGAGGGCGGTTTGATTGGTTTCTCATAGCTTCTTCGCTTGGAGCCTCACCGACGCATGATAACTGTTACTGAGCTGTATCTATATCATTCTTAAACTATAAGTTAAAAAATTTATAGAAAGACACTGCATTCAGCATACCTAAATCTTGCATTAATACCGAAAACATACCGCAGTATTTACGGCACAGAATTTTGGAAGGGTAATAAAATAATAAGCACGTATGAAAATTTCCAATATTCGTTGTGAAGGATTGACTATAGCACTTATACGAGAACACTTGATTCAAACCTTGTTAACCAGAACCAAGAAATTCCACCTGCCAACTGACCCCTACAGTAGAGGACTGCACTATTATAAGGATGAAATGGAGCTTCAAAACAGACAGTGGTGCGTGTGAGAGAAACTTCGTTTGCAGCAACCACACCAACAGCTTTGAATCAAAAGAAGAGTGCGATGACGTTTGCCCATCAAGTAAGTAAATACTTGTGTAGTACGGTGACCACTTCAAGTAGCGTGGCATAACATTACTTTTCTTTGTTTTGTGGGAAAAAAAGTAGACAAAAACGTCTCAGCATACATGCAACATTTCAAAGAAAAAACAGGTAGGCTCCCTTTCCTACTGTTATCTGTTATGTAATCTTTTTTATGTCGTACGCACAGTTATAAGGAACACTGTAAATATTTTACTCAATTAAAAATAATTTTTATCAAACTTGAACTGAACGAAATGGAAGTAACCTTTTTATTTTTTCAAAAAATATCTTTGACAGCGTAATTTTCACGATACGTCCCTGATCATTAGTGCCATAGAAGCTGAAAAGTAAATGCAAGGGCGCGTTCTCAGTTAAATGCTTCGAAATACAGACTTCACAACGGAGAGCAATATTTGGATGTGTAGAACAATTTTCAATTTGCTGTACATAAATACACAACTTCAGTACACAGTGTAAGATCCGAAATCGAAACGTCAGTTGCAATTACACTTGTGCAGGCACAAGTGTAGGCATTCTCTTCTGACTGTTGGAACACAAACGCAGATACGGCGCATTTTAACAGTAGCTACGAGGACTGCAAAGTATTGATATTTTTAATCTAAAAAGTCGTAACCGCGAAGGAGAAAGAATGGGGTGGTTGCAAATGCTTTGTGAAAAAAAAAATCAGCGCAGAAAAGTCCTACAGATGTGTTGCTCCTGGAATTGTTTAGGATAGAAAGGCATTTTGGATAGGCATAAACGACATAGAAAACCATTTTAGATAGCCGTAAACGACAAAGTAAGAAGCGGTTGTTGAAGACATTAACGGGAAGGTACATAGACAGGGATAAAAGAAGGTGAAGGAATATTGAAGAATTTTTAAAATATTCTTTTTTCCGTCCTACGAGTGTTAGCCAAAATTGCTTATTTTGACAATTTTGTTCGCGTGCTCCAGAAAGTTACAAAGGTGGTAGTGAAAGTTTAAATTGATGTTTAGCGGTGCAGCTACAACATTTTTTTGGCGTCATTGTAACAATTATACTGGATGCAAAAGCACAATCAATGCTATATACCACTAAAACTCCTATACTAGTAGTTTTCTGGTGTTCTTCGTACTTAGGGTGAATGCACGATCAGGGCAGAATGAATATTGCATTATTCGGCGCGCACATACCTTGAATAGGGGTATAAAGGTTTACTGTGATGCCGCGGGGAAATTTTCGTTAGGAACTTTTTAATTAAAATTCAGAAAAAAATTTAGCAGTGGCTTACCTCGGCTATGCCACGATATACGTAGCGTGAGTTAAGGCTCAGCTGGTTGTCCTCAGCTTTCCTCGTTGTTTAGGATTAGCTTTATTATCATGCTTACTGCTCCTTCAATGGCACACATACGGTATACGCATTATGTTGACACACGTATAGTTATCAAGCGGCTCCGGGGCAGCGTGACCAATCGCCCCAGAGGTAAGATGGTTCCACAGGCTCACGCCGGTGTTGCAGCGACGCACTAACCATCGGTTCCACATCTGGCCACAGCTCGCATGATCATGAACTGGACCGGGCCGCCAAGTGCGGAACGGAGGTCGGTGAAAACGCTGGGTGCGTGGGGTGTGTCAGAGAAGCCGGGCAGCGAGCGACGTTCTGCGCCCGGTGTGAAGTCACTGCTCCTCGCGCATGCGCAGCACGGCTCTCCAGGAGCCACGAGAAACTGCTCAACCTCTGCCAGTGTAGCTCACGCTACAAAATAGGCGAGTTTATTTCGGGAACTGCAGAAAAACGCGAAAGATATGTGCTGCCCCATTGTGAGTGGCGGTAGATGTGCATTTGTTTGGGGCTACTTAATCCTGGACCAAAAAGGCCGTGTTCACCCTAAGAAAAAAAAGGCAGGAAATCAGAACAACTTTAATTTTGCGTCTATTTTCTCCCTTGCGCCAACCGGTACCACCCTCAGCGGTACCGGAACCGGGCATAGAGAAAGATTGGTCTTCCATGAACCGCTGACTTTTCCTTTCCTGTTGCTCAACATGGCGTGCTCAGCGGTATCAAACGAACTCCAGTTAGTGGCATAAACTACTCTCCACCACTAACCACAGTGATTTAGTTCACGCAAACTGAGTGCCACATGCTTGAAACCCGCGAACCATGTTTGTAAATATTTCTCTACAGACTGTTGTACGCGCCGCTAAAGAAAGCGCTCCCCGAACATTGCTCCCAAAACTACACGTAATTCGGCCCCCCCCAGATGGTTCAGCAAATCGCAGTACTTAAAAAAAGGTAAAGCCATTCCACTCAAGGTGAAAGCTGTCGGAAGTGCAAAACAGTGAATTGCCATAATGGGCTGCAGCGCCTTTATCCGCTTACTGCTACTACCCAACGAATTTCAAATTTCCCACCTTTACAGTGCTCGTGCGCCCCCTTCCTGAATCTGCGCCGGCGGGAGTTACGTTCTTTTTGTGCTTTATTTTCCTCCCGCACGTGCCGGCGTTTCACAGCCACTTTCCTTCGCTTACAATCGTAAAAACCAACCCAAAGAGCGTTCCTGACTAAAGGAACTCGGGCGCTGCCGATTAATTACGTGTGTTTTGAGTCAAATGTACCTACAGATTTCTTTGCGCGAAACAACGGGGAGATGTATGACTTGCGCCAGGGGTTCACGAGTTTGGAATGCTTATGACTATAAAAACCGCTTGGCTTTCATAGCATCTAGGTTACGCCGCGACGTTAGAAGGGCATGTGGCTCTACTTGGGTCCAGCGATCGAGCTACGAGGAAAACGCGAGCCCATAAAATGCTCTGCGACCACACTATCATGATAAATTGAAATGACAGCAACGGAGCGCGTGGCTTTCAGTACATGCCTTGCGTTGAAAAAGACAAGTCTCCTTCTCAAAACGTTGGCAGAGGTCTGAGGCCGCTACATTCTCCAAAGTGATATTTTGATCTGGTGACCAGCTTCAAAATCTTCAAAGCCCTCTTGTGCCCTATATATATATATATATATATATATATATATATATATAGAGAGAGAGAGAGAGAGAGAGAGAGAAAATAAGGGTTGGCAGTCAAGAAAAGCTCACCAACATGAGGGTTCGAGCAAGTTGGTACTCCACAGTGAAAATTTAAAGCGCAACAAATTTAGACAAAAGACGAATGACACAAGGACAAGCGCTACTTCCAACTGGGAAATTTATTTACGAAATAACATATATACACGAAAAGGTGAAAAAATACAAAAAACAGTGCATGTGCGCATCGTCCTAAACTACAGTATGTGAGCACTGTACAGGCGCGCACACGCTCCTCATGCCATGGGCGTACCCAGGAAAGCCAGCTCTTTTGCTGATAACGATACCGAGGTCGTGCTCACACAATGTTTGCCACCACGATGTATCTCAGCCACCTGCACAATCTCCCGGGTGCGCTGATCGGGATCGCGAAAGACGACTGTACATTCATCAAATCGGGTGGTACCGGTTGGCGCTTATGAGTGCCTTTGCGTCCTGTATTTACACACTCTGCGTACATTAAGTATTGCACTTCTTTCGCTGAATTGTTTATTAAGTTTGTTTTCCCTGCTGTCTGTCTTTATCTTGGCCTCAACTAGCTCCGGCTATTGGCCCAACATCTTGTTGCATATTTGTAATGCAAAATTATCTAATAAATATTAAATGAATGAAATGAAATTGAGGCGAACACTTGCAGTTCTGGCAATGACTGGCAAGGTTCCCGCCCGTGTCTTTTTTCGCTCGATTGGCATGCTCACGGAGGCGTTCATTAAGGCACCGTCTTGTTTGTCCATGAAAAGAAAAAGTGCGGGGTGAAGCACCAAAATCCGTACGTCGATTGCACTGCGGGAGTGGTGTATAAGCTCCCATTGTCTTGCCATAGGGCCTACATTGGACAAACAGGACGGTGCCTTAATGAACGCCTCCATGAGCATGCCAATCGAGCGGAAAAAGGCACGGACGGGAACCTCGCCAGTCATTGCCAGAACTGCAAGTGTTCGTCTCGATTTGATGAATGTACAGTCGTCTTTCGCGATCCCGATCAGCGCACACGGGAGATTGTGCAGGCGGCTGAGATACATCGTGGTGGCAAAGATTGTGTGAGCACGACCTCGGTATCGTTATCAGCAAAAGAGCTGGCCTTTCTGGGTGCGCCCATGGCATGAAGAGCGTGTGCGCGCCTGTACAGTGCGCACATACTCTAGTTTAGGACGATGCGCACATGCACTGTTTTTTGTATTTTTTCACCTTTTTGTGCATATATATGTTGTTTCGTAAATAAAATTCTAATTTGGAAATAGCGCTGGTTCTTGTGTCATTCGTCTTTTGTATGAATTTGTTGCGCTTTAAATTTTCACTAAGAAAACCTCGGAAAGCAAAAGGGAGGTTGTAGTGGGTCATAGAAAAGAGATGAATTTTTTTAGTCGAAAAGAAAGCGGAGAAAAACTATCCGCCGGGTGGGATCCGAACCCACGACCTCCAGAATACCGGTCTGTTGCGATAAGCACTACGCTACCGGCGGGGCTGTTTCCCCAGCACTTTCTCGGGCATTTATGTTAAGGTATTTTTGTTTCCTGCACATGGGGGTGGTAGCCAGCGTCACTCGGACTACTCGTGGTGAAGGGGACCTTCTTGTTAACCTCCGGGCCGTGACTCGAGTGTCTACGACATGTCGAGAGTGGTCCACCAGCGTTGAACCCTCTTAAGCTCCCTTTGGCACCAAGACTGCCAGAACAGAGGCCCTCGCTAAGCATGTAGCGAATCAGAAAATTGGGAAATTAGGGGCTCCGTGAAAATGAGACAGAAAATAAGGGTTGGCAGTAAAGAAAACCTCGGAAAGCAAAGGGGAGGTTGTGGTGGGTCATAGAAAAGATGAAGAATTTTTTTAGTAGAAAAAAGAGTGGTGAAAAAATGCCCGCCGAGTAGGATCCGAACCCACGACCTCTTCTTCATCTTTTTTCTATGACCCACCACAACCTCCCCTTTGCTTTCCGAGGTCTTCTTGACTGCACGTGCACGGTTTCACGACCACGCCTTCGGAGGTCCGCAGAAGGGGTCATAGGCTCTACAACATATTTGACTGGGGAAACCCCTTCAATGACGCGTTAAGGCCCGTGATGGTTCGACAGTAGCCTGCTGGATAGTCCCGGTGTAGTAGAGGGCACCCAAAGCCAAACCAGGGAGACAGGTCAATAGGTGGGGTCTGCAGCAGCGTCATCGTGACGAGGTGTTTGTCTCCACTGTTCTTCGGTAGTGAAACGTCGCGCCAGTTGTCGGCAGTCTTCCGCGCGTTTCGTGGCATCACAAAGGGACGTACACTCTGAAGGATTGGGTCGATAGGGTAGGATGGTGTCCAGAGTGCACGATGGCTCACGTCCGTAGAGCAGAAAAGAGAGAGAGAAACCCGTTGTAGCTTGGGTGGCGGTATTATTTGCGTAGGTGACCTAGGGTAGTACGAGGTCCCAGTTCTGGTGATCGTCGGCGACGTACTTGGTGAGCATATCCCTTAGTGTGCGATTGAAGCGTTCTGTCAAGCCGTTTGTTTGTGGCTGATAGGCAGTAGTTGTGGGATGCACGACGCGGCATGCCTTGAGCAGTGCTTCAACAACTTGGGACATGTGCACGCGTCCGCGATCACTAAGGAGCTCGCGAGGCGCTCCATGTCGCAAAATGAAGTGACTGAGAATAAAAGAAGCGACGTCTCCTGCTGCAGCCGTTGGAAATGCAGCAGTCTCGGCATAGCGCGTCAGGTGGTCGATACCGACAATAATCCACCGGTTACCAGCGCGCGTACAGGGCAGATGTCCATAGAGGTCAATGCCAACATGGTCGAAAGGTTTCGCTGGACACGGTAACGGTTGTAAGGGACCGACTGAAGTAGCGGGAGGAGACTTGCGGCGCTGGCACATGGCACATGACTGGACGTACTTGCTAACGAAGTTGTACATGCCACGCCAGTAATAGCCCAAATGGACCCGATGGTACGTCTTCAAGACACCCGGGTGACCGCAGGTTGGGTCGGCGTGAAGGGAAGCACAAATTTCGGCGCGGCGATGGCGCGGGATAACAAGAAGCCATTTACGTCTTTCATCGAGGTAGTTACGGCGGTAAAGAAGGCCGTCATGCAGTGCGAAGTGGGAAGCTTGTCTGCGAAGGGCACGATATCCTTGGCGAGGGAATGGTTCAGAGAGGACGGAAATAATGGAAAAGATCCATGGATCCTTGCGTTGCTCAGTGCATAAATCTTCCAAGGAGAGAACAGAATGAATGCTGTCCTCAGTCAAAACACAGGCAACCTCAGGAGGAAGCGGCGATCGGGACAGAGTGCCAGCGTCTTGATGTTTACGGCCCGACCAATAAATGACGCGTATGTCGAACTCTTGAAGCCGCAGAGCCCATCGCCCGAGGCGCCCGCATGGATCTTTTAAGGAGTACAGCCAGCAGAGCGCACCGTGGTCCGTGATGACGACGAAAGGTCGGCCGTACAAATAGGGTCGAAACTTTCCCAGCGCCCATACAATGGCCAGACACTTCTGTTCCGTCACGGAGTAGTTGCATTCCGCCTTTGTCAACGTGCGACTCGCATATGCGACAACGTACTCGCTAAACCCAGGTTACCGTTGTGTTAGCACTGCGCCGAGGCCAACTCCACTGGCGTCAGTGTGGATCTCCGTGGGAGCGCCCAGATCGAAGTGCCGAAGGATAGGCGGTGAAGTGAGGAGGCGCCGCAAGGTCGTAAATGCGTCATCGCACGCTGGCGACCAGGCCGATAGATCGCCGACGCCGTCAGCGAGAAGCCGTGTAAGCGGGAATATGATGAACGCGAAGGTCTGTACAAAGCGGCGGAAGCAAGAGCAGAGGCCGATGATACTCCGTAAAGCCTTCATACTTGTTGGCTTCGGGAATTCGGCCATAGCACGTAACGTGCTCTTGTCCGGGAGTATTCCATCCTTAGACACGACGTGACCCAAAATGGTGAGCTGACGCGGAGCAAAGTGGCACATTTTAAGGTTGAGTTGTAGCTGGGCGTTGGTGATACAGGTGAGTACTTGCTGGATACGTGCAAGGTGCGTTCCAAAGTCAGGGGAAAACACAACGATATCGTCTAGATAGCACAGGCACGTCTTCCACTTCAAACCTCGTAGCACACCGTCCATCATTCGCTCGAAGGTGGCAGGGGCATTAAAGAGCCCGAACGGCATTACCTTGAATTCACAGAGGCCATCCGGGGTGACAAAGGCCGTTTTCGAGGGATCAGCATCCGCTACAGGCACCTGCCAGTATCCAGAGCGTAAGTCCAGGGACTAAAAGTATTCAGCTCCTTGTAAGCAATCGAGGGCATCATCAATGCGTGGTAGAGGATAGACGTCCTTGCACGTAATGCCGTTTAGGCGCCGATAGTCCACACAAAATCTAATCGAGCGGTCCTTTTTCTTTACGAGAACAACGGGCGAGGCCCATGGGCTGTTTGATGGGTGAATGATGTCCCGTTGGAGCATGTCACGTACTTGCTCATCGATCACTTGACGCTCGCTAGGAGACACCCTATACGGTCGCTGCCGCAGCGGCGCATGCGATCCAGTGTCGATGGAATGGGTGACGATAGAGGTACGGCCAAGCGAGGGTTTTGCGCAGTCGAACGACGAACGGAAACGGCACAGGAGTTCCAGAAGTTGACATTTCTGCGCGGGCTCGAGAGCGTCATCGATTGAAGCATGAAACACGTCGTTGGAAAGTTGTGTCGTCGTCGAAGGGGTAAGAGCGGAAATGTCATGATCAGGTGTATTGTCTGGGACGTCAACGACCCGACAGGAATCCACGAGCTCGACGATGCCAAGGCATTCTCCCCGTAGCAAGGAGCACGGGCTTGCGGACGGGTTGGTGACAGTCATGACAGTTTCGCCAGATGGATTTTCAGCACAGCGAAAGGCAGCGGTATGCACCTGCGGCGGAGGAAGACCTCGGATGGCGTGAAAATGGCAGTTGCATCCCCAAAAGAAGTGACACAGAGCGGCACTACAACGGCGGACTGGGGAGGAATGGTCGTGTCTGCGGCTGCGACCAGTTTAGCGGCGGATGACGCAGAATTATCGTCAGTGGTGTCGTCTGGTAGGACAGAAAATTCAACTTCTGCACGCGCACAGTCAATAAGGGCGTTGTGCCGAGACAAAAAGTCCCATCCCAGAATGATGTCATGAGAGCAGTTGGGAAGCACGATGAATTCAATGACGTACACTACGCCCTAGACGGAAACGCGAGCCGTACACGCAGCCAAGGCATGAACGGGTTGGGAGTCGGCGGTTTGTAAGGATAGTCCAGAGAGAGGCGTCATAACTTTGCGAACTTTGCGGCAGAGATCGGCTCGAATCACGGAAACTGCTGCTCCGGTATTGACCAGCGCAGCAGTCGCGACACCTTCGACTGACACGTCAAGAAGATTTGCGGGAGACAGTGGAGGGCTTGGACTTTTTGACGGCAACGCAGGTCTTGCCTCCGGAACTGTGGCTGTCAGTTTTCCTCTGTGGCAGGAGTGGAACGACGACGCATCGGCGAAAGCGAGCGGCGGCGCGGGGACTAAGAACGACTGTCGGCGAAGGGCTGGTGGTGGGAAGCCGAGGGCGCGTACGAGTACGAAGCGGTTTGGGGCAGCGTCGATCGGGGGGAACCGTATGTGGGTCCGTAATGTTGATAGCGGCATTCCGGTGGAGGACCGTTGGCAGGCAGTGCGCAGCGACGACAGTAACGTGCGACATGTCCTGGGTAGTGACACGAAAAGCAAATCGGCTGGTTGTCCGGAGTACGCCAGGGATTCATGGATTGACTTGGAACCCGCGCCTGAGGAAGAGGTCTTGGTGGAGCCGGGAGTCGGAACGGCGTTCTCGTCTGCGCAATCCGTCCCGCGACGTCGGCGAAAGTAATCGGAGCAGCCACGCGAGTCTGCTGGCTAAAAGAAGGCAGCACTTCCGCCACCTGTTCTTGAACTACATGCCGAAGAGTAGACTGAGGAACAGGGTCCGGCTCCGGAGTAGTATTTGAAGCGGCATGGCAAAGTTGTCGAGCAACCTCTTCGCGGACAATATCTTTTATACGGACCAACACAGATGGATCGTCGAGGTCAACGGCTAAACTCGCAAGCGGCTCATTTTGGGCGAATGGACGCCGAGTCAAGGCACTTTGCTTGCGCAGCTCGTCATAGCTTAGGCAGAGACTGATGACGTCGCTAACGGTCCGCGGATCCACGGAAAGCAGCATCTGAAATGCGTCGTCGTCGATACCTTTAAGGATATGTTTTACTTTCTAAGTTTCCAACATGCTGGGGTCCACGCGCTTCAAAAGGTCCACTTCATCTTCAATGTAGCTTGCGAAGTATTCTCCAGTTTTCTGAGCCCGTACTCGTAAACGCTGTTCTGCTTGAAGCTTGCGCACTTCGGGTCGCCCGAAAGCTTTCATTAACCTTTCCTTGAACTCGGCCCAGGTAGTCATCTCTCGACGATGGTTATTGAACCAAAGTTCGGCGAGATGCGTAAAAGAGAAGCCCATGTTGTTTAATTTCATGGTGTCGTCCCACTTGTTGTGCGTGCTAATCCGCTCAAAGGTAGAAAGCCAGTCTTCCACGTCACGATCGTCTAGCCCGCTGAACAAAGCGGGGTCCCGCGGGGTCCCGCGGGGTCCCGCGGGTATGGTTCCAGGGCAGACAATCGGCGGCACCTGGCCCGCCGGAGTCGGCTGATGGACTGGTTCGTGGGACATTGTGGTGGGCAGCCGCCGGTTGCGAAGCTCCAGGTTTTACTCCACACTCCAACAATTGAAAGGGGGTTTATTGGTAGCGAAGCGCAGTCACCGAAACGGGTAGTACAGGCTATGTCGGGCAGACTAGTCTTTTGCTTCTGTCTCGCGGCCGCTGCTGGCCATGATTCGTGAACCAGCCATACGGGCGGGTTGGCCAGTGGTTGCACCAATTTCTCATTACAATATATATATGTAATGTTCTAGCATGAGGACTTAGGTTGCCGCACGGCATTATGCGTGATCTATTTTCTTTTGTTCAGCTCCAGGTACACAGCCGGGAATGCCGTCCCGAGACTGCTACTACTGGTTCATCCACGGAAGTTACTGCGGAAGGTCGCGGACCTTTTCCTACTGGCGTGGAGGAGATTCATGCGATGTTATTTATTACACAGGCTGTTTTGACTCTAGCAGCAACGTGTATGCCTACGATTCTTGCTACAGGAAATGCATCCGTAAGTAATGATTTCAGTTTTATTACGTTGTTATAAATTGTGTTATAGACAAACAGTAAATTCAGCGCTCGTACAACAATAAACCTGAAGAGGTCTCTGAAAGCCTAGGGAATAAACTATCGGTGGGCAGTACACTTGCCTACATGGCAATAATTGAATTAATAGATTTTTCTACCATTTGAACGTGGGGCATGAGCTTAAGACTACTATTTGACAAAGCTCTTGTTCCTCGCATAAATTCAGGCCCGCAGTGCACTAAAGAACCTGAATAATAGTTTTCAGGACATTGCAATTGCGCAGCGTGTGGATCTTACACATAAAAAATATACTCATAGCTTTAAAGTAGGTGGGAGGGTGGTTGACGTGTACATATGGTCGCAGGCTCTCCTCCAAGACTTCCGGTTCTGACCTTTACAACATACTTAAATACCAGTTGAAGGGTTTGCTTGAAGCTCAGACACACACAACAAATGCAGTGGACATACCTCTTGTAAAGATATATCAAGCAGAATATATAGAATATAGCATTTACAGACGTGATACAGTCCTAACGGTTATATATTGAGTATTTGAATTAAAGCTTTATCAACAATATTTAACAAATTTATTAGACGACCGTTCATCATAGATATAATGCACTCGAATTATACTTAGGAACCGGTAAACCTGGAAAAGCCGTTTGTTGTGTAACATAGTAAGTTGCCTTTGTACTCAACGCACACCTCCTACACCATGCAGGTATAACCGACTGCCTGCATGGTGCACGAAGTATATAATGGTTGTAAAGAATATTATTTCTAACATTTTGTAATTTTCTGTAATAGTATAGGTGCATAACTTTGACCAAATCGTGCTTTCCTAACAAACTGGGTGTTCCATAATCCAGTTATCTTCATCAGCAATTTTCGACACTTTCTAGGACCTTTTTCTCAACTATGATCAGTGTAGCATAAATATAAGCCCCCTAAGGGCCCAATGCGAACTAAAATTAAAATAATATTGGAAATAGTTACTCGAGGCATTTAAGCTGTCTTTTGTGTTTGAGGCGAAGTCATGGAGTTGCCACAACTTTTTTGCCGCTATCCCATTTGCGCCTTTTTTTGCTTTAATTCGTTCGTTAAGGTGGGATATTCAGCCACGATCAAAACTTTACGGACCTGGAAAATGCATATTTCAGGTTGTCTTTTCCGGCAGAAGCCCGACAAACTGCCGTGTGCATGTGAGACGTCGTATAGTTACTGAAGTAATGAAAAATACGGCACATAGTACCTCGGGCTGCCGCCCGGCTGAGAAATCACCCAAAATTGCTTCTTTCGTGGTCCGTAAAATATTGATGATGGGTGTACGTAGCCAGCAGACTTACACACGCTATTGTTTTCCCAGAATGCGGGTTATGCGTGGCTACTGTGCATTTGCTCTGCTCTCGCGCCATCACCGCCAGGTGCCACGCAGCACGTATTATTCAACAACTTTGACATTCAACTTCTTACATCATGGGGAACAGCGCTACAAAACGGGGATGCAAAGAAAACTGGACAGGACAGAAGTGCATCCCCGTTATTTTGCGCTGTTTCCAATGACGGGAGGAAGTGGACTGCCCGTGTAGCCACCCCGCTCAAATTTATAGGGTGGGAGATTTGTAAAGTGGCGCAAGAGTCTATCAAAGCTCCCAATTCCTGGCAAATCCACCAAAATAGATATGTGTTAGAAAGAAAGAAAAAATAACGGCTTCCTTGCACTGGAGCCAACGTGCGAAAATACCTGAACGGAGGTGCTTCATTTGATACTCTGAACCCCAGGAAAGAAATCACAACAGATCACACTTGGTTTTTATTTACCCTCTACAGTGCCGACCTTTTTCTTTACTGGACAACCATATCAACAACATACCTTTTTCTAAAATTGAAGCATTTGAGTCTCGCGGCTAAATACCGGTTATTACCGCAGTTATGTTAAGAAAAGGGGGACCGACAATAAATTTTAGGCAGGCAACCAAAACTTTGCTTACTCAGAACACAACTTATCGGTGTTTCTATTCCAGGAAAGTTTGCTTGTGAACCAACACCTATACTCTTCTGGGTTTTTACTTGCTCTATTACCGAGTTTTCGAGAGGTGGTGCTCACGCTAATATTTGCGGGTTTACTCACTTGCGGAAATAATATTGTTTAGGTTTACGGAGGTTTCGTTGGATTTTCTTGATCTGTATTCAATATTACAGAACATCTAGGTAAGGTGTTTACCATGTCATATCAACGTGTCAAGTGCGGGTACTCTGCAGCAAAGAGTAAGAAAACGCGCTTTCAGGTCAAAGTTATTTTGAGGAGAAGGACATATATAATAACAATCATAGGGAGTCAGGTATTCAGACAAGTCATTAGAATGAACTGGGAGGAACACAGTATTCCCGTTTGGGGAACTTCTTTTCTTGTCAGATATTTGGGGTGTGTTGTAGTACATATTAAGACACACTGGCATCTCCAACATAACTTCCTCCCGCCCCCCCCCCCCCCAGTGTTTATGCGACAACACGTGTTGTATAGTGGTGAGGAAGTGTTTGTAAATTAATGTCATGATTCGCTAATTCATATGGTTTGCGCAGGTTTCTACAGCGACTACGTGTGTATAGTTGTTGCCTAATTGTGCCAATTATTTTCTGTCTTTTTACCAATAACGCCTGCTCGGTAGATATTTTCTGGAAACCGTACTGTGCATCGTCCAGTATTTTATATTTGTCTACAAATTCAGCCAGTCTAAATCTTTCAATACTCCCAGAAAGTTCAGGCAACACAGACACAGCAGAAATCAGTAAAATATATTTATACATGGTCATCCTACCTATACGAACTGTCCACTCTCTCGCTGCTTTGAGGTCTCCAGAGAATACCGTACCAGTTCTTGGCATATTGCTGTTAACATAAACGAAGGGACACAGATCATATAACATACGATTGTATAGGCGAAGGAGTGAGAGAGCGATAAGAGAACACTTATCTGGGTCGAGGGTGCTGCTTCTGTAGGCGTTTGTAAAATATTGTGAGAAACGCCTGTTGCGCATTGCGAATAAAGCCTTGGTTCCAGCCCCTCTGGTATGCGTCAGCAGCTTGTGATGTCAGATGTTTTAATAAGCAGCAATGCATTTCAGGAAAAACATTTTTATCAGCCAAATATCATCATCATCATCATAACCAGCCTATCTACGCCCACTGCAGGGCAAAGGCCTCTCTCATTATTCTTCAATTACCTCAGTCCTGTGCCAAGTATAGGCATTCTGATATTACAGTATGAATGGGTTTTTATGTGTTATCAAATATCTGCATGAGACTGGGTCATGCCTCCATTTTGAATCTACAAACCGACACTTCAAAATCGGATTGGCGTAGTATAAAATTGCCGTGCTTGCGACAAAATTTTGCTAGCTGAACATAGGCTGTTTTTATATAAAAGTTTATTCATAAAGTGTAGTGCTGAGTCTTAATTGACCGGAATTTCCTCGTTGGTTGACCAGAGGACGGTAATGTAAAAATAACCGGGGGTTAAAATGATGTATTCAGCTCACGGCCCAAAAGTTCTGAAACACCGCGTAATAGCACGTCTGAGGAAAAGCGGATGGCGGAAGTACACGCTAGAGGAAGTATACTTAAAAATAACTCAGAATTCATAGCAAGGCCGTCAAGAAGATGATCATATATATAACATTGAATATACTCTAAACGTTCGTTACTATAGGGTCTGCGAAGGTTTTCTTCAATCTGCTTACAATTTTACATATCATGTCATGTTTAAAAAAAGCTCAGCCTTTGTTTGACAAAACGAGAACCCTATTTTCTTGCTGTATTGTTTGAGAGTTAAAATATATTTTATAGCAAGATTTGAATATCATTCGTATAATAGAAGTAGCTGTGAGAACTGCTGCTTTCCACAGTACATTCATTAAAACAGTGCTTGTTTCACAGACCTCTCAAAAATAATACTTGACACTATGCAGTTTAACCCAACACATGGACGCGGTTTTAAGCAAAAGTAACGGCAGTTAAAGCTGTCTGTAACTTGCGCTGAGTATCCGCTACAAACTCGGGGACGCCGAAAAAATTTGCTGAGTGCAGGTGCATTTTTATGTAACGGCTCAAAGGTACGTTTGTGGCCGCTATAGGTTTTAGATGCAGAGACGTTAAACAGTTTAACAGAAACGAGCGAGAGGGAACCAATTTAACAGAAACGATCGTTGCTAGCCGATGCGAACACTCCGTGTCTAGGCCACCCACTTTTGTGCAGGCGTATTAGACTATGTTTTGGTGCGCATTATTAAACTGGTGCAAGAAACAAAACCCAATTGCGTTCCAATGTTACGGTAGTCGAGAAAATATTCTGGGCAGAATTGTTAGCTAGTAGCAAAGAGTTAGGTGTCTCACAGCGCAGTTTCAATCAAGGTGCTCAATATTGTTACCCTCTCCTGCCCCTCGGTATCTGCTTGTTTCTTTTGCGCTTTTTTGCAGGTAACTCAATTTTATGTCTTTCGTGTATGTCTTAGACGCTTGAATCACGGTAAACTGTATGGCGACGTAATAACAAATATATATATATATATATATATATATCTTCTACCTTATACTCCACCTTATTTACCACCGTCCAAAATTGCCCTCTGCTATAGTTTCTCTGTTTTTCGTTTAGGGGGCGCGTACTATTTCTATGGTGTTATAAACAGTAAGAATTTAAGCAATTTGTTTCTCAAATAAAAACCCCCGAAGGGAGGCACAGTAAAATTTAGTTGGTGATTTTTTCCTTGTAGGTGTTACGAATGTAATTGAAAACTTTCATCTCATGTACAGGAATCAAATTTTTGTTTAACGGTTTGGTTTTCTTATTGCAGAACTTGCATGATGAGGTCTCAAGGCTTGGCAACGAAGCAGTGCGAAATAAATCTTCATTATTTCAATGAATCCTTTATGTGTGGTCATTTATAGCTATATGTATTGTACGTACCAAGTTTTTTAAAGTTGTGGTGTTAATAGTGAACTTATTTCATTCATCCCTAGTATACCGTGACACACCCCCTTGCCACGTTGGTACTGGAGTGAGGCGGGTTTTCAACATGATCTTGGTGGTATGAGTGCACTGCAAAGCTAAATACAAAATCTAATAGCGCACATGCCTTATGCTCAACACTGCTTATCTACATTCACACAGAAAATACATCTAGCGGTTTTGAGATCTGAGAGAGGTCGAGATTACGAAAGATGAACACTTGGGTAAAAACTCTGCAAAATTGCGGGCTACCTCTAGCAGGCACTGTCTCAAAAGAAACTTGGGGTCAGAAAAGTCACCCCAAGTATACGGACTCGAACAAGCACAAGAAGCGCGATATGCGGCACTGCATTAAGCGAAATGATACGGTAAAGGTAAAGACAACCGCCCAAATTTTAGATTTTACGCGACTACAAACCCAGTGAGTCTGACCAAAACCAACTGGGTATTCGCCGTTCCCAAGGCGAGCTTTGCCAAGCAAGAGGCAATCGAGGCCCAAGAAAAGCTAGTCACGCAGATCTAGGGAAGCACCTCGACTGGCACGGCGTTTTACACCTTCTTCGGAAAACATTTCTGTAAATCTTTAGTTGCGTGTTCTAGCGAAGACATCAATTAGGAACCGATATATATCCTCGAAGCACCGTTGTGGAGGAAAACGGCTGACGATCTGCGAGTGGCCTGCTTAACGGATTTGCACGGGACTGAGGGTAGAATCATTTCATTTTTTTAGCTTTCTCCGAGACAATTCTCTGCTTGTTTTCGTCAGCATCATTCGCAGGGGCAGGAGGATGTTGCGGAAGCATAACCATCATGAGCTAGTAGTAGAGAAACAGGATTGCAAGAGCGTCCTTAGTAGAGTCATCGTCTTCGGTCAGAACAGCACGTGGGTAAAGCAATATAAGGCTCTTCGGTGCAATTCAACTTGCCATCTTCATAGTGTGGCCGCTTTACGTTGTTATTACAATCAAAGCTCACTTCAATGCCGTTCTCAGACTTTACTGTAATTAGAGCAAGAGCGTTAGTTTGGCGATTAAAAGGTATCGAACAATGATCCAGCGTGCACTCTTTGTCCGCATGCGAAACACTTGAGCGACCTCCAGAAGTCTGTAGGCGCTAACATTTAGCTATTTTCAATATTTTCTGTTTCGAATGTACCTAAGTCTGCAAAAAATAGGTTCCTTATGTAAAAAAGTAGCATTTATGGTTGTTTTGTTTTAGTTTTGCCCCGCATTAGCTGAGCGGTGTTAGTAAGTAGATAAATAATGAGTGAATGAATGAATGAATGTATAAATAATTAATAAATATTATTAGTAATAATATTACAAATAATTATTATTTATAAATAAATAATAATTATATATGATAATTAAATAATTAATTATTTAATTATTTTGTTCGTTTTGTTTCGTCTGTGGAGCTATCCAGCTTTCTTGATAAAATATGCGAAGAAGAATTTCATCTCTCACGATACTGTACAATCTCAAGTAGGGGCCCAACTCCCTTTTTAGAACAACAATGTTGAGGAAGAAAAGTTGTCTCGTTATTAGCTGTACTTGCCTTTTCAAAGCGCCCTCCTACCGTGCCGTGTTGAGCCGCCGCCCGCGATCTTCCTAGGTAGCGCGTGACACCAAATGATAAGGCGACAGGTTGCGAGAGTTTATCACTCAACGTGCTGAAACATAACGCCAACATGGTTCGTCCTTATGTAGTTAAATATTCAATACTCTCTACAACTCCAGTAAAAACCATGATTTGCTTAAAAAGACAAAATTACAGAAGTTTATAAGGGTGGTGACCAGAATCTGTTACGAAAGGTTTGATAAGTCTCAGTACTTTATACCATTACTTGTGTTTTAAATAACTATTAGAAAAGCCAACTGCTCATGTTTAATATAGTATGATCTGTTAACCAAAAGCCGACATGGTTTTCGCCCAAACGATTCCACGTTACAAAAAATGTTATAACTGCTTGAATGAACAGATACTTGTTATCGGTGGTTTCTTATACATGAGAAAAGCTTTTGCTTCCTTAGATTGTAAAACACTAATGAAGAAACTGGAACGCTACGGTTCCTGCGACAATTCCCTAAGGTACTTTCGACGCTATCTGCAATCCCACCAGCACGACTTTCCCACAACTTTCCTTGCCATGACCCATGGTGTGGCACAGGGCTCCGTACTGGTGCCTATTCCATTTTCATTACGCAAAAATGAACTTACACATTTAAATAGTACCGCGCAAACAATGCTCTACGCTAACGACAGACTGTCAACAATTTAAGGGGAGGAAATTAAGCAAATGGAATCATCTGCAAATCAGGCACTCAGTTGCGTGGTAGAATGGTTATGGGATAACAGACTGCCCTTAAACGTATCCAAAACTAAATGTATTATATCTTCAATCAAAACAAGCACATGACGAAAATGAACCCCAAATTATCAGCATCTACAGTTTGATAAGTTGAATCCTGCTGTCATCGTGGCGTATTATTGGATAAGAAAATGCAATATAAAACAAAATAAGGAACACCTGTGTAAATCTGAGCATAGCCTGTTTCGCCTTATATCAAGCATGACAGCGCTTCCCCTTACAAATTTTGAGAATGGTGTATTTTGGCAAACTTCACTGTCATTTATCGTACCGTACAGAGTGGGCGGAGGGGGGGGGGCGTAAACCTATCCATCGTACAGACAGCATCATACCATTACAAAAAAGAGCTCCCAGAAGTATCCTTTTTTTTCAATCGTACAGAGCACTCTGCCCTAATATTAAAAAGCCAAGTATTATGTCGTTCTTCGTCGCCAGAAACCACAAAACGAGTGTAGTACCCATAAAATATAAACAAATAATTACATGCTCCCAACTAAGTCATGACCCCCTAAGAGAAACCAGGCAACAAACACTCCGACAGTTCAGCATTCCATCTGTCAACAATTGATGTGGTAAACACAAAGTAAACTACATTAGAACGAAAGAGTGGAGTATCCTCCCCATCGTTGTAAAGCAGAGCACTATTTCTCGTCTTGTACTAAAAAGCATGCCGGAGATATTGAACCTCTTCATTTTGTTCAATGTATAATTCCTCACCTGTACAACATGACTAATCCTGAACGTTTCAATGCGTTTTTCGTAATTGCCATACATTTTGTAGATTTAGTGGGGAACAAATTGGTTTCAACAATTTGTTGGGCACGTATATTATGGTCACTGCTTTACCATTAGTTTATATCGTGTAACCTGAGTCGGTAATTGCGGAGAAACGTATTTCATGGGCCAACTAATTGCTGCCTTGGTAAGGGTCCAGATGTTTTTTACACCGATGATTTCTCAGTACAAATGCGCAAAATAAATTCATTGAATTGAATTGAAAACTCCCGGGATAAGGGCATTGTGCCTGCGCTGCCATGCCAAGACTTCTCTGTTTCTCTTTTGAGGAAGCGTCGCAGCGTACGCCTTACGTTGGCTGCTTCTGTCGTGTTTCTGCACCGCCGTTGCAAGTGTCAGTTCTCGCATGGCGTGGCTGTTTGCTTGATGCTTGTCCATCGCCTCGTCTTTGTGGATGAGGCCTACATCACCGGACTGCGTGCGTGGGTGCGTATTCGTGCGTCCGTGCTTGCGTGTGTGTGTGCGCGCGTGTGTGTGTGTGTGGGTGGGTGTGGGTGTGTGTTTGTGCCTGTGTGTTTGCATATGTGTCTGTGTGTCTGTGTATGTGTGTGTGTGTGTGTCTGTGTATCTGTGTGCGTGCGTGTATGTTTGTGCGTGTGTGCGTGTGTGCACGCGTGTGTGTGTGTCTCTGTGTGTGCGTTTGTGTTCGCCTGTGTGTCTGTCCGTGGGCGTATGAGTGTGTCTCTCTGTGTGTGTCTGTGGGTGCGTGCGTGTGCGCGTACGCGTGCGTGTGTTCGTGTGTGCGTGTGCGTGTGTTCGTGTGTTCGTGTGCGTGTGCGTTTGCGTGTGCGTGTGTTCGTGTGCTCGTGTGCGTGTGCGTTTGCGTGTGTGTGTGTTCACGACATTCATCCGTTATGCAGAATATTGTACAACATCCACACATGCCCTGGAATATGCTAAGGACGTAGCAGGCCGCGACTTCTATGTTAATGACAAGTGTGTGCTGAGTCGGTGCAACCAGAAGAAGCTCTTGGCAAGCAGAAGCAGCACTCGAGGCGCTTTTCGTGGCAAAACTTGAAATAACCGGAGCTCTAAAATTACCTTCTGACCTACGTAAAGCAGGTGCGGGTAATTATATGGCTTGGATGGAAAGTGCGACCCACGATAAATAGCCAAGGGAAGTCTGAAGAGGGTACCCCTGGCGACTTGACTGCTTCCCAATGAAGTGCACGTGCATGGGACTCGCTGTCTTTCGACGGGGTGTTGAACAGCTTCAAGGTGACCGCGATTAATAAACTTGATGGCACTGAGGACGACGTCGTGTTTGTTGAGGGTGCTCCAGAGTAACGGAGGCACACACACTGATGATGACGATGAGGAAGATGCGACCGAAATAAATACCGTGAATACATTATTCGTGAATGGGCCCCAAACTGACAAGTTACTAATGCAAATTAAAAAAAAACAGCGCGCACTTACAGGAGTTAATGCAGTATTCCTGTCCTGTAAAACTACACCAACAGATAGATTACATTTATACCAGCTCCCTTTATTTGGGCTGCTGATTCCGTTTTTAGATATTGAGTTTTTATCAGTGCGGGCAGCAAAAACACTGAATAACTTAAGTCCAATCTTGAAGAAGGTTGTTTGCACAATGCGCTTAAAATAATGTTCTCCTCTTGTCGGTGCGGAATACTAAAAAATCTAGAAGGTGAAACACCCACACGGTTACCAGTGCTAACTTATAAGGATTTCGTTTTGAACGTTGGCTACAATGTCTCCGAAACTGTAGCGTTTTGAGCTTAGAATCGCATTTTTCCAGGTTTTGGATATTTGTCATATCTGGAACAACGGGAAGTCCGGTCTTTGAAGTTTATAGAGAAATAGCGCGTTGTTTCTTGGGCAGCACTACGATTGCATAGTTTATTGACAACAAACTAAACCATCGTTATTTTTGAAGAAACACATCTCTATGCTGCGATACGGAGCGTGAAAAACATTGTGTTTCACCTCCGGTGTATACAGCTTTGAATGAACAGTTTTTTTTTGCCCTGGCACTCTGTTTCGGAAATGTGCTAATTTAAAAGACATTGGATTTTGCTTTTTAAAAACTTTAAACTTATTTTGCCCTCTGTGTCAGCCGTTGTTGTAAGGACAACAGAGATTCTCGTGTCCCGTTTAGTGTTAATGTGTTACGTTCTGCATACAGACACCACCATCTTTAGCAGCAAAGTAGCGGAGAATAGCAGAACGCTCGTTGGAGCGCCTTTCGCCCGAGATTCTCTGGTGCAGCTAATAAGCTGTTAGCATAAATACTGAACCTCCTTTTTAGCACGTGGTTTTCGTAATACCAAGTGCCATTAGGACATATTTGGGTGGAAGAGTCCGGTACGTTTCACTCATACCCAGTACCCTATTGCAGACATGAATGACGTTAACTATGAAATCACCGCTGACGCAGTGCTATTCCCTAAAGATTAAACCAAAATCTACAAAATGCGCCAATAGCTTACCTTACACGTTATTGCGAACGGCAATATCTGAGGTATTGCTTGAGTTGTACTACCTGACCTTTCAACAAAGTGAGCCATGCGACTCGCGTTATTAGCAGCAAACAAGCGAATATAATGAGCATTCTCTCGTGAGCGCAAAGCTTCACGTAAACTAGGCTGCCGGTATAAATTTTTCACTGCAAAAACCCCATTTTTCCTTGTATCTTTTGAGAGCCCAAGCACTGAAGAGAGTATACAATAAAATTTTTTCCCTCACCTATTTTACAATTTTTCTAGAACGCCCTACCACCGTCGAAGTGTCTTCGGGGTTATGTTTCGTTATTTATGGCTACAATGCCAGCATTGTGTCACTCACTACCCGTTATTCAGCACTTCCCACTTCGTCACATTGATCGACGAATTCAGCCGGCCTTTAAAAAGCTTCAGTGCTGCCTAAAGAGATGCGGCGGAACTCCTTGCAGCCTACACTCTAAAAAAAGGGAGTCCAAAGGGAGTGGTCGCTGCAATGACTCCCTTAGACTCTACTAAGACTTTCTTTTACGCTCCACGACCCTCTTTAAAACAGGGAGGGGTCACGGGACTCTTGCACTTTGCAATGGGAGTCATGGGTCAACAGCATTTTTAGCATATATTTATTGACTGATTGAATTTCCACAGTGATACTTAGGTTTGTTCCTACCGTATTGCAAGATTTTGTGGCGCAGATACAAAAACATGAAAAGTAAGGGCACACAGGTGTGTGTCCCGTGACTTTGTCTGCTTATGCGCAAACGGTACAAAATTTGATTTTCTAGGACTGCAAAGCATAAAAAATCTAACGCTGTTTATGGAATTCACAAGGTTGAAACGGCAAGCTTTCTACGATACAAACGCAAAGTCCACAATGCAAAGTGCTGAGCTAAGCTAATGTGGTGTTTATGATTTTTAGTGTATAATTGGGTCATCTGAATATGCTGCTTCGGTTAGCTCAGTGTTGTCATTGATTTGGAGTTTGGCGGATAGGAGTGTGGACTTTTCATTTGTATCGGAGAAAGCTTCGCCTTTTTCATCCTGCTCCTCTTCGTCTTCTTATTATTCTTTTTCAATATGTGCCCTCCAAATTTGTAATGTTGGCTTTCCTACTTCGCGTTTTATCAACTACACCACAATTTGCTCTCCCATTGCTTAAAGTTGCCTTTCCTGCGCTGAGTTTATCATCATCATCACCACCATAAGCCCTCCCATTTGATAAAGCTGGCTTTCCTGCAGTGCGTTCAGGCGTAAAAGCGCCATGAGTGGGCATAGAGAGCTTCACTTTAACAATTTTTTTGAATATGTCGTATCAGAAAGCAATCATCTACAATACATACCATACCTGTGGTAGCCAAATTATTTTGTTCGTACAATTGTCGGTAACTATGGGCGAATGAAAATGCTAAAGTGCGCAAAGACTAGCAAATATTTTAACATTGCATAGAAACCACATGTAACAATAACACAATATACTTAATATATACGAATTAAAGTCTTTACTGCAATGCTGTTCAATGTTGATGAAATAAGCAGAAAGTATGATTGACATTGCTTCTGTGTATGATTTAAATTGGTTGCCTATTTTTTACGTTAAAAACATTGCCAACTGTGCACCGGATAACGCTATGCGAATAAGAACACGAATAAAACTATGCTTCGTAATATATATTGCTACGCAACTAAATGGCCTTCTCAGGAACCCTACAAAATAGGCGGGAGAATATCAGGACGCGTGGCGTGTTCGTAACTAGCTTTTGCGCCACAATTCTGCCGCTCTACAATTCAGCCTCTTTATGCACGATGTTGCGTGCCTGCTTTCTTGCAAAGCTTCGTTATCGTGCAACAAAGCCTACTTTTCTGCAGATGGTATTATCATTCGCGTTTTACCAATGAAGCAGTATGTTCAATGCTTCATGTGCCACTAGTAATTTTGTACATTAAGTACATATCGATGTAAGGCATCGCACAGAGCCCTGTGTTCAGATGTCGCGTAAACTTACACCAAGCTGACCGACCAAAAAGCAGAATTCAAGTGTTAGTCATTCAAATCCTTACTTGTAGTTGCTTTTATTCAATAAAAACTACTTCATATTGCGACAATCTTTTTATTTAAATGATTAATGCATGTTGCCCACAATTATTATATATTTGAACCTGTGTGCAAGCGTCGCCTCTTTTAGTGCGTTTAAAAAAGCCGCCAAGTAGTCACGTGACTGATTTGCGTTCGTTTTATAAAAACTTGTGTACATTACGTAAAACGTACATATATAAAAAGTTTCTGCCAGAACCAGATTTCTTTTTCTAGCGTTTGCTTTAAAACTCAACAAGAATACAAATGCAAATATTTTAGACAACGCGAATCAATAGAATCCACTGCGAGCCAAGTGGAGTAAGCCAGTGAGTGGCGCGAAGGCAGCGGGGCGAGTTGACGCATTTTTGTCGAATTCGCGTATCAAAACCGCTGCGGGATGGAAACGGCGTGACACCGGTATGAAATTTGCCGTGCGGAATTCATTGCGCACCGCCTGAAATCGTCTACTAGAGTTCTTCAGTTCGGCAAGTTGACGGCGTGCTACGGTTGAATGCGAAGCCGGAACAAAGGCTGTGTCATCGTGTTTTTTCACGTGAGTACTGTCCCTGCTAATAATACCAAGTGAAATACTTGTCTCGGTTAGCTTTCCGGACACATGCCGAAAAAGTTGCATATGTTGTGCTTGTTTGCTTGCTGCCTGGCGCCTCGTAAGCATTGTGAAATCTCTTCTTCGCCCCCTCCTCCATATTTGAGACTGGTTATTTCGTGCAGTGCGCTTCGAAGCTATCGCGCTCGCGAGACCGGCTGCCGCCGCCGCGACCGTCCTTCCTCGCGGCTGCTCGCGGTCTGCGGGCCGCGATATGCGTCGTGAAACTGCCGTACTCCCTGTTCTGTGGCCGTACTCGCTCGCCAACGCGCCCCTACAGCGTACGCGTTGACCGTGTGCTGGTGACGTTGTCGGGAAAAAAAAGTTGGCAAGAGGTGAGGACGCAGGAAATGTAGTTAAACAGATGAGAATTTGCAATGTGCACGGGGGATGAAATAGTATGGAAATGTAGGATACGGAGAGAGAGTTCGGGCCGCGCGCCAGCGAGCGAGTACGGCAGTTCCACAATGCCTGACGTTGCGAAGCTTCACGAGCTAATGACGAAGCCCGTCTTTGAGTTCACGTAGAGTTCACAGAGGCACAGAATTCATATACGCGGAAATTGGAGGTGAAAGGCGCACATGTGGCCTCGGAGGAAATTAACAATCTCGGGGTGTGTGTGTGGGGAGCTGGGGGATTTTACAGCGCCTACGAGGCGCCTGTTCTGACTTGTTCATGCCATCCGTATTCTTCAGCACACCCTCCTTTTGCCCTCGTCCATTAGGACACGTCAAGCTTGTCTCTAGCGCTACTGTTGTGTTCGCTGTCTAACGTCTGCTTTTTGCACCGTCGGTCGCAGAAAACCATTTGACTGTTGGGCGGAGCGGTACAATTCTGTAATACACGGCGCTAGTTTCCAATGGCAGGCTATTCAAAAGTGTGTCAAGTGTTCGCTTTTTTCATTCTGTAGTTTTCTTCTTTGACGTTTCGTGAAATAACAAACCGAACTACAAAAAAAAAAACAGTACATGGGTGGTGTAAATCGTTTTGAACCCTTTGGTGCAGCGTCATTTTTAACACTGGTCTGCCCGTATAGGCAAACTTGTTGGGACCGTTTCCTGTCCTTTTTATGTGGAAAAGCCATTATGAATGGCATATTGGCTTGTATTGTCACGTTCGCGCGATATTTGCAGGTAAAGAAAATAGGCCCCAATGCAAAATGAATCCTTTAATATAGGCATCAAAAGAAGCCTCGAGCATGCTAAATATTCTTTTGAAGGTAGGTTGTGCTTTTTCTGATCACATAGATGGACACAAGAAAACTACGTACAATTTCACGAGTAGACGGCGCCATCTTCTCGTGAAAGCGTACGTTTTTTTTGTGCCCGTCACTGTGATCGTAACAAGAGCAACCTACCTTCAAAAGCTTACACCAACTAGCCCGACATAAAGCTGTGCAAAATATTACATGTCCTGATCACACACTCAGAGTGTACTTTCTGTATTTAGAGTCGCCTGTTTGCATCATTATTGTCTGCCAGACATGTTGTCACTTGGGCATTACTCCAGCGTGCAGACCAGTGTTGCACAAGTAGACATGCTTCATCTTCACACGAAGGAATAGGACTCTACGAAAGATGAGGATGAAGACTAGGGTGACATGACAGCGCTCTTCCTGTCACCCTCATCTTTTGCGCAGTCTTATTGCGCCATAAATCAACTAGCCAGCAACCAAGTCTTCATCTTCCCTCTCGTTATATTTCGTATGTACTGTATTACAGAGCCATAAACACATCAGCTTGTCTACATTAATTAAGGAGGAGGTGCTCAAGCAAGGAACAAGGTTCGGATGGAGGCCGATCGCGGAACCAGAGGACTCTGAAGCTGGTGAGCTAACCAGGACTGGAGATGGGCCTGCGGATTCTGTGTACCAGAGGTTCCAGACGAGCGAGTTGGCTTGCTACACCTGGCCGCGGTAGGTGGCCACGGCCCAGGATGGATCACCACACCTGCCACGCAGGGCGTGGTGCTGCCTGTGCTGCTTTGTCCGAGCAGTACATGCATTCGGGGGCCAATGCTCTGCTGCAACCTGGACCAACGATGACCCGCGGCACACATCGCTGAATGGTGCTTCTCGGGTTGGTGAGAGCATTTCCGTTTTTCTCTTCGCTTGAACTGGATTTCGGGGGCTGCACGTTGACCCTTGTGTCCTTGTTTGGTGCTAAGTTTCCCTTTCACCGTTCGCCATTCTAACTCATTCTGTTCCCTTTCTCCCGAGTTCCGTGTGAACGTGTCACACTCCTGCAAGGCCAAGAGAATCTTCGCATCAACAATTAATTTTTCCCGAAAGGTTAAAGTGTCAAGCACCATACACTTGGCTGTTTGGCATGGAAAGACCCAGCATTTGAAACATGTCATGACAGCAGGTAAAATCTTGCAGGGCTGCAGATTTTCATCGACATGGCTGTGTGAGGTTATGCGGGTTTGTAGTAGGTTTCAGGGGATATAAAATTTGCTTGTGCCTGCTTTGGACTGGCCCGTGAGACTTCGAATTGCTTGTGCGGTTGACGTCTGTGTAAAATTGTCATTTGTTGCAACTGCTCCTGCCCTTACTTTTTGCCTTCACCTTTGGCTCTATCAGGTATGGCTGCTCTTAATCCTCAAGTCCTGTGGATGTCCATGCTCACGGGGTACTTTCCCTTTTTGGAGGTTTGTATTACACTTGTCTCTGTCTTAGTTCTTTCAGTTCAGCTCATAACCGTCATTTGCTCTCCTAGAGGTCGCATAAATATTGTTGATTTCAAATTAATTCCAAATAACGGTCGGCTACTGTTATTGCACGAAGGCATCTTTGGATGTTAAAATTCTGTGAAAATTGTTAAAAATTGAACCTTGGTGTCACTTCTTTTTTATTCCCAGATAGGTTGTGTCAGTTTTGTGCTTTTCGTTTACGCACCAAAGGCTTTACATAAAAAAACCAACGCTTCATAATACTAATGGGTAATTCCACGCGAAACGTTCTGGCCCAAAAATTTGCCACCGCCAATTCCGTTGAGAAAAGCAGGTGAAGGAATCCTGAAATACTATGAATACGTCGAAACCTTAATACAACAGCTGTAGAAACCATAACGAGGATTTGAATATTCAGACAGATTTGATCAGTGGACAAAGCTTCCTCAAGGCAATATTACACTAAAATAATGCCGAGCACGGCAAACACTAGTTCGGAAAAGTTTTTTTTCCACCCTCCGGTTTTGTGAGCAATGTAACCAACATAAATGAAAACATGTAAACCAGTTATTCACTATAGCACAAAGGCAAAGGAGACTGGGAGAGGGTAAAATAGGGGACAGAAGAAAAGGAGGGCTGGTCAGCCTTAAGAGCAGAAATTGACAAAGGGAGCAATAGAAGAGCGGAAACTTGAAGGGAACAGTGCAACAACGCCTTCCCGGAGGGCTCAAATTGGTGCGAGGGGCCAAATATGGTCTACCGTCGAAACAAAATGTAAGTAAAATTATCAGGCTAGATAGAATTTGTTCGAGACGGAGTTCACTATGTGCGGTGCGGCTTCTGTCTTTACTTGCGGCAACTTTTGCTGTGTATATTGCACATCTGATATGTTTAATCATTTTTGTGGGCCACAACACAGGAAGAAGCAGTTTTCCTCCCTTCATTGACCAGGGCAGTAGTCTGATGTGAAGTGAAGTTTAGAAGCGAACACATGCCCAGAAAATGCTAGGAAAACACCCAAGAGGACGTGGTGGAGAAGCGCCACTCTAATGTAGCAGGGCCGGCAGAAGACTCTTGTCTGTCGACATTTTTTAGTGCTAGCCCATATTGCGTCTCTCATGCCAAAGCCTCAGTGAGAAATTTGAAAATATTCTGTGTTGCTTGCGTATTTCTGACTAATGTATTTCCGGCTTGGAAGGCAGCCGAGTGAGTACTGAAAAGCTAGTTCTTTCAAAATAAACAAAGCTGTATTCAGTCTTTATGGAACCTTCACTTCATGTGTTATTGCTTGCTTGCTGCAGAAACAGTGCTGACGTTGTCATCTGTGTGTTTACAGCAATTCCGCGTTTTTCACAAACTTGTAATCCAGTTCCACTTCTAATACTGCTAAATGAAAGTAGTGCGGAAGTAGAGACCCTGATAATAAAGCAATTGTTAATACACCGTGAAAATATGAGGAACGTAGCAATTACCACATTGCATTTGTGAAGCTGGAGCCCTGTAGATATTTTTCCTTATGGCCTGCTCTATACTCTTTTGTTGGTCTCCCACATCTTATTAATTTCCATGTCACAATGATATGTATTTTTTTTATCATTAGATGCAAGAGGGGTGGATACACTGTCCTGCGGCCTGTTTTGCTGAATGAAAGTGGTGTCGAAGCCTTCAGAGAAGCACTGGTAAGTACAGCAGTAATTACTTTTAATGAAATCACTTCGCAGGAGCTTTGGAAAAACTGAGTGTTGCTTCTTTGTGTGGTTTTAGAATTTTTAGAAAAATGGTTGTGTCAGCGAAATTGCTTAAATTTCTTGAAATCGTTCCCAGTCTTCAAAAATCATCTATCGATTTCTCTATAATCTCGCTCCGAATAATCTTCAAAAAAAAAATCCCGAAGAAGCAGACAAAAAAGGCATATTGTGAGCTACTAGCTACCAACCTTCCAAACAACTACCTGGTTTGATAACCACGCCACCACTGTGACACCGTGACACACCTCCTAAATTTCCCATACGTACCCTGGCATCAATGAATATCTTGATGTGTGGGTGGGTTTTGTATTTTTAAGCTATTTTGGCAGTGATAACGCTCGTTTCTTACGAAATGGTCTTCAAGATCGGCCTAGTCATGCTAATACTACAAGCAATTAGGTTAAAGCTCCCATATTCAGCTCATAAAAAGCTATCACACAGTTGCAATTTCAACAACTTCAGCCAACGTAGTCATGAATAAAATGAGCCACTAGAAAAACAGTTGTCTTTAGTAACAGTTTTCTAAGAAAAATAGCTTGGTTGAATTTGTCTCATGACAGCTGATTAAAGCTAGAGTTTAAAGGTAATTCTTTTTCTGTGAACGAAACGATGCTTCCTACTACTGAAAAATGTCCCGAACATCAAAACGCTCGAGACGGTCCGAAAATCCAGAAGCTGCCGTATGCATTGCGATGCTCGCTAAGCACACTACTTTTGGCGTTGACGCTGATATCTGCTAAGAATACACTTCGGAATATGGCACGCAGACAGGGCGGTAACTTTCTTTTTATCGCAGAAAGTCTACCAATTTTTGGGGTCTAACAAAACATTTTTGTGTAAACATACTGAATAGGCACATTCTGCATCAGCTCAAAATGCAGATTATTCGATGCCATTTCCAACAAGAGCAGATTCGCAACTTAACAAAATCAGTTTTTGGCCAAACGGTGCAAATATGGATAAGTTGTTTATATCAATTCGCAAATAGTTTAAAAAGTTTGGAGTATAATTTTTGCCAAACATAAAAAACACATCTTGGAAAAAAGTTTAGTTGCCCAGTAGAATTTGTCAGATATGAAAAACATGTTACCATGTGTGGTGCCCTCGTTCTGCAGTGAAGCCCTACCTCTGTTTCAAAATATGCAATTTCGGATAGTTTACTAAAAAAATCGGGTGGTTTGGCATTATTACAGGCACTAATTTGTCCCCACATGATGTAGAAACATCTTGTCAATGGTTGACATCGCATTAATGGTCAGGTAAAAATTCGGGATATTACAAAAACTGCTTGGGGCTGAAAACAAAACTCGTTCACTGTCAGTTTACTATCATGCACCTGTTGAAGCTTTCACTTGCTGGTTGTTATAATCTTCTGGCTCACTTTTCTAACCCTGCTTTCAGGAATGAGGTGCGGTGCACTGGAACAGTGCCCAGCTAGCTATCCCCGAGTAACTGTTGCGTGACAAATGAAAAAGGCGTTCAGCTCTATGAGCCTCCTGCATTGCACCTCCACCTAACAATTTAGAAATCAAACAATACCAAACTTGTGGCAGACTCTGTCAGAATATGTAGTTCTACTGAGGAGCAACTCTATACCTCCGAAAATATCCTTGTACAGAATCAAAACTGAAGCCAATTTTAAGCTCTCTCTCCTTGCCTTAACTGATGTCCGATGACGTGAGGTTATCAATTGACTTTCAACTGGAACTCTTATTGCACAAGTAAGGCATGTGTGAAGTGAAATCACAAACGGCATGCTTTTTTGAGGAAACGTAGTGGGCAACGAAGGGGTTAAGGCAAATCGGGTTGAAGTTCTCTGTCGAGTAGTGCCAAATATAAATTGCGCAATGCAGAAATGAAACAAATGACAGGAAAAGGGCTGAAAATGCTAAGTGCACTTGTCAGACATGCGGAGACATCCACGAATACTTTGACTGAAAAAAAGCTACCCGTCCTCTAAACCAAAGCTCACTAGTACATACCTGGTGTCATTTTCTGGTAGTTCTCACCTTTAAACGCAGTCGGGTTTCAAAGCTGACGACATCATTTTATACTTGACTTCTGTGAGCCATTTGATCAAAAAATCTAATGGTAATGCAGCGTAACCAGAAGTGACATCCTTTTTTGTATAGCGCCGCAGCCATGGAACCTATCGAAACAACACATGCTGCTCAACCCTCAAAAACACCGTAAGAAATCTCAGTGTAGCCAGAGCAGGAAAATTAGAACTGATTCTAAAACTGCAGTGCCTATACTAACCAGTGGGATGCGTTAGTTGCAAGAGAAATGACAACATGGATATCAGGAATATACAGCATTGATAATCGGTGATCGGTGCTTTATATTGCCGATTTTGTGATGTTGTAGTTGTTTCTCATGCACCCCGGTGGTTAGTGTAGGCACTACACCTTTAAAATTGATTTAAATTTTAACGCTTAGGCAACCTTGAGATTTTCGGTAGTTTTTTGCAAGCTGAGGTGTGTATGTTTTCTCAAAAGGGAGCGTTGCTGCTGCGCTTGATAAAAAAGCATGCGACTCGTGGTCATGCTGCATTACCATGAAATTTTCTTGATCAAAAGTCTTCCAGCAAGCCAAATACCAAACCATGTTGCCAGTTTTGCAATCCGATGGCAGTGACAGATGATAATTACCTGGAAATGACACCAGCTTTCCACTACTGAGCTTTGGTTCGAAGAAAGGGCCGTTTTATTTTGTGAAAGCTTATTTCTGAAGGTTCCCCGCATGTGTATCAAGTGTACCTGGCATTTTCAGCCACTTTCCAGCAGTTTTCATTCTGTTTGTGTGTTGCAAACTTAATATTCCGTGCTACTACGCAGTTACCCAACTTCAAGCCGATTTGCCATAGCACCCCCGTCACCCTCTACTATTCCTCGAAAAAAGAACGCCTTTTGTGATATCGCTTCACTCATTTCCTACTTTTGCGATAACAGCTCCAGCTGAAACTCAAAAAATAACACCAAGTCATCGGATATCAGTTCAGACAAGTAGAGATTTCCAATCAGCCTTGAACACTGCCAGCTGTTCACTGGCCAGTTTTGTTAGTACGAGGCTATTTTTGGAGGTCTAGTGTTGCTTCTTACTGGAACTGTCTATTCTGGCAGTCTCCAAAAGGTTTGATATGGTGCCTTTTTGAAAATGTTAGGCAGCACTCTTTTCGCTGTGCGAAAGCTTGCTGGGCACAATTCTAGTGCATCGCAAGTTATTCCTGCAAGCAGGGCTACCATAGCGAGTCAGAAGATGACAATAAACTGCAGGTGGAAGTTCTGGTAGATAATTGATGATCAGAATGTCAACAAAAATGCACCACTGAGATTGGTTTTAAATTCCAAGCGGATTTTTTGGCATCTCTTGCTTGCCGTGAATCTGGTGCTTGCTGTAGTCCTTAATAAGATGTTTTTACTTCACGTGGGGACTAAGTTGGGCCCCTAATAATATCAAACCACTTCAGAGAACCATCCAAAATTGTGCATTTTGGAATGAATGTTCGGCCTCACCGCGAGACGCGGGCACCATGCGTGCAAGCACCACGTGGGCACCACGGGGAAAAATTAATTTGCACTATTGAATTTTTTCTTGGACAGGATTTTTAAATGTGAACCTTCAAAATGCGTATTCTAAATTTTTTCCACTATTGGTGGTTTGTTATACACAACTTCTTTTTTCTTCATTTTTCTTTACGGTGAAAAAATTTTGATTTGGGTTTTTTTTTGCGATCATTATTTATGCAAACATTACACAGCTGGTGCTAGCAAGGGCGTTGAATCATCCGCATTTTTGCCACTGCACTATGTGCCTAACCAGCACATTTAGCAGAAAGAAATGTTTTCTTATAGCCCTAAAAACTTGTCAGTTTTCTGCTGTAACAAAAGAGTTGAAATCAACACTGCTGTCAGCTTTACTGCATCACTCTGAATTGGTGCAGAGAAGCCCCTCTAGTGCACGAGAAGTTCGAGAACGAAAAGTTGGACATCCAAAGTCAATAAATTGGGATAGGGAAACTAATTATTGTGGCATGTCCCATCAAGGCTGTAGTGTCAGCTTTACTGCATCGCTCACAACTCGTGCAGAAAAGCCCATCCAGGGAATTAGAAATTTTGGAACAAGTTTTGTGCCAAATTTAATTATCTGAGAAGTTAAAAAATCAGGGTACGGAAACTAAACGCGTTGACAATAATTCAAATAGACAAGTCGTTTAAAATTTTTTCTTGTGGCCACTAAGAACATGAAGAAACCGAGGCACGTAACAAGGCAGAAACTTAGGTTTCTTTTCCATCAGTAACAAGTGTGATCTCGATAACTACAACTGTAAGCATTATTTAGTGCTTCATGCTTTCACTTAAGCTAAAAACTGTTGAAGGAAAAAAACTAAACGGGGTGCAGACATTGCATGCAGAGTAGAAAATATAGTCAGCGTATTGGATAAATAAAAAAGCGTCAAAGTTAATCAGTGAAGCGTAGATAGAAGGTTCAGGCAAATTGCTATCAAGCCTAAAAGCAAAAGAAAAGAGCAACAAGCAGCACACCCAGCGGTTTTTGCCCAGGGAATGGGGGGATCTATGAAGTGGCGTTCCCATCTGCAAAATGTCGATGTATCCAATTTGTCCCTTGGCTTTTTTCATGTACCCACTCATTGCGAGTCATGCAAGTACAAGCCTTTCTTGGGCCAAGTTTGACATCTGCAAAGAAGCTAAAGCACTGATTTGGGAGCTTTTAGATGTTTATTACATAAAAAACAGGAGTACAGTGAACCTGTATTGCAATGAGCTTCAATATTTAGAAACTTCGCTATGATTCCTTTGTTACCATTGTGCGGCCCACTATAAAGGGTGTTATTTTAGACGATACACTCAATAAACTTAGTTGCAAGCAAGTGCTTGTCCTATCATCTTCTTTGTGATGTGCTATGGACTCGACTTTTTAAGAACTATGTACCAACTTGCCTCATGCTTTTTACTGAGCAGTTTGAGTTAGACTTTCTACCCCTCCAGTGTTTTGCAGTGTGGAGCATGCCCTTTGTGCAGCAGGTGTCTCAGTTCACTTACTGCTTTGTTACTCGTGCTGCCTTTAAGCTTTACATAGATATTTTGATACCATCAAAAGGGGGGAGTAGCAGCCTTTTGCACTCATAAATTCTTAGTCTCCCTCCCTGGAGCTTTCAGATCCTCTTTATGGATGCAATAATTTTTGAAGCCTGTGCATTTCTGGGGTGTCCATATGTAACTTCATACATTATACATATGTTCCCTCATACAAAACATTTCATAACAAAAGCCGAATGGCGAAGCAAGGAAATGAAATGGCAAGAGGTGTGTTCCTCGCCCTCTTTTTTGTCAGGCACTGGGCAGTTAGCCTGTTGTTGATGATTTTACTGTGCTGGCTACAATTTCATTTTCCTTTTGTGTTATCGTTCAATTTCTTTTCATTGATATTTCTGGCAGGTCCGAGACGCCAGGACCCTAGGACACCTTGCAACGCTTGTGCACGGCCTGTGAAGATTTCTGGATTGACTTCATGGACTTCTTGTGTAAGAAGTCTGCCTTAGAAAAACAGCAACAAGGAAAGAATCCTTTAAAAATTGTTGCAATTTATTTTCACACCCGTTTAACCTTGCACCAGCAGGTATGCAAAGCTGGTTAACACAAAACTTGTTTTTGTGATTTAATATCATGCCTGTTAGTCTAGCAAACCTGTGTTGTGACAAGCCATAGCAAGCAGTAAAACATGCTTAGTGTATCTGTACTTTTAGGCTATTTGCTGGTTATTTTGTAATTTAAAACAGCTGTGATACCCTAAGCTGGCTTTTCATTCAAATGTGTATCACTTTCGTCTTTAATAAAATAGTTTTCAAATACTTTTGGTTTGCTTTGCTATACTTATATGAAACTGCTCATGAAGCTGCATGTATGTGGGCTAAAATTGCACTTGCACGTATACTGCAATGATTCCACCAGCAGTATTACTGACCATCTCTGGGAAGGTCACCCATACACTTCCACGACTCTTTCGCCACAAGCATCACGGGACTCTTTAAAAAGGGGCGTCCTCACACCTCTTGTTACAGGGTCGCGATGATCATCAGGCAGGAGTCCCGTGACTCTCTTTTTTCTTTAGATAGGGTCGTGGCAGTCAGTGCTGACTCTAAGGAGGTAGTCACCCATATTCTACTGTGACTACAGTGACGAGGTCTGTGTGACCCCCTTTCAATAAGAGTAGCGTGACTCTGCGAAAGGGGGTCGATGAAGAGTCAAATCTGTGGCAAGTAAATACCCCCCAAAGAGGGTCACAGGGACTCCTTTTTTTCTTAGTGTGTAGTATTAACGAAAAGAGGAAACTGCAACCCGGCGTGGCTGACGACCTTCGTCGAGATATGGCGGCCCGCAGCAGAAACGAATCTTGTGATCTTGTGCCCTCCACTATGGGCGACTTCGCAATCTTCAGTGCCTCTTATCACCAGGACGACCCGGAATTGTCAACTTCCTACGTGAAAGTGAGTCTTCGCATTATAAACGACAATAACATGACTGGACCAAGCATCTGTTCGCCATGAACGGTTGTTACTTACTTGTGGTACGTAACCGGTAGGCGTACCACTCTCTAAAGAATCATCATGAAGGGTCCACACATTGCCGAGTGCGCCAAGGTTTGGGTTGAGGAGCGCAAGGATGACCAAGAGGACCCAGCAGCAGAGAAGTTCTCGAGTTTAATTAGAGACCTTATATGTCTGCGCAAGCTCGTAAAAACCTAATGAGATAAAACACATCAGCCACATGCCTAGAGCAACGCAGGACGACGACTTTCATAGCTGGTGACCAAGGATTCACAGTGTCATATACCTTCCACCTTGTGCGAGCGGATCGCCGAGCATTTCAGGAATTGTGTCCACTGCACATCTTAAGCGCGACGCGGCCAGCATTGCTATTTCTTTCAGGGCGCTGCTGCAACACGTTTGTGAATGGAAGAATGTGCGTTTCTTTAGTTTGTTAGTTTGTACACTGTATCAAGCTCGAAGTCCTGGTTGCCCCACACAAGCGCTGCACAAGCGCACATGTGAGGCTTCGCTGACTATTAAGGTAGTAGAAAAATCTAAGGCCACTTGAAGCCGGGACAACTAAGCGAAGCCAATATACGTATTAAGGAAATAAAATCGACTGAAACTTTCACCGTACAGCGTAAAACTAGGGCGCAGAAAGCACTTCTTTGTACTGGGTGAACAAGCACAGCGGTTAGTCACACGACTACGCACCTGCGAAAGCTTTTACGTCTAACAAATGCAATTGCTAAACGTGAGATAATGTGAAAATTTGGTGGACGCTTACTGCACGAGCGCTATACAACAAATAGTCACCCTAGCTGCTTGAAATGCTAAAACTAAATATTACTGTAAGCTGGTTATACATTATATACTTCATATTTTCCCCAACCAGCAGCGCTGGCCCGTGGTCGAGTGGTCTTGAGCCCTAGGTATAATATTTTTTTATGTTGCAAGTTCCAATGCCCAAGGATATTATTTATTTTTTTGTAAGTTGCTTTTTTTTGTTTTCGGCCGATGTTTTCTATTCTGAAATCACCATTTTTGGGCCGTAACGTTCACTGCTACACGGACGAGTTCGCAGAACGCGTGCAGACTGACACTGACGCGCTAGCGAGTTCTCGTTGGCGTGCTGTTGCCATAAGCGCGGACTGCGTGCGGGCAGTGGGCACAGGCCAGAATCAGCAGACCCTTGGTCTCGTGCGAACCCGCTTTTTACGATACAGGCAGTAGTGAGGCAAGCTCCAAATATGGCGGAAGGCGCATGGCATTTGAAAAATTTCTTTCAGGGGCGCTGCTGTGAGTGACGAGATGCTGCAAAAAAACTGAAAACGTTCAGTTCAACCATGGTTAGTGAATTTTCCATTTTTTTAAGCATTGCCCCGTATACCTTTTTATGCAGGCATTCAATAACTGAACTACTCAAGAAGTTGGCTCAACAGGTTCAAGAAAAGGCATACAATTTTATCATAATCACCACCAGCCTATCTGGGCCCACTGCAGGGCAAAGTCCTCTCCCATTAATCTCCAATTAACCCGGTCATGTGCTAACTTTGACCAATTTATCCCCGCAAACTTCTTGATCTTATCTGCCCGCCCAACGTTCTGCCGCCCCCTGCAACATATGCGTTGTCTAGGGATCCACTCTGTTACCCTTAATGACTAACGGTTATCTTGCGTTCGCAATAGATGCCCTGCCTACGTCCATTTCTTCTTCTTAATTTCTACTAATATGTCCTTACCGCGCGTTTGTTCCCTGACCCACTCCACCCTCTTCTTGTCCCTAATGTTAAACCTAGCATCTTCCGTTCCATTGCCCGCTGAGTCGTTCTCAATTTAAGTGGAACCCTCTTAGTGAGCCTCAAGTTTCTGCACCGTGGGCGAGTACCAGTAAGTTACAGCTGTCATACACTTTCTTATTCATGGACGATGGTAAGCTGCCATTCCTAATCTTAGAATATTTGCCGCATGCACTCCACCCTACACACTAAGAAAAAAAGGAGTCCCTGTGACCCTCTTTGGGGGGTATTTACTTGCCACAGATTTGACTCTTCATCGACCCCTTTCGCAGAGTCACGCTACTCTTATTGAAAGGGGGTCACACGGACCCCGTCGCAGTAGTCACAGTAGAATATGGGTGACTACCTCCTTAGAGTCAGCACTGACTGCCACGAAAGAAAAAAGAGAGTCACGGGACCCCTGCCTGATGATCATCGCGACCCTGTAACAAGAGTTGTGAGGACGCCCCCTTTTAAAGAGTCCCGTGATGCTTATGGCGACAGAGTCGTGGAAGTGTATGGGTGACCTTCCCAGAGATGGTCAGTAATACTGCTGGTGGAATCATTGCAGTACACGTGCAAGTGCAATTTTAGCCCACATGCATGCAGCTTCATGAGCAGTTTCATACAAGTATAGCAAAGCAAACCAAAAGTATTTGAAAATTATTTTATTAAAGACGAAAGTGATACACATTTGAATGAAAAGCCAGCTTAGGGTATCACAGCTGTTTTAAACCACAAAATAACCAGCAAATAGCCTAAAAATACAGATACACTAAGCATGTTTTACTGCTTGCTATGGCTTGTCACAACGCAGGTTTGCTAGACTAACAGGCATGATATTAAATCACAAAAACAAGTTTTGTGTTAACCAGCTTTGCATACCTGCTGGTGCAAGGTTAAACTGGTGTGGAAATAAACTGCAATAATTTTTAAAGGCTTCTTTCCTTGTTGCTGTTTTTCTAAGGCAGACTTCTTACACAAGTCCATGAAGTCAATCCAGAAATCTTCACAAGCCGTGCACAAGCGTTGCAAGGTGTCCTCGGGTCCTGGCGTCTTGGACCAGGCCTTGTCTCGGACCTGCCAGAAATATCAATGAAAAGAAATTGAACGATAAGACAAAAGAAAAATGAAATTGTAGCCAGCACAGTAAAATCATCAACAACAGGCTAACTGCCCAGTGCCTGACAAAAGAGAGGGCGAGGAGCACACCTCTTGCCATTACATTTCCTTGCTTCACCATTTGGCTTTTGTTATGAAATGTTTTGTATGAGGGAACATATGTATAATGTATGAAGTCACATATGGACACCCCAGAAATGCAAAGGCTTCAAAAATTATTGCATCCATAAAGAGGATCTGAAAGCTCCAGGGAGGGAGACTAAGAATTTATGAGTGCAAAAGGCTGCTACTCCCCCCTTTTGATGGTATGAAAATATCTATGTAAAGCTTAAAGGCAGCACGAGTAACAAAGCAGTAAGTGAACTGAGACACCTGCTGCACAAAGGGCATGCTCCACACTGCAAAACACTGGAGGGGTACAAAGTCTCACTCAACCTGTTCAGTAAAAAGCATGAGGCAAGTTGGTACATAGTTCTTAAAAAGTCGAGTCCATAGCACATGACAAAGAAGATGATAGGACAAGCACTTGCTTGCAACTAAGTTTATTGAGTGCATCGTCTAAAATGACACCCTTTAATAGTGGGCCGCACAATGGTAACAAAGGAATCATAGTGAAGTTTCTAAATATTCAAGCTCATTGCAATACAGGTTCACTGTGCTCCTGTTTTTTATGTAATAAACATCTAAAAGCTCCCAAATCAGTGCTTTAGCTTCTTTGCAGAAGTCAAACTTGGCCCAAGAAAGGCTTGTACTTGCATGATTCGCAATGAGTGGGTACATGCAAAACGCCAAGGGACAAATTGGATACATCGACTTTCCAGATGGGAACGACACATCATAGATTCCCCCCATTCCCTGGGCAAAAACCGCTGGGTGTGCTGCTTGTTGCGCTTTTCTTTTGCTTTTAGGCTTGATAGCAATTTGCCTGAACCTTCTATCTACGCTTCACTGATTAACTTTGACGCTTTTTTAAAGTTATTCGATACGCTGACTATATTTTCTACTCTGCATGCAATGTCTGCACCCCGTTTCGTTTTTTCCTTCAACAGTTTTTAGCTTAAGTGAAAGCATGAAGCACTAAATAATGCTTACAGTTGTAGTTATCTAGATCAGACTTATTACTGATGGAAAAGAAACCTAAGTTGTCAGTACAAAGGGCACCACTGCCTTGTTACGTGCCTCGGTTTCTTCATGTTTTTAGTGGCCACAAGAAAAAATTTTAAACCACTTGTCTATTTGAATTATTGTCAACGCGTTTAGTTTCTGTACCCTGATTTTTTAACTTCTCATATAATTAAATTTGGCACAAAACTTGTTCCAAAGTTTCTAATTCCCTGGATGGGCTTTTCTGCACGAGTTGTGAGCGATGCAGTAAAGCTGACACTACAGCCTTGATGGGACATGCCACAATAATTAGTTTCCCTATCCCAATTTATTGACTTTGGATGTCCAATCGAACTTCTCATGCACAAGAGGGGCTTCTCTGCACAAATTCAGAGTCATGCAGTAAAGCTGACACCAGCGTTGATTTCAACTCTTTTGTTACCGCAGAAAATTGACCAGTTTTTATGGCTCTAAGAAAACATTTCTTTTTGCTAAATGTGTTGGTTAGGCACATAGTGCAGTGGCAAAAATGCGGATGATTCAACGCCCTTGCTAGCACCAGTTGTGTAATGTTTGCATAAATAATGATCGCATAAAAAAAAACCCAAATCAAAATTTTGTCACCGTAAAGAAAAATGAAAAAAAAAGTTGTGTATAACAAACCACCAATAGTGGAAAAAATTTAGAATACGCTTGTGAAGGTTTACATTAAAAAATCCTGTCCAAGAAAAAATTCACTAGTGAAAATTAATTTGTCCCCGTGGTGCCCACATGGTGCTTGCACGCATGGTGCCCGCGTCTCGTGGTGAAGCCGAACATTCATTCCAAAATACACAATTTTGGATGGTTCTCTGAAATGGTTTGATATTATTAGGGGTCCAACTTAGTCCCCACGTGATGTAAAAACATCTTATTAAGGACTACAGCAAGCACCAGATTCACGGCAAGCAAGAGATGCCAAAAAATCCACTTGGAATTTAAAACCAATCTCAGTGGTGCATTTTTGTTGACATTCTGATCATCACTTATCTACCAGAACTTCCACTTGCGGTTTATTGTCGTCTTCTGACTCGCTATGGTAGCCCTGCTTGCAGGAATAACTTGCGATGCACTAGAATTGTGCCCAGCAAGCTTTCACACGGCGAAAAGAGTGCTGCCTAACATTTTCAAAAAGGCACCATATCAAACCTTTTGGAGACTGCCAGAATAGACAGTCGCAGTAAGAAGCAACACTAGACCTCCAAAAATAGCCTCGTAATAACAAAACTGGCCAGTGAACAGCTGGCAGTGTTCAAGGCTGATTGGAAATCTCTACTTGTCTGAGCTGATATCCGATGACTTGGTGTTATTTTTTGAGTTTCAGCTGGAGCTGTTATCGCAAAAGTAGGGCATGAGTGAAGCGATATCACAAAAGGCGTTCTTTTTTCGAGGAATAGTAGAGGGCGACGGGGGTGCTATGGCCAATCGGCTTGAAGTTGGGTAACTGCGTAGTAGCACGAAATATTAGGTTTGCAACACACAAACAGAATGAAAACTGCTCGATTCGCAGCCGCGGCGGCCGCTTTTCTGATGGAGGCGAAAAGCAAAAACGCCCGTGTGTACGAGATTTCGACGCACGTTAAAGATCCCCAAGGTGGTCAAAATTAATCCGGAGCCCTCCACTACGGCGCGCCTCATCGCCTGCGTTGCGTCGGCGCGTTAAACCCTACAATCAATCAATCAAAATGAAAACTGCTGGAAAGTGGCTCAAAATGCCAGGTCCACTTGATACACATGCGGGGAACCTTCAGAAATAAGCTTTCACAAAATAAAACGACCCTTTCTTTGAACCAAAGCTCAGTAGTGGAAAGCTGGTGTCATTTCCAGGTAATTATCATCTGTCACTGCCATCGGATTGCAAAACTGGCAAAATGATTTGGTATTTGGCTTGCTGGAAGACTTTTGGTCAAGAAAATTCCATGGTAATGCAGCATGACCACGAGTCGCATGCTTTTTTATCAAGCGCAGCAGCAACGCTCCCTTCTGAGAAACATACACACCTCACCTTGCAAAAAACTGCCGAAAATCTCAAGGTTGCCTAAACGTGTAGTGTCTAGACTAACCACCGTGGTACATGAGAAACAACTACAACATCACAAAATCGGCAATATAAAGCACCGATCACCGATCATCAATGCTGTATATTCCTGATATCCATGTTGTCATTTCTCTTGCAACTAACGCATCCCACTGGTTAGTCTAGGCACTGCAGTTTTAGAATCAGTTCTAATTTTCCTGTTCTGGCTACACTGAAATTTCTGACGGTGTTTTTGAGGGTTGAGCAGCATGTGTTGTTTCGATAGGTGCCATGGCTGCTGCGCTATACAAAAAAGGATGTCACTTGTGGTTACGCTGCATTACCATTAGATTTTTTGATCAAATGGCTCACAGAAGTCAAGTATCAAATGATGTCGTCAGCTTTGCAATCCGACTGCGTTTAAAGGTGAGAACTACCAGAAAATGACACCAGGTATGCACTAGTGAGCTTTGGTTTAGAGGACGGGTAGCTTTTTTTCAGTCAAAGTATTCGTGGATGTCTCCGCATGTCTGACAAGTGCACTTAGCATTTTCAGCCCTTTTCCTGTCATTTGTTTCATTTCTGCATTGCGCAATTTATATTTGGCACTACTAGACAGAGAACTTCAACCCGATTTGCCTTAACGCCTTCGTTGCCCACTACTTTTCCTCAAAAAAAGCATGCCGTTTGTGATTTCACTTCACCCATGCCTTACTTGTGCAATAAGAGTTCCAGTTGAAAGTCAATTGATAACCTCAAGTCATCGGACATCAGTTAAGGCAAGGAGAGAGAGCTTAAAATTGGCTTCAGTTTTGATTCTGTACGAGGATATTTTCGGAGGTCTAGAGTTGCTCCTCAGTAGAACTACATATTCTGACAGTCTGCCACAAGTTTGGTATTGTTTGTTTTCTAAAATGTTAGGTGGAGGTGCAATGCAGGAGGCTCATAGAGCTGAACGCATTTTTCATTTGTCACGCAACAGTTACTCGGGGATAGCTAGCTGGGCACTGCTCCAGTGCATCGCACCTCATTCCTGAAAGCAGGGTTAGAAAAGTGAGCCAGAAGATTATAACAACCAGCAAGTGAAAGCTTCAACAGGTGCATGATAGTAAACTGACAGTGAACGAGTTTTGTTTTCAGCCCCAAGCAGTTTTTGTCCTATCCCGAATTTTTACCTTACCATTAATGCGATGTCAACCATTGACAAGATGTTTCTACATCATGTGGGGACAAATAGTGCCTCTAATAATGCCAAACCACCCGATTTTTTTCAGTAAACTATCCGAAATTGCATATTTTGAAACAGAGGTAGGGCTTCACTGCAGAACGAGGGCACCACACATGGTAACATGTTTTTCATATCTGACAAATTGTACTGGGCAACTAAACTTTTTTCCAAGATGTGTTTTTTATGTTTGGCAAAAATTATACTCCAAACTTTTTAAACTATTTGCGAACTGATATACACAACTTATCCATATTTGCAACGTTTGGCCAAAAACTGATTTTGTTAATTTGCGAATCTGCTCTTGTTGGAAAGGGCATCGAATAATCTGCATTTAGAGCTGATGCAGAATGTGCCTAATCAATATGTTTACACAAAAATGCTTTGTTAGACCCCAAAAATTGGTAGACTTTCTGCGATAAAAAGAAAGTTACCGCCCTGTCTGCGTGCCATATTCCGAAGTCTATTTTTAGCAGATACCAGCGTCAATGCCAGAAGTAGTGTACTTAGCGAGCATCGCAATGCATACGGCAGCTTCTGGATTTTCGGGCCGTCTCGAGCGTTTTGATGTTCGGGACAGGTTTTAGTAGTAGGAAGCATCGCTTCGTTCACAGAAAAAGAATTACCTTTAAACTCTAGCTTTAATCAGCTGTCATGAGACAAATTCAACCAAGCTATTTTTCTTAGAAAACTGTTACTAAAGACAACTGTTTTTCTAGTGGCTCATTTTATTCATGACTACGTTGGCTGAAGTTGTTGAAATTGCAACTGTGTGAGAGCTTTTTATGAGTTGAATATGGGAGCTTTAACCTAATTGCTTGTAGTATTAGCACGACTAGGCCGATCTGGAAGACCATTTCGTGAGAAACGAGCGTTATCACTGCCAAAATAGCTTAAAAATACAAAACCCACCCACACATGAAGATATTCATTGATGCCAGGGTCCGTATGGGAAATTTAGGAGGTGTGTCAAGGTGTCACAGTGGTGGCGTGGTTATCAGACCAGGTAGTTGTTTTGAAGGTTGGTAGCTAGTAGCTCACAATATGCCTTTTTTGTCTGCTTCTTCGGGTTTTTGTTTTGGAAGATTATTCGGAGCGAGATATAGAGAAATCGATAGATGATTTTTGAAGACTGGGAACGATTCCAAGAAATTTAAGCAATTTCGCTGACACAACCGTTTTTCTAAAAATTCTAAAACCACACAAAGAAGCAACACTCAGTTTTTCCAAAGCTCCTGCGAAGTGATTTCATTAAAAGTAATTACTGCTGTACTCACCAGTGGTTCTCTGAAGGCTTCGACACCACTTCGAAACAGGCCGCAGGACAGTGTATCCACCCCTCTTGCATCTAATGATAAAAAAAATACATATCACTGACATGGAATTTAATAAGATATGGGGGACCAACAAAAGAGTATAGAGGAGGCCATAAGGAAAAATATCCACAGGGCTCCAGCTTAACAAATGCAATGTGGTAATTGCTACGTTCCTCATATTTTCACGGTGTATTAACAATTGCTTTATTATCAGGGTCTCTACTTCCGCACTACTTTCATTTAGCAGTATTAGAAGTGGAACTGGATTACAAGTTTGTGAAAAACGCGGAATTGCTGTAAACACACAGATGACAACGTCAGCACTGTTTCTGCAGCAAGCAAGGAATAACACATGCAGTAAAGGGTCCATAAAGACTGAATACAGCTTTGTTTAGTTTGAAAGAACTAGCTTTTCAGTACTCACTCGGCTCCCTTCCAAGCCCGAAATACATTAGTCAGAAATACGCAAGCAACACAGAATATTTTCAAATTTCTCACTGAGGCTTTGGCATGAGAGACGCAATATGGGCTAGCACTAAAACATGTCGACAGACAAGAGTCTTCTGCCGGCCCTGCTACATTAGAGTGGCGCTTCTCCACCACGTCCTCTTAGGTGTTTTCCTAGCATTTTCTGGGCATGTGTTCGCTTCTAAACTTCACTTCACATCAGACTACTGCCCTGGTCAATGAAGGGAGGAAAACTGCTTCTTCCTGTGTTGTGGCCCACAAAAATGATTAAACATATCAGATGTGCAATATACATAGCAAAAGTTGCCGCAAGTGAAGACAGAAGCCGCACCGCACATAGTGAACTCCGTCTGGAACTTCTATCTAGCCTGATAATTTTACTTAGATTTTGTTTCGACGGTAGGCCATATTTGGCCCCTCGCACCAATTTGAGCCCTCCGGGAAGGCGTTGTTGCACTGTTCCCTTCAAGTTTCCATTCTTCTATTGCTCCCTTTGTCAATTTCTGCTCTTAAGGCTCACCAGCCCTCCTTTTCTTCTGTCCCCTATTTTACCCTACCCCAGTCTCCTTTGCCTTTGTGCTATCGAGAATAACTGGTTTGCATGTTTTCATTTATGTTGGTTACATTGCTCACAAAACCGGAGGGTGGAAAAAAAAACTTTTCCGAACTAGTGTTTGCCGTGCTCGGCATTATTTTAGTGTAATATTGCCTTGAGGAAGCTTTGTCCACTGATCAAATCTGTCTGAATATTCAAATTCTGGTTAAGGTTTCTACAGCTGTTGTATGAAGGTTTCGACGTATTCATAGTATTTCAGGATTCCTTCACCTGCTTTTCTCAACGGAATTGGCGGTGGCCAATTTTTGGGCCAGAACGTTTCGCGTGGAATGACCCATTAGTATTATGAAGCTTTGGTTTTTTTATGTGAAGCCTTTGGTGCGTAAACAAAAAGCACAAAACTGACACAACCTCTCTGGGAATAAAAAAGAAGTGACAACAAGGTTCAATTTTTAACAATTTTCACAGCATTTTAACATCCAAAGATGCCTTCGTGCAATAACAGTAGCTAACCGTTATTTGGAATTAATTTGAAATCAACAATATTTATGCGATCTCTAGGAGAGCAAATGGTGGTTACGAGCTGAACTGAAAGAACTTAGATAGAGACAAGTGTAATACAAACCTCCAAAAAGGCAAAGTACGCCGTGAGCATGGACATCCACAGGACTTGAGGATTAAGAGCAGCCATACCTGATAGAGCCAAAGGTGAAGGCAAAAAGTAAGGGCAGGAGCAGTTGCAACAAATGACAATTTTACACAGACGTCAACCGCACAAGCAATTCGAAGTCTCAAGGGCCAGTCCAAAGCAGGCACAAGCAAATTTTATATCCCCTGAAACCTACTACAAACCCGCTTAACCTCACACAGCCATGTCGATGAAAATCTGCAGCCCTGCAAGATTTTACCTGCTGTTATGACATGTTTCAAATGCTGAGTCTTTCCATGCCAAACAGCCAAGTGTATGGTGCTTGACACTCTAACCTTTCGGGAAAAATTAATTGTTGATGCGAAGATTCTCTTGGCCTTGCAGGAGTGTGACACGTTCACACGGAACTCGGGAGAAAGGGAACAGAATGAGTTACAATGGCGAACGGTGAAAGGGAAACTTAGCACCAAACAAGGACACAAGGGTCAACGTGCAGCCCCCGAAATCCAGTTCAAGCGAAGAGAAAAACGGAAATGCTCTCACCAACACGAGAAGCCCCATTCAGCGATGTGTGCCGCGGGTCATTGTTGGTCCAGGTTGCAGCAGAGCATTGGCCCCCGAATGCATGTACTGCTCGGACAAAGAAGCACCACGCCCTGCGTGGCAGGTGTGGTGATCCATCCTGGGCCGTGGCCACCAACCGCGGCCAGGTGTAGAACCGAGCCCGGTTGTCTGCAAGCCAACTCGCTCGTCTGGAACCTCTGGTACACAGAATCCGCAGGCCCATCTCCAGTCCTGGTTAGCTCACCAGCTTCAGAGTCCTCTGGTTCCGCGATCGGCCTCCACCCGAACCTTGTTCCTTGCTTGAGCACCTCCTCCTTAATTAATGTAGACAAGCTGATGTGTTTATGGCTCTGAAATACAGTACATACAACATATAACGAGAGGGAAGATGAAGACTTGGTTGCTGGCTAGTTGAAAGACTGCGCAAAAGATGAGGGTGACAGGAAGAACGCTGAAGCATGTCTACTTGTGCAACACTGGTCTGCACGCTGGAGTAATGCCCAAGTGACAACATGTCTGGCAGACAATAATGATGCAAACAGGCGACTCACTAAATACAGAAAGTACACTCTGAGTGTGTGATCAGGACATGTAATATTTTGCACAGCTTTATGTCGGGCTAATTGGTGAAGGAAAATTGCTCTTGTTACGATCACAGAGACGGGCACAAGACAAACGTCCGCTTTCACGAGAAGATGGCGCCGTCTACTCGTGAAATTGTACGTAGTTTTCTTGTGTCCGTCTATGTGATCATAAAAAGCACAACCTACCTTCAAAAGAATATTTAGCATGCTCCAGGCTTCTTTTGATGCCTATATTAAAGGATTCATTTTGCATTGGGGCCTATTTTCTTTACCTGCAAATATCGCGCGAACGTGACAATACATGCCAATATGCCATTCATAATGGCTTTTCCCCATAAAAAGGACACTAAACGGTCCCAACAAGTTTGCCTATACGGGCAGACCAGTGTTAAAAATGACGCTGCACCAAAGGGTTCAAAACGATTTACACGCCCCATGTACTGTTTTTTTTGTAGTTCGGTTTGTTATTTCACGAAACGTCAAAGAAGAAAACTACAGAATAAAAAGGGAACACTTGACACACTTTTGAATAGCCTGCCATTGCAAACTAGCGCCGTGTATTACAGAATTGTACCGCTCCGCCCAACAGTCAAATGGTTTTCTGTGACCGACGGTGCAAAAAGCAGCCGTTAGACAGCGAACACAACAGTAGAGCTAGAGACAAGCTTGACGTGGGCTAATGGACGAGGGCAAAAGGAGGGTGTGCTGAAGAATACGGACGGCATGAACAAGTTAGAACAGGCGCCTCGTAGGCGCTGTAAAATACCCCTCCTCCCCACACACACACCCCGAGACTTAATTCCCTGCGAGGCCACATGTCCGCCTTTCACCTCCAATTTCCACGTATATGAATTCTGTGCCCCTGTGAACTCTACGTGAACTCAAAGACGGGCTTCGTCATTAGCTCGTGAAGCTTCGCAACGTCAGGCGTTGTGGAACTGCCGTACTCGCTCGCTGGCGCGCGGCCCGAACTCTCTCTCCGTGTCCTGCATTTGCATACTATTTTCTCCCCCTTGCACATTGCAAATTCTCATCTGTTTAACTACATTTCCTGCGTCCTCACCTCTTGCCAACTTTTTTTTCCCGACAACGCCGCCAGCACACGGTCAACGCGTACGCTGTAGGGGCGCGTTGGCGAGCGAGTACGGCCACAGAACAGGGAGTACGGCAGTTTCACGACGCATATCGCGGCCCGCAGACCGCGAGCAGCCGCGAGGAAGGGCGGTCGCGGCGGCGGCAGCCGGTCTCGCGAGCGCGATAGCTTAGAACAGTCTCAAATAGGGAGGAGGGGGCGAAGGAGAGATTTCACAATGCTTACGAGGCGCCAGGCAGCAAGCAAACAAGCACAGCATATGCAACTTTTTCGGCATGTGTCCGGAAAGCTAACCGAGACAACTATTTCACTTGGTATGATTAGCAGGGGCAGTACTCACGTGAAAAAACACGATGACACAGCCTTTGTTCCGGCTTCGCATTCAACCGTAGCACGCCGTCGACTTGCCGAACTGAAGAACTCTAGTAGACGATTTCAGGCGGTGCGCAATGAATTCCGCACAGCAAATTTCATACCGGTGTCACGCCATTTCCATTCCGCAGCGGTTTTGATACGCGAATTCGACAAAAATGCGTCAACTCGCCCCGCTGCCTTCGCGCCACTCACTGGCTTACTCTACTTGGCTCGCAGTGGATTCTATTGATTCGCGTTGTCTAAAATATTTGCATTTGTATTCTTGTTATTGAGTTTTAAAGCAAACGCTAGACAAAATAAATCTGGTTCTGGCAGCAACTTTTTATATATGTACGTTTTACGTAATGTACAGAAGTTTTTATAAAACGAACGCAAATCAGTCACGTGACTACTTCGCGGCTTTTTTAAACGCACTAAAAGAGGCGACGCTCGCACACAGGTTCAAATATATAATAATTGTGAGCAACATGCATTAATCATTTAAATAAAAAGATTGTCGCAATATGAAGTAGTTTTTATTGAATAAAAGCAACTACAAGTAAGGATTTGAATGACTAACACTTGAATTCTGCTTTTTGGTCGGGCAGCTTGGTGTAAGTTTACACGACATCTGAACCCAGAGCTCTGTACGCGCGCAAGTGCGATGCCTTACATCGATATGTACTTAATGTACAAAATTACTAGTGGCACATGAAGCAGTGAACATACTGCTTAATTGGTAAAACGCGAATGAGAATAACATCTGCAGTAAAGTAGGCTTTGTTGCACGACAACGCAGCTTTGCAAGAAAGCAGGCACGCAACATCGTGCATAGAGAGGCTGAATTGTAGAGCGGCAGAATTGTGGCGCAAAAGCTAGTTACGTACACGCCACACGTCCTGATATTCTCCCGCCTATTTTGTAGGGTTCCTGAGAAGGCCATTTAGTTGCGTAGCAATATATATTACGAAGCATAGTTTTATTCGTGTTCTTATTCGCAGAGCGTTATCCGGTGCACAGTTGGCAATGTTTTTAACGTAAAAAATAGACCACCCATTTAAATCATATACAGAAGCAATGTCAATCCTACTTTCTGCTTATTTCATCAACATTGAACAGCATTGCAGTAAAGACTTTAATTCGTATATATTAAGTATATTGTGTTATTGCTACATGTGGTTTCTATGCAATGTTAAAATATTTGCTAGTCTTTGCGCACTTTAGCATTTCCATTCGCCCAGAGTTACCGACAATTGTAAGAACAAAATAATTTGGCTACCACAGGTATGGTATGTATTGTAGATGATTGCTTTCTGATACGACATATTCAAAAATATTGTTAAAGTGAACCTCTCTATGCCCACTCATGGCGCTTTTACGGCTGTACGCACTGCAGGAAAGCCAGCTTTATCAAATGGGAGGGCTTACGGTGGTGATGATGATGATAAACTCAGCGCAGGAAAGCCAACTTTAAACAATGGGAGGGCAAATTGTGGTGTCGTTGATAAAACGCGAAGTAGGAAAGCCAACTTTACAAATTTGGAGGGCACATATTGAAAAAGAATAATAAGAAGACGAAGAGGAGCAGGATGAAAAAGGCGAAGCTTTCTCCAATACAAATGAAAAGTCCACACTCCTATCCGCCAAAGTCCAAATCAATGACAACACTGAGCTAACCGAAGCAGCATATTCAGATGACCCAATTACACTCTAAAAATCATAATCACCCCATTAGCTTAGCTCAGCACTTTGCATTGTGGACTTTGCGTTTGTATCGTAGAAAGCTTGGCGTTTCAACCTTGTGTGTTCCATAAACAGCGTTATATTTTTTATGCTTTACAGTCCTAGATAATCAAATTTTGTATCGTTTGCGCAGAAGCGGACAAAGTCACGGGACACACACCTGTGTGCCCTTACTTTTCATGTTTTTGTATCTGCGCCACTAAATCTTGCAATACGGTAGCAACAAACGGTAGTATCACTGTGGAAATTCAATCAGTCAATAAATATATGCTAAAAATGCTGTTGACCCGTGACTCCCATTGCAAAGTGCAAGGGTCCCGTGACCCCTCCCTGTTTTAAAGAGGGTCGTGGAGCGTAAAAGAGAGTCTTAGTAGAGTCTAAGGGAGTCATTGCAGCGACGACTCCCTTTGGACTCTCTTTTTTTTTAGAGTGTATTCATATCATTTTATTATCTCTGCCTTATAGTTGGGATCAGGGGTCACAACTTCACGTAGGTAGATATAGTCGCCTGCCACTTCCACTGCCTCGTCACTTATCTGAAACCACTGTGCTGTCCCGATGTTATTGATCATTACTTTAGTTTTCTGCATATTAATTTTCAGGCCCACGGTTCTACTCTGTTTGTCCAGTGCGGGAAGCGTGCTTTGCAATTCTTCCCCCGAGTTACTTAGCAAGGCAACGTCATCAGCAAATCTGAGGTTATTTAGGTATTCTCCGTTAACCCTTACTCCCACCTGTTCCCAAACCAACTTTCTTAATACATCGTGTAGACATGCTGTGAATAGCATTGGAGAGATTGTGTCTCCTTGTCTGACGCGCTTCTTCATAGGTATTTTACTAATTCTCTTACGGAGGATGATGATAGCTGTGAACCCGTTGTAGATATCCTCTAGTATTCTTACATAATGCTCACCTACCCCCTGGTTCCGTAATTCGTGAATAACTGGTGAGGTTTCGACCGAGTCAAATGCGTTCTCATAATATATGAAGGCTATATATAGGGGTTCAGTATACTCAGCGCACTTCTCTATCACCTGATTGATCGTGTGAATATGGTCCAATGTTGAATAGCCTTTACGGAACGCTGCTTGCTGTTTAGGTTGACTGAAATCTAAGGTTGCAGAAATTCTGTTAGCGATTACCTTGGTAAGTACCTTGTAGACGACTGACAGTAAACTGATCCGCCTGTAATTTTTAAATTCCTTTATGTCACCTTTATTATGGACTAGGATGATGTTCGCGTTCTTCCAAGATTCCGGTACAGTTGCGGTCATTAGGCACACAATTTCAAGCCACCGCACTCATAGACAGAGTGGAAGCGTGGATACAGGTGCCGTTGCATGGGTTCGGGAACGTCTCGTGGAATTTCTTGCTCAGTATTCCGCCCATGATATTTGCAACTTCAATAAGACTGACGTTTTCTAGAAATTGGCCCCACTTTCGACCTTGTCGTCGGAACCTGTTGCTTAATCAAGCGCAGCAAAGCGAGAATGCCGGTGGGATTCTTTTGCAACGTGAGCGAGACTCAGAACTGGAAGCCCATACTTGTGCCAAAGGCGGATTGGCCACGGTGTTTTGGGGAGACATTTGACAGGAACATATCTTGCTCGTACAATTGCAAAATTAGGCAAGGAATACGGGAAAGATATTTGAGAGCTTCCTTGACCGATTCAACCGATTGTTTAAGAACGAGAAGAAAAGCGCTCTTTTGATGGTTTAAAACTCATCATGCCACTTCGTTCATGCGAGCTTTACATAACCAACCACGAAATTCTTTCGACCCACAGTGAATGCAAAAATACAGCCGTTTGACGCAACGAATGGTAGCGCAGTTAAAGCACACTACAGAAATTAACTTGTCCGGCACTACGTCACTTGTGCGGGCACAACAAACAGCAAAATGTTGACCTAAGGTGGTGCCTTCAAATGCTGAAGAGGGCAGGGACGCGGTGACGCCAAAAACAATTTTGATCTGCTTGTCGCACATAGGTATATTTGTAAACAGCTCTTCTGTGGAAAAAGATAATCCAACAAATGACATTTCACTTGCGGCGCTTCCTTAAGCACTTCGAGAACTGGTGCGAAAAACCCAGATGAAGTAGCGTTGGCCTTCTTCAAAATAGAGGAAAATACCAACGCATGGGAGGCTGTGAGAGGTGAGCAGATTTTGGAGCATATCGGCGGATCCGCGCGACAGTCACAGCAACTTGAAGAATGCTCTGCGCCGCGGCCAAAAGCAGCGGATGAAAAAGAAAGAGAAACCTACCGTTACTTGATGAGAAGATTCTCGTGGCTTGGCGATGCCTATTGCATACATTGAACAGGAGGTACACGCAGAACGCGCACTCGACTTTGGTGACGTGGTGCGCTTTCTGCACACTACAGGCATCAGAAATCGGTGCAAACCTGCATCTACTTGCTTTTTGGCTCAATGGACCGTGTTCTTTGCTGGAAAGACTACCTAATTTTTGTGTTTTTGACCTTTATGCATAATTATAGACGACTCACACTACGGACGATTTCGCAGGAAACGGAGTCGTTTTAATTAACGAGACTTGACCGTTATGGTCTCCAAGAAATGTTTCACGCGCATGATGATTTAGATTCCATGGTTGCGGAGCAGCGAGTGCATGCGAGGCCGTCTCTCGATATGTGTCGTGCCTGAACAACGACCGGCTCTACAGTTACCTGCCCATGCTCGCCGATTTCTCGTTCGGAATTTGTTATTGCTTGTTTGGTTATTTTCAGTTCTTTTTGACGCCACTGCACCGGTTGGAGCTGCATATGATCCCCATGTCCGCGTTTACTCGCGATGCAATCAGTGTTCCTCTTACGCTGTTACGCGGTCACTCTCGGTGCTTTTGGCTAAGTCTTTGCCAATTTGCACGGGGGAAGTACACACGTTCTGCGGCATCGCCGGTGTGCTCAAATAAACGCTTTTAATCCGAAATTTTTACTTGGCTACGCTGTCGAAAGCGCGCACCCGGCCGGCGTCCACCGAATGCGCGCCCACCCTTATGTCGTCCGCAAAATACTGTCCACGGCTGCTTACTCTTTCCTAAAGTCTTTCATGACATTCCACTCGTTTGTCAGCGTGCGTACAACCGTACAACAAAAAGCAATACAGTGCGAGTTTCCTTCTATAGCATGGGAGAGAAAAAATTAACAGGAAGAAGCACTTGGCGCGCACTGTTCCATATAGTGCATCAAAGAAAAAATGAAAACCAGGAAGAATTACTTGGAGCGCAGTTAATTCCTACTGGATTACGATGCACAGCACGAGTAAAACAACAATAACAAAAAAACTGGCGTGTATCTGGAGCTTCCCGCGCAGTCTTGGCATTCAGCTCTTGAGGCAGTGTAGCAGCAGCATGGATAGAAATTCTTGAAAACGTAGCTGCAGTAGTGTGGTGCCTGGGCTGTCGGTTATAACAAGGTCGAGAGCTAAGATAGGTGGTATACATTCAGTATGATGGGACAGCGGAAACTTAAAGGGGCGAGAAAGGGACCCAACACGATCGCTCGTGTTGTGTGTTCTCCCGTCCCGTTAAGTTTGCGGTGTTCTATCATAATGATTGTAAGTTATACAAGCGGTAGTACCCGGCGGTGCCCGGGTGGGCCATTATACTAGTGACCCTAATGGGTATAACACATGTTTATTCATTTGTTAGTTGTCGTATTTGGCTAGTTTGTCATGAAGTGGAACATAGTCAGGAGCTCCTGCCTGCTGTCAATACATTGGCTCCAACCACAGGCGCGTCGTGTTAACGTGAAAATACTGGCACTCGTGTACTCGTGTTTTACTGCAACTCTCGCAAAACAAATTGCACCAAGATGGTGCGTTCGAGCGAGTGAGTCAGTGAGTGAAAAGTGTTTTATTGAGCCGGTGATGTGGGAGTGTTTCCAAATTTCAGAAAGCGATGGGATGAGTGGGCAGCCTTTGCTCTGGAGGAAGAATTGTCAGGACATCCGGATCGCTGTTAGTCACCAGGTTCTCCCACAGCTCATGAGTGGGAAGAGTGAATGGAAGAAGGGGGAGGTTGTTTTGCTTCCACTCTTAATATGATATAAGGAACAGTGCCAGGTTGCAAACACAACTTGAATTTGGCAGGAGATTGAGCTGGGAACACACGACGGAGGCTGGCTGCGAGAGGGGTATTCTTCCTCGTAGGAAGTGCTATCTCAGAAGATATGAAAGATGCTCATCGCTACAGTTTTATGATAAGTAACATGGGCTCCCTACGGTTGGCGCAGGGTTGCAGGAAGTCCCAATCGATGGAGAGGGCTAACCTTTGTGTTATTTAGAGGCCCGTCTTTTCCTTTAGATTTAGGATAAATGACAGGGCTGCTACGGGAGGCGCGTGGTTGCAGAAAGTGCAAACAGATGGCGAGCGCTATGTGAAAGCTGGAAAATTAATCAGAATTCTACGTCCACCGGGGTGTAAATTATAAAAACCGCGCTTGCCTCTTTATCCGCATGTTAGGACTAAATCCTGAAATTGATTTTCGGACAATTGAATGGGCAGAATTTGCAAGCAAAAACGTATTACATATACCAACTGGCTGTGTGGTTATTGACGAATGTGTAAGAACACAGTGTTTACCAGAAATCCTGCTTGCCTCTTTTGGTGGGCTGTCATAGAAAAAAATTCCCGCGTCTTCCCGCGAGGGGAACACCAGTAAATGCAGAGCATTGGGGCCTCAGTACTGATTGAAGAGAGAGAAAATGACATTTATTGAAAATGTCCGGCGGGGAGGCGGGTCAGGCCACGCTGGTCTTCGCCACCCCCTGTCTATGTACTAAGCAGACCCCGAAGCTATGCCTGGGCACCGGTTCAGGCTACTCGGCGAGTCCCCTCCCGAAGGAGGGTCTCCTTTTCGCCTTTGCCGGGCCAGAGCAGCCTCGAGCCGCTGGACTGCCAGCAGTTGCCGCTCGTATTCGGGCGAGCTCACGAGTCCTATAATGTCCCGTGGTAGCTCTTTTGGGCTCCCCACTGCACTGTGTCTTTCACATCCCCACATGATGTGGGCCAGGTCTGCAGTCACCAACGCGCACACACTGCACACTGCACTTTCGTAAGTTCCAGGGCACACATGGCGCGCGAGCGCTGGAGTCAGCACGGATCCAGTCTGTAGTTGACGCAGGAGGACGGCTTCGCCCCTCTTGAGCCTCGGTGAGGTGGGGGCAGGGCGCGTCTTCCCGCACGATGCCAGTGAAGGATGTCGCCGTAGTTGGTCAGGGGCTCCATGATCTCCGCCGCAGACGATGGGCAGGGGGGCACCGCACGGTGCGCGAGCTCGCGTGCGATGGCGTCCGCCTCCTCGTTGCGGTTGACGGTGCCACCCGCAATGCCCCCCACGTGTGCGGGGAACCAGCGGATGTGCGTTGTAGTCTCCTTGCGCTCGGGGAGCAGGCTCGCTGCAGTCCCGCACACGGCGTTCCTGGCGTAGCTTGCTACTGCGGTCCTCGAGTCGCTGAGCACCGTGGTGATTGTGGGGCTGCTCGCTAGCGCTAGGGCTATGGCAGCCTCCTCTGCCTGCGCGGCCGTTCGGGCCTTGATGCTGCAGGCGTTCATTAGTTCCCCGGTGGTGGCTCGTACGACCATACCACATATGTGTTGGGGCGGTCGCGGTGCTTGGCTGCATCAACGTATACTGCCCCCTCGTCACTGTTGTGTGCCTCGGCGAGCGCTCGGGCTCGCGCCGCTCTCCTCTCCGCGTTCCTGTCCGGGTGGACGTTCCGCGGCAAGGGGAGCACCTTTATCTTGCGAATGATGTCGTCCTCTATGGGAACGATCCTATCTTGATGTTGGTCAACTTGAGGTGGGTTGAGGCCCAACCTCTGGAGGATGGCCCTGCCGGTCTTGGTGGAACCGAGGCGTTCGAGCTGGGAGACCCGCTGGGCTTCACTCACCTCGTCCAGGGTGTTGTGTACCCCCAGTTCGGCAAGGGCCTGGTTACTCGTGCTGTTGAGCAACCCCAGTGCTGCCTTGTAGGATTTGTGGATGGCCGCATTGATCCTTTCCTTCTCCTGTTGTTTCCAGTAGTGGAACGCACCAACGTATGTAGCGTGGCTCATGACAAATGATTGCAAGAGGCGCCGCAGGTTAGCTTCTCGCATTCCCTGTCTGCGCGTAGATATTCGTTTGATGAGACGCGTTGCGATCCCCATCTTGGTGACCATGCGGTCGATTGCGGTTGTATTGCTGCGGCTGGCTTCGATGTGCATGCCGAGCACTCTGATGCTTTTCACGTGGGGTATGACTGTGCCGTCCCCCGTGCGCAGCGTGATCTTTTTGGCGTCCTCCGCTGCTCGCTTGCGGAGGCGCCCGGGCGGTTGTAGTATCAGCAACTCCGATTTCTGCGGAGAGCATCGTAGTCCCGTGTCTTTCAGGCAGTCTTCGATGTTGTCGATTGCCTCTTGTAGTGTGGATTCAATGTGGCCGTCACTACCCCCGGAGACCCAGAGGGTAATGTCGTCCGCATAGATGGTGTACTTGACTTGAGGGAGCTGGTTCAGGCGTTCGGCGACTCCAATCATCACCAGGTTGAAGAGGAATGGCGAGATGACTGCGCCTTGCGGAGTGCCGATGCTGCCCAGCTTCCGCTCTTCCATTTGTAGGTTTCCAATCTGTAGCATCACCGTGCGGTGTGACAGAAAGTCCCTGATGTAGTTGTAGGTCCTCTCTCCGAGCCCCAGTCTGTTGACTTGAGCCAGGATCGCAGAGTGGCGTACCTTGTCAAAGGCGCTCTGTAGGTCTAGGCCGAGGATGGCGCGGTTGTCCCCGGTGTTGACTGTGGTGGTGTCCATGGCTTCGTGCTGGATTAGCAGCATGGCGTCTTGCGTGCTGAGCTTCTCTCGAAACCCTAGTATCGTGTGCGGGTACATGTTCCGGTCTTCTAGGAACCTTTGCCACCTGTTGTTTAGGAGATGTTCCAATACCTTTCCCGCACACGAAGTGAGGGAGATGGGCCTCAGATTCTCAATGCCGGGTGGCTTGTTCGGCTTTGGTATTAGGATTGTTCTGGCTGCCTTCCACTGCTTGGGTAGTGTTCCGGCGCGCCAGCACTTGTTGTAGTAGTTGGTGAGGGCCGTTATGGCCTCGTCATTTAGGTTTCGCAGGGCCTTGTTGGTGATTTGGTCAGGGCCGGCTGCGGACTTGCAGTTGAGGTCTTAGGCCGCCTTGCGTACCTCCCACTCTTCAATATCCTTGTCGAGCAGAGGGTTGGGCGGTCCCTGGTAGTCTATGTGCGTTTCGCTCGGGGTGCAGGGAGGTAACGCTCGTTCAAGCGTTTACACATCTCCTCTTCTCCGAGTTGCTTGGTGGTAGCGTAGACAATCTGTGAGAGTCTGTGCTGTTGGTAGTCTTTGCTCTTGGATTCGTCCATCAGATGCCTGAGCAGCTTCCGCGTTCGGCCAGCGTGTAACTGACCGTCCGCTTCATTGCAGATGGCGTTCCGTTGTTGAGCGCAGAGCTGCCTGCTGTATTTTTCGATGCTGCGGTTCAGCTCCGATACCCTCTTTCTGCGGTTGCGGTTGTGCCTCTGCCGCTTCCATCTCTTCTGTAATGCTTGGCTCGCCTCGATCATGTGAGCGAGGCGAGGGTCCATACGCTGAATGGTGTTTTCCGTTTCCACCTCTGTGGTAGCCTGCGAAGTTGCCTCTACCAGCCTCTCCGCCCAGTCTTCAATGTCCGTGATTTGGGTGCCCAGGCTCGTTTCGCGAAACCGGTGCCAATCCGTTAGCCTGTGTTTGATTTTCTGGTAGCCAATGCCTCCCTTTGCCAGGGTGGGGATCTCTCCCTCGATAATGTGGTGGTCGCTGCCCAGGTTGTGGCCCGTGTTCCTCCACTGCACGGGTCTGCCATCTGGCAGCCGTACAAATGCGAGGTCAGGGTTGGTGTCCCGGGCAACCGATGTGCCGATGCGGGAGGGGTTGGCCGGGTCGGTGAGCAGGATGAAGCCCGCGTCCGTCGCATCGTCCAACAGGTCCCTTCCCTTGGCTGCCGTGATGCCATATCCGAGTTCCTTGTGCTGCGCATTAAAGTCCCCGCCGATCACTATCGTGTCGCTGGGGGCCGTCTTCAGTGCTTTATGAAACAGGGCTTTGAATTTCTGTTGCCTGTGTTGCGGGTTGCTGTAGGTGTTGATGAAGAGCATGGTTTCAGTCTTCTTCTTGCCGATCACCACCTCGGTCGCGCAGAGCTCGATTGCCGTGCTGCGGCCGAGAAAGTGTTCGTGCTTTATGAATATGATCCCCTTGCGGACAAAGGTGCAGACCCCCTGTGCTGCTCCCGTGCCGCATTCCCGTGCGCTGGGAGGGCTGGCGTGTGTGCGGTATCCCGGCAAGGTTGGTGCTTGCTCCGTGTGTGTTTCTTGGACCATGATAATGTCAGGGGGAGACTTCATGGACCTCAGGTGTTGCTGTAGTACGGCTCTTCGGCACTGGAAGCCATTGGCGTTCCAGTGCCAGATCTTTAGGCTTGTCTTGGTTGAGGTGGGCATGGTTGTTGTTGTTGCGTTCCGTTGTTGCCGTGGTTGCCGGTGGCTGCAGAGGGAGCTCCGAGTTTCTCGAACAGGAACTTCTCCAGCCGGTCGAATCTGGCATTCATTCTGTGTTCGAGAGCGTCCACGCGTTTCTCGAGCCTGCCTACGCGTTCTGTGATACGTCGAATGCGGACCGCACAGCCGATGCTGCACGGTGTACTCGTAGTCTGTGTTGTTGGGGACGATACCGAAGAGAACCTGTCGGCTTCGTCTTCCATGTTCAGAGACTCTTCGCTCGCTTCCTCTGGGGTGGCGGGCTTGTTCTCTGGTTGTTGCTATTGCAGGTGTTTCGGCGTGAGGGATGGAGGTTGGGGTACCTTCCCTTGGACACATGGTGTTGTTGCTGTAGGCTTGTTTCCTGTAAGCAGGATTTCTTCTAGTTGCTTGGTCAACTTGGCGATCACGTCCTGCTGTTCTCGCACCATTTTCTTCAATTGTTGGATCTCGTTCTGAGGTCTTCTTGTACTCCTTGAGCGGGAGCGCGCCTTCTTCTTGGCGCCGCCGCCTGCTGCCGCCACCGCGACCCATGACGTGTTGGCTCGCGTCACACCATCGCGCGATCGGCTTCTCGTCCTATCGCGGTTCGCCGCGTTGCGGGTAGCAACAGCAGCGGCTGGCGTTCTGCTGCGGCTCCGCTGCTGACTTTGGTGGTTTCCGAGAGGAGCGAGTTCGGGGAATTCGTCCTTTCTAGAAAGCCTGACTTTCATGGCGGGCTGAGGCTTAGCTTTCGCCTCTTCTGCCTCTTTGCGGTTCCATTGCCGTTTCTTGACTAGATACGGCGTCTTGAATTTGTTCTTACAATTTTTCGTGCCCGTTGGGTGCGGGCCTCCGCAGAGTTTACAGTGCGGTTTGCACTCCTCTTCGTGATTGTGCCCCGGGTTGTGCTTGCCACAGGCGAAACACACTCGGGCGTTTGGGTACGGGCAGACATCTTTTCGGTGTCCAATTTGCCCGCACGTTCTGCAAACGTCTCTGTGCTGTCGGTACAGATAGCACCGGATCAGCACTCCCGCGTACTTTATGTATGACGGGACCTTGTTGCCTTGAAACAGCACGATGACCGCTTCCGAGTTGCCAATTCGGTGAGCGTCAATCGCCGTAGTATTGAAATTGTTGAGTACATACCGGCGTATGTCCTCGGGGGTGTCATTGATGGAAATGTTTCGAATCACACCCTTGGCTGTGTTCTCCGGTGCTGCGTGATACGCGAACACTTCAAAGACTTGATTTCCCATGGTGATGGCCCGAATCGCCGAGTAGCGCTGGGCCCGCTCTTCGTTCGGGGTGCTCATGACAACAATGTTTTGAGCGATGTTGGGACAGGCAATGTCCTCCGCAAAAGCTTGCATTTCCACTCCGGCAGCCCTAGCAATGGCGCTCATAAGCTCCGTTGGCTTGGTCTTGCCGATGATCAGCCCGCCGCGAGGCCTAACCACGATCTTGAACTCGCTGCGTGCCATGTTGTTAGGCATACGTGCTGCCTTCTCGATGGTTGCGTTCACTCTACGGGCAAACTGGGCCCTCGTTGGTTGAAAAGTCTTCTTACCAGTGACGGGCTTGTTTGAAGCTTGCTGCGAAGCTTCGGTGCTCGCCTTCGGTGATCGCCTTCCACGCTGAGTCGCCAAGACCCAGCCGGCGTGATTCTCCTGTGCGCTTTCTTCCTCCGCTCCCGGGACAGCAATTGCCATGCGGCCCGAACTGCGGTCCAATATGGGCTGCTGGTCCGGCGCCGAACTCGTATCCATGGCTGTTGGGGTCCCGGTCACGTACGCAGGCATCTCCGAGCTTGCGTCGGCGACGAGCAGCTGCGGCTGGACCGGCTCGTGGAGCTCTTGGGCAGCCGCAGCTTGCCGATGAGAGCTCGCGCTGCTGCTCATGCGCGTGGTGCGGGCATGTGCTACTGGCTCCTCGAGGCGCTCTCCTTCGCCGGCCTTGGAACGTTCCTCTCGTGAGGCCTAGCCTGATGCGATGTTTAAACAGCCTGAAATCTTGGCGTAAAATGCACTCACTGTGGTAAACGGGGCCACGGGAGATTCCCTGTGACTTGCCGGTGTTCTTGATGCACAACTGAGAAAGGTGAATGGCCTTTTTCCGCATGAAAAGCAGCAAAAGCGAGAGCTCATGTGGAGTAGGTTATGACTCCATAGCCCCCTAGCGGGAGTCTCCTACTGATTGAAGGCAGTGTTGCTTCCATCGCTTCTTCCGTGATGCTGGAGTAGCAGACACGAGTAAACGTAGGCACGAGCGTCAACCAAGGAAGGAACGAGCAACGCAGTGACTGAAACACGAGCGACCGCTAGCCGCTATACTTGCAGCGCGCGCAGTAGAGGGAGAGCAGTACGGGGGGGGGGGGAGAGCGCGCATGCGCAAGCAGCGCACGCCCTTCCACGCCCCACCGCGCTGCTATCACGCACCTGTTACGCCGAGACCGCGACGGAGCGAACGGGCTGACTACGACGCATGCGCGCGCCAGCTGCTGTTGAGAGGGAGGAGGGAAGGAGAGGCGCACCTGCTGCGGACGCGGAGCTGTTGACACCGTCCGACGCAGGAAGAGGCGAGGCTAAGGAATGCTCTGCATTTAAAATGTTGTAGAATAGTGTTTAGATAGGTGTACAAGTTGCCTATCTCAACAAAAACCAGTTCAATATCTGAAATGGCGGGCAGTAAAAAAATATATACCTAAACATTATTGCATCCTTTTCACTCTCGCCATGGTGAATTTTTTAAATTTTCACTAAAATTCACCTGCAACACAGTAATCACAATGTGCTCGTGAAATGCGACCCCGTTTGAAAGAGCAGTTTGGCTAGGCGTGGACGTCTCAAGTTAGTCCTTCTTTGCTCGTCAGCCGTGTCATTTGTAAAAAAAAACAATTTGGCCCCTTTACCTGCGTCGCAGGACGAAACCTTTAAAAATAGTTCCCGCATTTGTACGAGTAACATATGCTATCAAAACTCAGTGCCATAAATGAATCGCTAAAAGGATTTATTTGAGAATGTTTAGGAACACCAATTTTTTTCGGGAATGCGGAATGACCTCGTTAGTGTTGGTTAGAGCGAAATCCAAAAAAACACTTTTTCTATATTATTAAGGGCTACGTATATCAGCAAAAAGCGCTTCAAAATGTTAGCGGGTGAAGGAGGTATCACGACTATCAGAAAATACAATTTCCCCCTTTCCCTCAAATACAAGTACAATTTCCGAAATTCCCTCCTTAGTGAGGCTCTACGCCATGTCGTAAATGTACTCCCGAAATTTGAAGTCTCTAGGTCTAGCAGTTTTTGCTGGGCGTTGATGAGTCAGTCAGTCCAGCACTTCCTTTTATAGGTATAGATTTGACTTAGGCTAGGCCCGGCGGCAAAACTAGTCAAAAGAAACGTGTTCGCGAAAGAATGTGCTGAAAGATCCTGCAATATTTTTGCATCGTATATTTATATTTATACATCGTGTACAGCTGAGCAACTCCGACAGGTGCACGATAAAAGCAATTTATTTTCACCTGGTTCCGATCGCTTAGGTGCGGGGGCAGTGGCTCAACAAGACATCCCGAAGACAACTGGTTTTCACCACAAACATTCACCTAATATGGCTGCCACACTCAATTATGCAACTTGTTGGGCTTGCAAGCCACTCCGACGGAGCTCCTACAAACATGGCGCTGCGGTTAAGGTGAAAACGCCTCAGCGCCACTGAAAAAGTTGCCGTCGACTTGTGCTCCCTTCGCTGGAAAACATTATGCTTTCCCGCGATAATGGCAGCACTTACACGCACAGAATGGTGTAGTTTGGGTGTAAGACAAACTCCCGACTCCTCTGTTACCTTTTGCCCATGCATAGCCGAGCTTCGCGGAGAAAGAAAGCTGCTCGACCCATAGCGAAGTCGGTAAAGTTTCTGCATGTTTAAATGAACAAAAATGTTTGAAAATAAAGAACACTACTCAAGGAGGCTCAAATGGTAGCATTGTGGTTAACTTGTGTACTTTGGCGTTTGCACAATACTAAACAGGGCTAGACGTAACAATGAATTCTCGTTGCTGGCCGGTGTTATAGGTAGTGATCGGTACAATCGGCATTTATTGTTACGGCCACTACTTTTTATGCGAGCAGTCGCAGGCCCCAGTTTGAGGGAAGCGAAGGCGATTTTTTGGATTTAACTTAGCCCCACCTGACGGAGCATGCCATGCCTACACAGCACTTTTTTTGCCGCGCTGGCTCCCATTGTCTTCGGCTGCGATGGGGAGGTCCCTATCTCTAGGGGACGGTCGAAGCTGCAACTCCCCAGTTAACACAAGCGCTGGCGATTCGCAGGCGCCCTTTAAACAAATTGCTGGAGTTTGTCTTCCGGACGGCAAAATTTTAAGCAACAATATTTATGTTGTCCTTGAAGAAGAGACAGTATTTGAAGGGGTGATCTGGTTTTGCCGGCATACGTGCGCGACTTGGTTCATCATGATGCTGTTGCAGGGCTCCGACGTTTTTGCCGCTTTACCTAGTCGCGCGGAAATTTCAACCGTGTCTGGAGGTAGGTACAACGTGGGGTGCTGCGAAAAACAGTATTTAGCATCGAGGGATTACTTTGCGCTCGGTGAAGCAAAGTTTGTATCGTCACACAGCTCTTTCTATTTCGTGTGCTGTGCTTTATCGAGCGCCAGCATAGACGTGTACCGCCATCTCGCGGAGCCCTATGTAAAAGTGACACGTGATTTGGCGGCGTCGCTTAGCAACAAACACACTTGGTGGTCCGCAGACATCGTTGCCCGCATGCGTGCCACGCCAGTGAATACAACCTATACGGCCGCGCACATGCGTAAGCCTTCTGTGCAGTCTCAGAATCGCCCCTCCGCAACCCAATCACGCAAATGAAAGAACGAAATCACCATAACAGACCAATTTGCAAAATTCAGGTTTGATACTTTGTCGTTCGCAAACTATATGAGATGCTGCAGCATGCCGCCACGAAAACAAACGCGTATGCGGGAGAGGCATCCACCCCGCAAACATATCCCCTTGTAGCCAAATGAAAACGAAAAGGGCCTTACTTTGTGCGTATTGCTAAAACCAGCTGTAGAAATCCTATAAATTCTACCAAACAGCCAGTCCGCGCAATAATTGAGAGCAATCTGAAAGAAAAAAAATTTCCTCAGCGAGCAGCCCCGTAACGTTGCGAAGGCGTCTGAAGGTTCCCGTCGGGAGGGCGGCATTGTCGCGGAGTTAAAGGGCTTGCTGCGCAACGGGTGAGGAAACAGTAAAGAAAAGAACAGCTAAAATGGAGAGAGCAGTAGTCGCTACAATAATTTTTTAGGGCATTACACACATGTTAGGTCGGTGTAAAATTGTTTCTCTTCGTACAGTTTGCTGACGTGCCTTTGAATTCCCCAGCGCTCTTTCTGCAGGTGCACCTATATACAGCATGTATATGTGCCAACTCAACACTAGTGTCACTGCTGATAAAGAATTTCATAAAGCGATCTGTCTGTCGCAAATAGTGTTCCAGAATGCTCACGGATCTCCTGCATCGTTTCCATGCTTCGTTAGAATTCTCATACAGGGTCAGAGCTGATATCCTCATTCGCTGGCGTGAATAAATTTTTGGGGTTTACTTAGCTGTTCTTTTCTAATATTTAGCTGAAATGGAAATGATGTGACGCTACTATAGGCGACGCACTTCGGAAGAGACGCGCCGCCCGAGAAGGTAAACCTAGTCAGTCTTCGCACCGAGCGATCTGTTGCAACACGATCTGATTCACTCAGATATTCAAGGTGCTCCAGTGTGCATTTGAATGCCAGACGCCTTCGGCTGTATTCTCACAAAAATTCCGCTTTTGCAGGCTTCTTGTGCCGCTTAACAGTTTTTATGTGTGTAGTGAATATTGCAGCCTGCTTTTTCTTTAAAGTTCTCTCTCAGTTGTGGCTTAAGGCACTCTTGCCATCATGTCAGAAATCGGTTTCTGCATCAAGGTGATCAACTATCAGTTCTGTGTACCGCAAGACATCGAACTTTCGCCTTTGTAAAAAAAAATCCCGCCACGACTTGGATGCTGAAGAGGTGAAAACCATAATTTGCGTTGAAGTTCTGAAAATAATTTTAATTTAGGCGTGCGTAAGCAATCTTGGGTATCGCTTTAGGTGTTGATGCACACTTCCCCAATTGATGGGCAACTTTGGTGGGTCCCACGTCAACGTGGCCTTTTACAGTTTTGAATCTTAACTTGATGACATCATTTTTCACGCATTTCACCAAGTACGGGAAATCTGATAGAAACGAAAGATCTCTGCCATCTCCAGTAGGGCATTGTATTATTGCCTCAACGGCTGCAGCCGTACCGTGTACGCCAAACTCATGCTGCATCACCCAATTCCATGATGCGCGTCACATCTGACATATTGAACTTCAAGAAATACTTTTTCCACCAGAGCAGCCTCTTCAAAGATACTTTGTTTCCCCGTAAAACCTACGCGAAGCGCCGGCACTACGCTCGTACTCGATTATACAAGCACCCGTTTTATATGGAGGCCTGACGTGTAAACGGGAGATCACTAATCGGGATGCATCACTAAACGGCTTCAGCACTTTCTATAGGCACCGCTCCTCCGTAATCACATTTGAAGTATCCAAGGCACTGTACCTATAGTGTCGCCAGCGGCCCGCTGAATCAACGTGCACAGCATCAGGGATTCATGACGACCTGATGCTCTTTATTCAGATGTTGAACCTCACGTGATGCTTAGGTATTCCCCTTTAGAAGACATTTTTGAGTAGAAGGTAGTATTGGTAAAGAGGGAGTTATCGGCGCCAACTCGGGAAGGGATGCTGTGCACCATCAACCACGTCTCTTTAAGACAATAGATTGAAACTGTCCTCCCTCAGGATGCCGAGTAGTCGCAAGTGGGTTGACCTGAGAGGCCGCCACCAACCTCGTTAAACGCACCCGAAGGATGGCGCACTGGGACATTTACTCTTTAAACCAAGTTTATGGTGGCGTGATAATAACGCTTAAAATGACGCTTAGCAAACATCAAACGTAATAGCACTGTTGGCCGTGACTTCAGTAAACTTGCGGACGAACAAGTATTGTCAGATCTCGTCGTTTGCGCTCCAAAAATCGCTATATCTTCTAGCTAATTTCAGCGAAGTGCCAGGTTTTAAATAGTTTGGTCTTGTCTCCTGTTGTATGCCAAACATGTTGCTATCAGGGTAGATCTCGCAGTATAAGCAAAGCCCGAAGGTGTTGCGATGCTGTTACCCACACGGTCTTCTGCACTCGGGTGAACCACCAAAAACCTGCTGTCGGTCTTCCATAATCGACGTTCCACGACCAGGCGTGTTCACAATGGCGAACTATGCTGCTACTGAACAATACCCCTTTCAGCGACCTCGTGGCACCTCAAGCGCCAACCGGCCAGTGGCGGTACTGACAATAGAGAGCTTTAGAACACCGTTTGTTGCTTTCGCGTACGGTGAACGCTAAATTTATGCGTCACGCTCCGTGAACACCGCAAGAGGAGTTTTAGTAGAGCGTCTTATCAGTTTTGCGTAGCGACACGCTAATGCTTACGCCGCAATCGGTCGTATGTTTTGCGAAATGAATCGCCGGCTGATTTGCTAGCGGAGTGCCGGAGTGCTTGGACATTTTACGACTATTCAAACAATTGTAAACAAAGGCTTTCCGGTCTGTATTTAATGCAGCACATCCATAACATGACATGAATATTCGGTTACCTGAGTAAGTTCCATAAAGAAAGCGTTTAAGCCCCGTGGCACTTTCGTGCAACCGCAAAGAACGCCCTGAACCGCATGCCCGTCAACGTTAAAACAATATAGAGATGCGTTTCCAACGAACACAACGTCACAACATGCGTTGCAAGTCTGAACCGCGATTGACAGGTTATTGACGGTTGTTTGCCTCCCCCCGACTGTCGTAAATTAGGGACTCACCTCGCGCGAGGGTTGCGGGAACGAACAGCATGTCACTTAAGTCTGGCGCGCAAGCCGAGAAGGCATTTAGCCGCACACACTGCTCATACCCGATGCTAGGTTGAGTCGTACGTCGCTCGAGAAAGATAATCCAGAGCATGGGAAGCACTGTCCACCCGCGAAAGCACAACGTCGCAATTGATCACGAAGCGAACGCGTTTCCAACACACGCACACACACACTCTCGCACTCGCACACGCACACGCACACGCACGCACGCACGCACGCACGCACACGCAAGCACACACATGCACACACGCACACACACACACACACGGGCAGCTTCGGTCGCTGGCTTGGCTGCAAGCTTGATTGGTACAGTCAGCGATGTTACGACGATACAGAGCTGCGCGATGGCGACGTGCTAACTACTCGACGTATTTAAAAACACAGGAGCAAACAACTAGGTCTATCGGAAGCAAATTCCTGTCCACAGAAGAGCGGAATCATGGATGGTTGTCGTGCTAGTTGCCGCCATGTTGGAAACGCAAGCGGCTTCACGTACGCACGCTATTTGGCTGAAATAGCGTCCGCTATTCTTCCGTCCACTAAACGCAGAAGCGGCCTAACGTAAAGCGCACAGCGCATGCGCAGTGCGATCTATGCGAAAAACAGCGTTCGCTAACTGTTTGCGTACGCTTGCGGAAGTTATTATAAAACCCTCTAATAGCATCGCTTGGCGCCCCGCACTGCAAGCTTCGGCAGCGTGGCTGCGCATCGTTGTCATGCCCTTTTGTGGCGTGTCTGACGACGCTTGAGATGTCTTCAACGATCCACCCGACGCATATCACAACAGAGGAATGCAGGACGTCTTCCCTGTGGTGCAACATCACCAGGACAAAGGGGGGCTCCAACCCCAGGCAGATTGCCACGGCGGCGGCAACCTAACGCTCACCTGCTCGAGAGACGAGCGTGTCTCTCGTGTGTATGTGTGTGTGCGTGCGTGTGTGTGTTTGTGCGTTGGGGCGCTACTAACAGCACCATGAATTTTGTGATTGTTGCGTCCTGACGTCAGCCGAGAAAAAGGATGAAAGGGAATAGACCCAATACGCCTATTTATTCTCTCGCGCAAAGGAGCGCACTGTCTGTTCTCCGATACCGAGAAGTAAACACTTGTACATAAAGTTTTCTTCTCCTTCAACTTCATCATCAAGACTGCCCCGGCACGACACCAACCACGGTCCACTTCGACCACGCTACCCTGGTTTGCAACAAAGGCTAACCTGAGTTGAATGGTGACAATGAAGACTTCTTTCGGCCCTTCAATAACGAATAACTACGCGCAGTGCCTGCGTACAGCCTGTAAAAGGCTTGTCTATAACACAGCTTTCGTACTCTCAGCCTTATCCTGCCCCGCCGGTGCGGGATTTGAATAAAACTACTGCGGAATTCTGAAGTCTCAGCCCTTCGCTTTTGCCTCCGACATGTTTGGAACGAGTATGTTTCGGCAGTTTTCGGATGTGGCTGGTTGAAGTTGAAATCGCTGTTATAGACAAGCGTTTTACCGACTGTACATCGGTGTGAGCTTCGCCAGTGCCATCCTACCAGTTTTCAATGTTTTCCTATTTGCAACCCATTCCAGCAAGTGGAGATTAGAGCGTTGGCTAACCTTCCGCCAACAACTGGAGTGTGAACTTGCACCAACAGAAAGTAACTTCTTGTCGACTCGCCATTAAACTACCGTGGGGCTATTTCGTGCTCGTCGTGTAGTTGTGACCAAGATGTGAACATATCTGCGCCGAAAGCGAAGGGAATGTAGGGTAGCAGGAGGGAACGTAGGGTGCAGGAGGGAATGTAGGGTGCAGGCAGAGTCAGCTGCTGCAGAAGGATGTTGTGTACGTCGGAGATGCAGTTGGCGAATGTTCAGCCGTAGAGGCCGTGTTACTGCGATGGCGAAACTGCCGTCATAGTTATCGCAAGGGGCATATTAACGCGTGTTGCCGGAATCGCCTATCCGCATTGCCAGCACTTTTTACCATACAAAAAAATTACTGCAGGTTTGATATTGCAGAAGAACTAAAACATATTTCATTTGTGTTCCTTTGAATCCCTTTCTGGACACTGAGGTATCATTATACACGTTTTAAGAATGACACATTGATTTTTATTTATCTGCTACGGCATGCCCTTGCACGATTGCATGGAGAGTGGTGTCGACTGCAGTGATAAGTTTGTCTTTGTTTCAAAAAAACACGAACTCAATCGTATGCACTGTCGGATCATATGCAGATCTTTATTATTTATATTGTTATATTCTTGTATTTTGCGGACGCATAAATCTTAAACATCCTTATTTTCCAATAGCACCAAATATTATTTTGCGTGTAACTTATTATCAGACTCCTGCTACTAACAAAAAAAAATTCCCCGCATTTCCCCGAGGGAAAGAATGTGAAAGTGCGAATGCACGAGTTGAATTTGCGCGGTTCGGTAATGTTCGCGAAAAAGAGATCACACACACACACACACAACTACAACGAAAGAAAGATGCATTTATTCACAGACACCTATTTGTGTTGTCGTACTTGATTGCTAGAGCGGATCTCAGCTTTGAAATTTCGTGTCAGTATTCCTTTAAGCGGGTGCATTAGCCCTTCTCACGCCCGATTCCTGGCCAATCCCCCACGTGGGTATGTTACATGTCAGCGGCCAGGCAGCGCGCGCCCATCTCCCCCCGTTGCTAAGGAAGACGAGGAGCGCGCGCACCCGCAGCTGTTGCTATGCGGACTACGGCGGCGGACGATTCAGGCTCGCTTAAGAAGTGCATTCGCACTTAAAATGATGCGGGAGTATCCATCATGCCCAAATCGCGGTTTTGGTAAATCAGCGTCGTCCGCATTTGCCTGCAACCCCACAAGGTCGCCAGAGTTTGTGTTCATATTTCCGTTGACGCCTTGTGAACCAATCGATCTCTTCAAAGTGCCAGTTGGCTGCAATTATCTAACAACATAGCATGGGAAGAAACCAGACACCGACGTTGACATTAATCGCAAGAAATAACGGCCCCTTCAAGATGGGTCATTCTGAGAATACCTTTTGGGGTTCCTTCATCATGATTTGTGTTCACGATTTTGACCATCAAATGCAAATTGACCTGCAATCGTGCACAAATAGACGCAACATGCCAGTAGCAGAAGCCACTGCTTTTAACGCGGGTGCGGCACTAACAACAAGGCGTTGCGCTGCTGAGCATGAGGTCGCGGGTTCGATTCCCGGCCGCGGCGGCCGCTTTTCTGATGGAGGCGAAAAGCAAAAACGCTCGTGTGTACGAGATTTCGGCGCACGATAAAGATCCCCAGGGGGTCAAAATTAATCCGGAGCCCTCCACTACGGCGCGCCTCATCGCCTGCGTTGCGTCGGCGCGTTAAACCCCACAATCAATCAATCAGCAGTAACAACAAAGTGATGCATTCTAGACTAACGAGATAGAGGGTTCAGCTGTTCGATGACCAGGAGATCGCCCGCGGGCGATGTCATTGTTATCGAACAGCTGAATCCTATACCGTGGGATATCTTTCTCACGGTCCAGGACGAGCCACCCGCTTGGCATCACCGTTTTAAGAAAAACTATGTCATTGTTATCGAACAGCTGAATCCTATACCGTGGGATATCTTTCTCACGGTCCAGGACGAGCCACCCGCTTGGCATCACCGTTTTAAGAAAAACTACTAATATACGCGCTCAATATGCGCCTCTCAAGTGGCGTGGCAAGCTAGAGCGGTTACGAAAGGTGGAGGACAGCTTCCGCGCGGCACGCAACAGAGGGTTGACTTAACTAGGCGACCATTCTGTTAAAATTGTAAATTGAAAGCGGGTAACGCGACACGTCATAAAATGCAGCCGGCGTTGGTGAAGGACAAGGAAACAAACTGGTGGTGCTGCTGGGTGTTGTCATGAGAGATCGTACGGGCGTATTCGGTCCATTGCTTCAATTTTGGCGGAACGTTACATAGAGCTATTGGTGAACAGGAAAAGGCAACATGAAGCGCGCAATGCCTCTTCCGACAGAGACACCACGGTCGAGAAGCAACCTTTGATGTCTGTCTACGATAGCGTCGACGTCAGGAGCAGCATCTTCACAGTAGAGTGCGATCATCAAGCTTGCGCGAAGAACTTATTTTATTGAAAAGAAATATTCCCTTTTTAAACAACATCGAAAAGCCGGCTTAGAACCCTGGCGCGTTGAGCAGCACGCGGAAAACTGGAAGCTTCTGCAGCTGTAAAACAAAAACTACTGCAGCTATCGCCCTAGTTCTTGTTATGTAAAGACTTTGCATACTCTCAAAAGATTTGAATTATTCGTGTTGGGCATGCAGAGCCAATGCTGTTTATTAAAGAAATTGAAATAAATTAAAATTGCTCAAAATTTGGGCTTTGTTTCTCGCTATCTAAAAACAAGCTGCGTAGTTGACATTTTTATTGGTATTCCTATATCCGTGTCTAGCCCATTCTAGCTGATGTGGTCAACATGGTTCACTATAAAAATAGCCCTTTACAAGAGCAAGGTAACGCATTTTAGTATCATTGCGTAGCACAGCGCAAACGACAAGATCCAAAATAAAGGGACATAGGACGACCGATGTTCCCCTGTGCTACACCATGAAACTGTACCCACATGGTCAGTTAGTCACTTTACTGCATTTTTCTGTATTTTAAAGGCCAATAAACAGGCCATCTTCAATTTTTGTAACTATCATAAACTAGGCACAGGGTTGCGCTCCATCACTTACATTAAAAACATGTCGCGTTATTTTTGTCGTTTTGGAACTACAAACCTTCAAATATGGCCTTCTTAGCAGCATTGCGGTGCACCAAGTGATTTGAAAGAAGCTTATGACCGCATGATAAGGCGAGAAATGGCCGTAATAGCAAGCAAATCGTAGCAGCATAGCAGGCCGTTGCAGCATGCAAATAAAGATTGCGGTTAGCATGCTTTGTTGAAATTAACCATCAGCAAAGTAGCAAGCGTTTAAACAAGTTGTAGAAAAGCAACCAAAGGGGATTGCTGAAGTAAGAACACTCGCTCTTTGGATGCGTCTCTTCATGCGCTGCTGAATGCTGTTCTTTGCGCGCTGTGTAGGCGCACTCGAATATACAGAGTTGGTAAGACGAGATTCGGACCTCTCGGGAGTGGCCGGAGAGCCCAGGCTATGCCCGAGCTGAGCCTAACTTGCAGCTTCTTGGGAAGCGTTCTGGCGTTAACAAAGAAGTACTAAAAGACGGCGGCTAAACTTCGTGTTTAGTTTCAAAATTATCTGATCTCATGCCTCCCAGCATAACTAAAAGTACCAAACAAAACCTGTAACTAGGACTTAAGCCGCCGTGAGCTATAACGGGATCAGGCGGCTTAAAAGCACTGCGCTAGCTAGTAACAGTTTCTGGCCGAACATCGAATAAGGCGTTTCACACACATCGCCAAGCTAATGGAGGCCAATTGGAAAACAGGAGTGAGGAGCGCTTGCTTTGTGCTAAATATTCGGGAGAGCACGAGGAAAAAGTTATCTCAAAAAGGACTTCCCTAGCAACAGAGATCAGGACACTGGAACAAAAGATGGCGTTCAGCCGGCTAACCAGCATATACCTCCTGCCTGGCCTGTATTGACGTTCACTGGACTGCTGCCGCCCTCGTACTGTAAGCATATAAAACGCTTTTGTGGTCGCTAACGCGCTATGGCCCATTTGAATCATCCTAATTGCCCTCCTGGCTCATGCTCCGGTGAACGACAGTAAAGACGTACAGCCTCGTCCGTCATAAGTGCTCTGTATAAGTGTTTAGTGCCACAGAGATCCTCGGAAACCAGTTCATCTGTACTTACATTTTCGGTAAACCGACAATTGCACTAAGGGGCTATTACTGAAGCTTGAAGGGAGCGCTAGTACCAGATCGTAGAACTGAAATGAATATAGTGGAACATAAAAATAATTTACAATCTTGTTTCATGACACACATTTTTGTATCACGTGCCGACTCCGCTGTTTTTCATCCTAAATATTGTAGCAATTATTTAAAGCCCGAAACCTAAAAAGGCCAGGTCTCTAGTTGCATGGTTGAGACCGCACCAGTAGATAATTATACAGACGACCAAACATGGGCTTGGAAGCCGGAGCTGCCACATGGAATTTAGGTGCAATATACTTTATACGCCTGTCATTGCAAGAAAGCATGCTCATTGCAAACTTTATTCTATGATTTTCTTTTTGTAATGGCCATTTCTCGCTTACATTGCGGCCAAAAGCTTCTTAGAAAGTTTTTAGTCATGTCACCGTAATGGTGCTAACAAGACCACATCTGTCGCTTTGCCAGTGCCAAAATAACAAAAAAGTGCAATATGTTTTTGATGTAGGTGATGAAGAGGGACGGTTTCTTTATATTTTGTGCAACTTAGAAAAAAAAATCAAAGGTGGCAGTTTTTTATTTGGCTTTCAAAATATACCAAAATGCGTTACCTTGCTACAGTACAGGGACGTTTTTATATTTAAGCCTTTTGACCAGATAAACTAAAATTCGTACAAATGTTCGATGAGGACAGGAAATAAAAACTAAAAAGTTTGAACTACGTAGCTTTTTTAATGCCGAGAAAAAGTACCCACAATTGGGCAATATTCAATTTTTTTGGTATTTGGGAATTTCTATTAACAGAAATTTGTTCTGCAAGCCAAATAGAATTATGGTAAATAATTTGGAAGCATGCAAATCTTTATATAAAAAGAACTTGGTTGCAGCTGCAGTAGCTTTTATATTACAGTAGCAGAAGATTTCAATTTTCCGCTGGCCGCTGAACACGCCAGTGACCCATGCCGGCTTTGGGAATTTTTCGGGGCATAATTTTCTCTGCAGAAAAACATAACAAATGTTTTCTCCTCTGCGCAAGGAATTTTTAGTCAAAACGTATGAAATTTTAGTCAAAATTAAATAAGTCGACTGGACCCGCCTGTCCGATCCCTCGTGAACACACAATACTGTATATTGGAAAAACCGTCTTCCGGCGATATTATTCCCCGAACACCTCGCTACGTGGTGGTTGAAATTCTATTTTGGATTTGGTGTCTAAATTTGAATCCTGGATTATGCCATATTAAGATGTCTCGCCACTGGTGGCAGCCGCAAGAGTCTTCCCGCTAAGGTTCAACTATTCCCATTAGCAGCCCACTTACAAAACTGGACATACACAGATGGAGCCTTTGAGGAACACGGCTCGGTGTTGGCACCGGTTCTGTTTAACATTTATATTAATGATCTTGGCCAAATTGTAAAGCCCCCTCTACGCCTCAAGCTGTCTGCAGACGATTGCATCATATTTACCCACATAGTGTCGGCCGCTGAAAAGCAAGTTCTTAACCATGCTTTGCATACAATAACGGAATGGTGCAATAAATGGGATATGCTAATAAATCTCGACAAGACGGTTCACATGTGCATCTCAAATAAGAAGAATAAATCTCATTTCATGTATAGCCTTGGCAATTATCAGATTAAACAAGTGGAGGAACATAAGTACCTGGGGTTAACCTTGACGTCCAGACGTAACTGGTCAACACATATAAATAACATATGTTCCTCCGCGAGAAAGAAGTTAGGATTTCTGAAGCATAAACTGGGTGATGCCCCCTCGTCGCTTAGACTTATTGCATACAAATCCATTGTAAGACCCACCCTGGAATACGGGAGCATTGTTTGGGACCCCCACACTATCACTAATAAAGAAAAGCTTGAAAAAATTCAGAGATTGGCAGCTCGTTTTATTTATAAACGTTTTAGACGTCACGAATCCCCATCAGCTATGTTGGAGCTCGCACACCTAGAGCCATTGGCCAACCGACGTAAAAGTGCCCGTCTAAACTTTCTACACCAGCTGTATTTTAAAAAACTGGGAATCTAGTCACAAGCTTACATAGCTAACAACCCTAGTCGAGCATCTCGTCACAAACATAGCCGAAGTAATAAACCGTTCTTTGTCCGTACAGACTAATACAAAAATTCATTTTTTCCCAGAACTGTTTCCGATTGGAATATTTTGCCAGAGGGTTCACCCTTGCTGTCATCCAATGTATAATGATTGCATACTTACCTGTTGATTATGTATCCCCACGTTCATGTATTGATCTTGTATCCGTACGCATGTCTTCTGGATGTGTACATCCCTCTCCTGCTTGGACCTCTCAAGGTCCACAGTATTGTAAAAATAAATAAATAAATAAACTGCTGGGCACCTGAATAACTGCCAGGAAAACAATGGGACTACAACCCTACGGCGCTCAGGTCCGCATAGACTGGACCCCTCGCATTGATTCGGTGGACCAAAGATTCGGGAACCTCAGAAAGCGGTATTAAGGTCTTTCAAATTATTTTCTTGCGCTTACCTCGCACTGCATTGGCCCTCAAACCTTCATGAGTTCTTAGACACGACCGATGAATTCGCCACACCCCCAGCTATCAGCAATTCCACAACAGAAAGCACAACAAAAACCTGTTACTGAAGAAACGTAAGGCGACATATGACATTTCGCAGAAAACATCAGTGACAACAAACAAAGGAGCTTTTTTAACCGATTTGATGCAGGTGCATTATTCCCTTCAGAAATTGTCCGCAAATAATACTACCGCCACATCAACCCAATATCCCGGCATTTTCAAGAAAGCCTTCAGCTGATCTACGCAACTTGGTCTGCATGGCATGTGGCTGTTATTTTCTTGGTGCCGCTATTTCATCTCCCAAGATTAAATACTTCGCGCGCATTTAAAACTCCACAATAGACACACACGCCCTCCCTGTCCACGTATTTTTCAGAGAAGAGAGGTATACTTCGAGTCGTAAAGCGATGTTTTAGACCAAAAACCAAGCATTTCAATGATAAGCCTGCCGGACGTGACATAATTAATATCTCCTCAACACAAGGATCCACTTATACCCTACGATCTCGTTTGATCCAATTCCTGACCCTGTTCTCAAATCAAGACGGCCTCGGCCTTTTCATTTCATTTCATTTATTTCCACCTTAACGCCCGAAGGCATTACATAATGAAGGGAGGGGTGGTGGAGGTGCACAAGGTATGATTTACAGCTCAACCATAAACACAAAAAGCAGAAAAAGAAGACAAAACAGAATGGTATAAAAAGTGTTGCAGTAAAAATGAAGGCAAAGAACAGGATTCTAACGACGTAATCTACAAGGGCATAGCTCAATTAACTCAGTAGGTGGCAAGTGACTGTTCAGTTTATTTCGGAAGATTTCGTGGTTGCCGCACGTGAATATGTTATCAGGCAGGTTGTTCGATAGTGTTATCGCAATGAAAAAAAAGAGTTGTTCATTGATGGATTGATTGATTAATTGTGGTTCGATAGTGTATTGGTTTGGAAAAAAACTTGTTCGTTGATTGATTCATTGATGGCGGGGTTAAAGCGCCGACGCAACGCAGGCGATTAGGCGCGCCCTAGTGGAGGGCTCCGGGTTAATTATGACCACGTTGCGATCTTTAACGTGCGCCGAAATCTACAAACGGGCGCTTTTGCTTTTCGCCTCCATCAGAAAAGCGGCCTCCGCGGCCGCAAATCGAACGCGCGAACTCTTGCTCAGCAGCACAACGCCTTAGCCGCAGAGCCACCGTGGCGGGTAAACAATTGTTCATGGATGTGGTGTAGCCGTTGATTGGTCGTATAGGGTGGCTGTGGTTTATGCGGGATGAAGTTCTGTGTGATAGTTGTAAAAGGACGTGCCGTTATTGCGGGCGAGAAAAAAGGGTGGAGGAGGCAGAGTAAAAAAACTAATCGGCATGATTCGAGTGAGGGTAGGTGCAATGATTCTTTTAGTGCGGTGACGCCGTTATCGTTAGAGTACTGGGAGCAAATAAAACGCGCGGCGCGGTTTTGGATTCTTTCTAGACCGTTAGTAAGACACATAGAAAAAAGAATACTCAGGAGAGGCCCCTAGCACCCCAATGCATTGCAAAAAGTGTGGAAGAAGTGACGTCATTTTTCTTGAGCCCATAGACAGTGTTGCCTAGTTTCTTATGGCTGCGGTGGCTAAACCTGGCAAAATGCCACTGACATTTTTTTACGGCGCTTTGACTGTGGCTTCCTCGGTACGTTGGCGACACATCGCGGCAGCCGCTGGGGCATCGTGGTCGTCTGCAATCTGTGCACTACAGCTGATTTCGCAGCGTTTCTTCTACTGCCATTTCCTTTGTGGTCAAGCGTTTCTTTGAAAACAACACCCGATGGTCAATAATTGGCGTGGTCGGTGAGCGTAGTTGCCGTTAGCTTGTGGGGATATCTCGTCGATCCACGCAGTGGTTTTCCATCCTTAAAGGTCTGTCGGTAAAAAGGTGCGCTTTGGCAGCTTCGGCAGCGTCGACCCACTTTCTGCAGCGATTTGCTTCAGTTGGGAATCTATTCTCAACGAAAACAAAACATAGTGAGGCAGACACGTAGTGCTTCCGTTTTGCTCGAAAATTGGCGCATGGGCGAAAATACTTACCTGTGAACCGCGAGTGCGACGGAAACCCGGCATGCAACAGTGAGACATCTTGCAAACGACTGCAGCGAATTATTCATGTGAAGTAAGGTTAGACAGGTTTAGTTCCACGAGTGTGGAAAGTTCATGTACGCAAACGTGAAAAGCGTACGTAGTCCACGCGCATCTAGTTTGCAACTCGTGCGCGACGCTCACCGCGCGTAGGGTGCCTTACAGTTCCTGTATATCGCGTAGCGCAGGGGAGCTATATACAGGAACTCTAGGGTGCCTGGATTCCTAGCGCCCTCTACGATCACACACTGCAGTAGCCACTCCTGATCCCGCGAGCCTGTTGCTATGACGACGACAAACGCAAACGCTACGTTGCCAGGCTTAAGAGCTGAAGAATTGTCCTTATATCTCGGAAACGAAGTCCGTTTTTAAATGCAGAGCATTTTTTAGCCTCGCCTTTTCCTGCGTCGGACGGCGTCCACAGCTCCGCGTCCGCAGCAGGTGCGCCTCTCCTCCTTCCCTCCTCTCTCTCAGCAGCAGCTGGCACGCGCATGCGTCGTAGTCAGCCCGTTCGCTCCGTCGCGGTCTCGGTGTAACAGGTGCGGGATAGCAGCGCGGTGGGGCGTGGAAGGGCGCGCGCTGCTCGCACATGCGCGCTCTCCCCCCCGTACTGCTCTCCCTCTACTGCGCGCGCTGCAAATATAAAGCGATTAGCTGTCGCTCGTGCTTGAGTCACTGCGTTGCTCCTTTCTTCCTTGGTTGACGCTCGCTCCACCTAACGCGTCTTTACTCTCCTCTCTCTACCCCAAACCAACACCAACGCAACTACGACCCAACTACCCACCCTAACGCGACTTTACGCGGTGTTAACGACCCCCAATGCTCTGCATTTACTCGTGTTCCCCTCGCGGGAAGGCGCGGGAATTTTCGATTGAAACTTTGGGTGAGGGTTAGAATGGGCAAATTGAAGGCGAAATCATCAGCTTAGAACATGACATCGCACCGAGGAATTAGCTACGAAGCTGTTTTCGCTGCGAAGCGGGAGGGAAGGGCGACGCCATGTTAGTCAAATGAAACAGGAAACAGCAAAGAATGATGGGAAAGAGTGCTGGGTGCAGTGGGCTCCAGTCATGGTAGCACTCGGCTTCACAAATGTGACTTAAGGGTCTCCCCTAACCTTTTCTTTCCTCCATGGTAAGATATGTTTGCCAGGGTGCGAAATTGAACAAGCACGGTCGAGTTTCCGTCTCACAAAACTTTGGTAAGCTAACATTTTAATACCTGGGGAGGATAATTTCAGGTTACGGCGCAAGTATACTTGTGTGCGTGCGGTTTCGGAGCAGATAGTTTGTATGTCAGTTCCCTTGATATTGGTGATGACATTCGAGATTTATCGACAGCAACGACGATCAATGTTCCCGCATTCCGAAACCATAGGATGGCGTCTTCGTGCTCCAAGGATTTGCTTTTGTGGAAATGCTTTTTAAATACCTCCCTGCTATTTATATAAAAAAATCCCGCCATCTTAACGAAGTGAATGATGATGAGATGGGCGAAGCTAAAATGCATATCGGTAAAACCGTGAAACATTCGCCCACACATCATATTGTAACGCCTCACATACTTGGACATGTGCATGACGGATGGGCAATCCCTGGGCTAGAAGAGGAAGAGGAACGATCCTCAGGCGTGTGCGTTTGGAGCCCCGTTCGTTCCTGTGAAGCATCTCCGTCCTGTCCAGGAAATAAACCTCGCTTTTACCGTAATAGACTTGGTGGAAGGTGCGGGGTAAACCCATCGGACAACGGCGTCACTGGATCTTCGCCGAAGCCGTCGCGCAGCCGGCCTCTTGCCCGTCCGAGAAGTCATGGCGCCCCCGGCTCGAGGCAAGTCTTCGGCGACACCGCCCGGTGGCTGGCAGCTGCAACGAGAACCACGGAAGTTCGAAGGCAAAGCGGAAGAAGACGTCGATGACTGGCTCACCCATTACGAACGAGTGAGCAAGTACAACCATTGGAATGCGGCAGACAAGCTTGCAAACGTCGTATTTTCCTTGGAGAAGACCGCCCTGGTGTGGTTTGACAACAATGAAGCGAAATTTACGACGTGGGATCGCCTAGTAGAGTTAATGAAGGAAAGGTTCGGAGACGCTGAAGCCAAGAAGAAGCGAGCAGAGCCGACTCTTCTGCAGCGAGCTCAAGTCCCAGGGGAAAGGTGCACCACCTACATTGAAGAAATTCTGCAGCTGTGTATAGTAGTGAACGCCGAAATGCCTGAGGACGACAAGGTGGGCCATCTACTGAAGGGAATTGCTGAGGACGTCTACACATTCCTCATTAGCAAGGAGCATTTGGACACCGTGTCGGATGTAATTCGGCATTGCCGCAAGTTCGAAGCGCTAAAAAACGCCGTATAACTCCAAAGTTTGGCCGCTTATCCAACGTGACTACTGTCGCAAGCGTTGACAGCCTGTCTCTCGCTGATCTCGCGGCTACAATAGGCAAATAGTCCGTGAAGAGTTGCGGCTACATGAAGACGCCCCAAGCAAGGCAGCTAGCTTCTCTGAACGCTATCTGACGAAAGAGGCTGCGTGCCGGTGCCCTTGTGTCCACAGTGAATGCATGAATCCGTCCATCAACGCTGCAAGCATTGAGCCCCACCGAGCCGCGGGAAATCTTAATGATCCCTATCACAGGGACGCAGATTTTTGGCGGCCAGGTCGCTTTCCTCGTAATCTATATGCCGACTATTACGAACCAAATCTACAACTGGATCACTCGAACACAGGAAACTACGAGGTTCGCCAGCGTGCCTATCAACCAGATATGCGATATGCGTCTTTTGAACGGTCAGATACGGGGCGTCGGCCGCCTGTTTGCTATCGCTGTGGCATGACGGGGCACATCCAGCGATTCTGCCGTCATCGACGCCTGCTGCCAACATACAGGGCCCCAGACGCATACCCTCAACGTTCTTCCTACAGGCTTGACTCATCGTGACATCCGGGAGTACTTCCGACCCCCTGCGGACAAAATGCGCAGCGAAGTGGTTCTCCTTCATCGGATCGTAGCCTGACACAACCCACAATGCGCCCGAGGAGGTCGCCATCGCCTCGCCGCCGCCCGATGTCACCACCCCCGGGAAACTAACCAGTGCGGCCGAAGGGGGTGAGGTCGCTGGACCGTCTGTAATCGATAAACCTCTGCCTATTTCTATGGACAAAAACAAAGTTCAAGTTTCGGTCGATGGGTTTTCAACAATGGCTTTAGTGGACACTGGAGCCACCGTTTCTGTAATGAGTTATGCGTTCAAGGAAAGACTTGGCCGCAAAGTAATGTTTAGCTGGGATCAGCCTCTTTCGTTCCGGGGAGTTGGAGGCGAATGGCTTCGACCTATGGGTGTTTGTAGTGTGAACGTCTCGGTGGCCGGGAAAACGTTTACAGTGGAGTTCGCGGTGCTTTCCAGTTCCACACACGAAGTCATTCTCGGGATAAACTTTTTACGGGACTGTGGTGCAACCGTTGACTGTGGCGCCGGTGAACTTTCAGTGGGCAGTGTTCTCTATCCCTTGTCTGGCGACGATTCTCCAGCTGAAGAAATTCTGATTGTGTGTGACGACGTGGTTCTGCCAGCACACACAGCATCGCCCATCACGGTGACCGCTTCTGACATCCCTGTCAGCTCCCTGGACGCCTTTGTGGAGCCACTGGCCGGGAACTGTGCGAAGAAAGACGTTTTGTTGCCGCGGTGCCTTATTATCATCAACAATGGTCAGACTTCAGTGTGGGCATTGAACTGCTCCGCTCATAGCGTAGTTCTACCTAGAGGCATGAAGCTTGCCCGTTTTGAGGCTCACGAGAGCGCGTCTGTTGCTGTGGTGTGTGAAAGTGAGCCTCAGGTTGCCACTAGCGCCGTGCCTGATTCTAAATTTCTGCGCATGATTGACAAATCACTCTCCTCAACTGAGCGTGCTACGCTGGTGACCGTTCTATCCCGACATGCTTCTTTGTTTGACTTCGCCCAAGACGGCACCAACATCCGGATCCCGTCTTCACGTGCGCGTCACACAATTGAAACTGGCTCGGCACGTCCAATTCGACAAAAGCCCTACCGAGTCGCCCCATATGAACGCAAGGTTATAGCGGATCAGGTCAAAGAAATGCTGCAAAAGGGTGTTGTACGAGAGTCATCTAGTCCGTGGGCTGCACCTGTCATCCTTGTCAAGAAGAAAGATGGGTCATGGCGATTTTGCGTGGACTATCGGCGCCTCAATTCCATTACGAAGAAAGACAAATACCCGCTTCCTCGAATAGACGACGTAATTGACTGTCTGCACTCAGCGTCCTACTTCTCGTCCGTGGACCTACGATCCGGATATTGGCAAATCCCGATGGAACCTGCACACAAGGAAAAAACGGCCTTCGTCACTCCTGACGGTCTTTTTGAATTCAACGTGATGCCGTTCGGATTATGCAACGCTCCGGCAACATTCGAAAGGTTCATGGACACGATTCTGCGTGGATTGAAGTTGGACATTTGTTTGTGTTACCTTGATGATATAGTAATTTTCGGGCGAACGTTCGATGAGCACAACTGCCGCGTGGATACCGTCCTGAACTGCCTGCAGAGTGCCGGCCTCGTGCTGAATTCGAAGAAGTGCCGTTTTGGCGAGCGTCAAGCGCTGGTTCTTGGCCACATGGTTGACAAGGATGGCGTCCGGCCTGATCCTCAGAAGATTGAAGCTGTCGGCAACTTCAAGCAACCACGCTCAGTGCGCGAGCTCCGCAGCTTCCTGGGGTTGTGCTCATACTTTCGTCGCTTCGTTCCTCGGTTCGCGGACTTGGCATCGCCACTTACGCACCTTTTACATGACAACGTCCCATTTCATTGGACACCGGAATGTGAGGCTTCGTTTTCTCAGCTCAAATTTCTTCTGACATCAGGCCCTATTCTGCGTCACTTCGACCCTTCCGCGCTCTCTGAGATACACGCTGACTCGAGTGGAATCGGTGTTGGCGCGGTGCTCGTTCAAAAACATAATCATATTGAGCATGTTGTCGCCTATGCTAGCCGATGCCTGAGCAAAGCCGAGCGAAATTATACGGTAACGGAGCAAGAGTGTTTGGCAGTTATTTTTGCTGTCCAGAAGTTTCGCTCATACATATACGGACGCCCATTTACTGTGGTCACTGACCACCACGCTTTGTGTTGGCTCACTGGACTTCGCGATCCAGTTGGTCGTCTAGCCCGATGGGCCTTGCGTCTACAGGAATATGACTTTGTTGTGCGCTACAAGAGCGGCCGCCAACACGTGGACGCCGACTGCTTATCTCGGCTTCCGGCCTCTGAGCCCGAAGCAGACTCTGACAACTTTGACGATTATCTGGCAGTGGTTAGCTCCAACTTTCCTGATGCTGAAACTTTCATCGTGGAGCAGCAAAATGACTCCAGCCTACAACCGCTGTTTGCAGTTGCTCATGGTTGCTCAGGGATTGCCCATGTGCATGACGGATGGGCAATCCCTGGGCTAGAAGAGGAAGAGGAACGATCCTCAGGCGTGTGCGTTTGGAGCCCCGTTCGTTCCTGTGAAGCTTCTCCGTCCTGTCCAGGAAATAAACCTCGCTTTTACCGTAACAATATAAAGACTCGACACGCCAAGCTTTCCACCGCTCCGTTGACAAGCCCGTCGACGACGTCGATGTTTGTGGTGATTATGTAGGGCAGAGCGTTTTGTGTCGCGTACCCCTGGTACGTGTCTTCAGCTGGCACGCGACGAACGACAGCCTCTTCTTCTTCCTCTCCTCCTTGTTGGGTAGCAACGAACGCGTTGAACGTTTTGACCTCTTCGTCCAATCTTTGGTTGGCCAATCCCTAGGGGGATCCTGCCACAATCATCATCAATGGCCCGTGTACAATGTGCCGTGTACGGCCGGGACAGGGCCCGAGCAAGAGGAGCTTCGCCCCTAAAAAATGGGGATTGATTCCCACCAGTAACCTTTACCGCGCAATTGATGCCTGTTCGCACGAGAGTACTGCTCGAGTTGACCAACCTTGCGTTTTAGAGCTTCATTTTTTTGCGATTAGTTCAATGTTCATTCCAATCAGGCTCGTATGTTTGGATTTAGCGACATCGAGTGCCTCGGTCATGAATTCAACAGATTTTTCGAGTTCCGAAAAATCACCTTGTAGCTTTTTCAAATCAGCTGGATCGCACACAATGACATCTTTTAAGGCGTGCAACTCATCAGTAAGACAACAGAGTTGTTTTTTCATAGAGTTCCTAAACTCTTCAAAACCTCTAGCGAAGGAGGCAACAGTACGCGTATAACACCAGGAGCGATCTGAGGCAGCGTTAGCAAGTGACCATCAAGGCAATAAACAAAGGAATTTTAAACGCAGAGCATTTCAGTAACTCACGATGTCACCAGCGTTGATGTCCGTAGTCCGCACCGTCGTTGTCCCTCCTATATAACAAAGAAAATTCTATCCGGCGCCAGGTTTCGATCCCTCGACCCTGCGGGCGGAACGGAATGTACATGGCGCTCTAACCACTGCACCACAAAGCAGACACAGAATGGGACGCTATCCACGCGCCTTATATCGTTGACTCATTCAAATTACTGCTGACGAGCGCTCTCTCGTCAGCAGTTCCCACAAGTGCAACAACATTAACGTAACGCAAACTACTTAACGTCGTGCGCCCCCGGAAATGCTCTGCATTTGATCGTGCCCCTCGCGGGGGAGATGTTTCACTGCGTCTTCCTACTGGCCAGTACACTCGTCGCCATCGGTCGGATGCTGTGGGAACCCTTTGTGGCTGATGGCGCGCGATTTGAAACGACATTTTTCTTTTTCTTTACTGTTGAAAGGCAGGGTGATTCTTAGCGGCTAAACCACGGCAGCTTCGCAGCCTCAGATTGCTCCCTTGAGTGAAAAGCACACAATGGCACGTACGAACTGCAGTGAGTCTTCTGGTGTTCGGCCGAAATGCGCATGTGGGACCAAAGAAACAACTGTGCAACAGCAGGTCCAGAAAGTAAAATAAAAATGACAGGACGCACCATATTCCTAATCTTCAAACAGTGTCACAAAGAGTAAAATAGATGAGTACCCAGGAGCAACCTGCCGGGGCAATTTTCAATGTCGTGCAAGTTAGACAGCCCATGGCCGCTACTGGCCAAACAAAGCATGAAAACCACTTTGATGGAAAGAACAATAGAATAGGTATTGGCGTCGGCGTGTCCCTTTGCAATGGCAAGTGCGATTACAATAAACATTAGAAAGTTATTGTAGGTACACGGCGATTTTTGAATAACAGAGCACGCCACCGAAATCTTGCAGTGTAAAATTACAGATATGATTCGAACTTTAGAATGATTTGAAGGCAACATTGAAGTTGGACCGTCTGTTGATTAGCTGTTGTGAGCAAGGCCGTTGTGCTGCACCCGTCCCTGGACACGCACGCTAGTGTGAAAGCAGCGTTCAAGAATATTAGCCTAATTTGGGGAGGGCGGCATGGGTTTCATCTGAGTTTTTCGGCTGACAGCGCTTTCTTCACGCAGCTGAGTTTAAACTTGAAGGGTGGGCTCCATATTCGTTCGAAACAGAAATGCCCACCAGCCCTTCGCAATTCGTTGCAAAGTCGGTCGGGGCTGGGTATCTGTGAAAAACGCCATGATACAGCGCGTGTTGAGCCATTTTCGGTGGGCGTGGATTGAGGTCGCTAGTTTTTTGGTATTTAAAGGTGTCGTCAGAACGTTCTAGAGGGGTGATATTTGCTGCCGAACAAATTCGCAGTTGTTCAGCAAGCCTTCTGTTCTGTTTGCGCGTCTCTCTGGTGGGAAGGTTTGAGATCCGGGTCACCAGTACTCAACACTAAAGGCCGGACCACTTCCATTTGGTCTCCAGTGTGGAGAACGTCCGCGCTCTCGATCAGCGGGACAATGCTGCTGGTATTACAGCAATGTTAGGTGGATCATTCTGGGCACTCAGCTGGATTCTCAAGGATCCGCAGCTTGCTCGGATACCGGTTCTCTGGGCATAGACCCATGGTACACAGAGTTACGAATAGGGTTATCGATAGGCGTCGCAGGTGACAAATGTTACCTGAAGTTTTGTGAAGGATTCTGGAATCACGACGCTCTACAACTGTCTCGGTGTTGTCTATCTGAAGAGCGCCAGAGGGAGCGTGCAGCAGCATGAGTGAACCGTCTGTGCGCTGATGGATCCGTACCGAAATTGATTGATTCAATGATTGAGTTTAAGGTTTAACGCGCCGACACAACCAAGGAAATGAGACGCGCCTAGTATTGGTGAGCTCCGGATTAATTTTGACCACCAGGGAACCTTTAACATGCGCCGAAATGTCGCATACAAGGGTGTTTTTGCTTTTCGCCTCCATCAGAAAATCCGCCCTCGTGGCCGGGGATCCAACCCGCGACCTCGTTCTTAGCAGCGCAACGCCTTAGCCACTGAGCCACCGCCGCGGGTGATCCGTACAGAAACAGTCCCAGGAAACCAAATTCATGGCTGTTGGACCGCCTGAATGGCGCAAAGCGCCATTTCGAAGCGAGCTCATTTGATCGTCGAATCGCAGCGGAAGAGGTTTCGTACCTTCAACTTATAGCCCGTGAGGTTCTTCTGGATGGCGGCGTCAAGGGCCGTGGGCTCGATCTGCTTGCTGGGAAGGTCAAGCGATGCGCTTACATCGACTGAAGCCCATCGAGCTAAGGTGGTGTCAGGTTCCGGGGAAGGGCACCAACGGCCGCAATTAACCCAGATGATCTGTTTCAGGAATCTATGGCGTCGGCGCAGTTGGTTCTGGCTGAGGGCGGAGTAGCCAGATAAGGGGCAGCTTGGGAGCGAGCCGAAACTAAAGCCAATCCGGACGAAGTTTCCGGGATAAAGCAACACCAAGTGCGAAGGTAGACAGCCATTACGTGCATGGAAGCCGCTGCGTCGTCATACGCAGAAGCTCTGCGCGTGTCTCAAAGCCCGCGAGTTATCGAGACAAAAAATGTAACTGCGTCATGAATCGGGCGCTGTAGCCAAAAATAAAGTAATTCAGTTTTGTTGCTTTATGCAAGGGAAGGTGGAGCGGTTCCGTGTACAATATTGTGACGTGGACAAAGACGAATAGGCCTAATCAAACTGATTTATTTGGGGCGCACTTGGGCCCGCAGACAAGAGAACAAAAGGTGACCTTGCTCGCTGCTCGGCGTCTCACACACACCCGCGCCCAGCGTCTTCGTCAACCTGCGTCCCGCACGACGCAGTCCCGCCCGACGCGGTCCAGTCCACTTGGCGATCATGCGAGGGGTGGCCAGGTATATAACCGATGGTTAGCGCGTCGCGGCAACACCGACGTGCGCCTGTGGGACGCGCTTAGCTCTGAGGCGTTTGGCGAGCATGCGGCATTATTCCCCTCTTAAGGAAAGCATCGACCCGATGCTCAACTAATAGGCACGTAATAAATGGAAAGTGAAGAAGGGGGAAAAAATGTCCCGACAGTTCCTTGAGGTCGATAGGTGGTTATGACACGGCACAAACCACAGTTTCAGGCGCACACGATGCTAGTTGCCACTGCTGCGTAGATTGCAAGGTACGATACACCACACGCACACGCGCACAAGCACATCACACCGCAGGTTGTTACGTTGTTACCGGCAAAAGTACGGCTTTAGGCGGACTACGTGTACTGTTTCGGTACGCGGTTGACGGCGTTGTCCCGCTGTTCCATCCGGGATAACTTCGTAGGTGACATCGGAGAGGCGTTGCACTATCTTGTAAGGTCCGAAGTACCTGTGCAATAGTTTTTCTGACAATCCCGGCCGGCGTATCGGTGTCCACACCCACACTCTGTCGCCTGGGCGGTAGTACACTTCTCTATGGCGAGTATTGTAGCGCGCGGCGTCCGATAGCTGCTGTCGTTGGATGTGAAGCCGGGCGAGTTGGCGGGTTTCTTCGGCGCGCTCGGCGAACTGCTCCGCGTCTGGCGTTGCCAGATGCTCTTCTTCGAAAGGTAGCATTGCGTCAAGCATAGTCTGCACTTCCCGTCCATACACCAAACGAAATGGTGTGAAGCGTGTGGTTTCCTGCGTCGCCGTGTTATAGGCAAACGTCACGTACGGCAGTATTTCGTCCCACGGTTTTTATTGCACATCTACGTACATCGATAACATGTCGGCCAATGTTTTGTTGAGTCTTTCCGTCAACCCGTTGGTTTGCGGATGGTAGGCTGTTGTTTTCCTGTGCGTAGTACGGCTGAGTTCTAGCGTTTCTTGCATCAGATGGGCAGTGAATGGCGTTCCCCTATCTGTAACGATGCGCGACGGAGCTCCGTGTCGTAAGACGATGTTTTCGATGAAGAATTTGGCCACTTGAGCTGCTGTTCCTCGCGATAGAGGATTTGTCTCGGCGTAGCGAGTCAAGTAGTCCGTTGCGACTACGATCCATTTGTTTCCAGAAGCCGATAATGGGAAGGGTCCTAGCAGGTCCATGCCTATCTGCTCGAAAGGCTTGGCGGGTGGTTCTATAGGCTGAAGTAAGCCCGCTGGCCTTAATGGCGGCGTTTTCCGGCGCTGACATTGACGACACGTTTGGACGTAGCGTTTGACGCTTGCGGTGAGCCTAGGCCAGTAGTATTTCTGACGCACTCTGGCCAAAGTCCGCGTAAAACCCAGGTGTCCCGCTGTCGGCTCGTCGTGACACGCAAAGAGGATGTCGTCGCGGAGGTCTTGTGGTATGACAAGGAGATATGCCCTGTCGCTGGACTCGCCGTTTTTCTTGTATAGGACCCCGTTTTGTAAAACGAAAGAAGACAGTGCTCTAGAAAGGTACCGTGGTATGGTAGCGCTTCTACCCTCAAGGTGGTCGATGAGTGGTAGGAGATCCGAGTCAGCACGTTGTTTGGCCGAAAGTACGGACGTGGTTATTGCACACAGAGAAGTTGTTTCATCCTCGGTGTTTTCGCATGGCGATTCGAATGGGGCACGAGATAGACTGTCGGCGTCATTGTGCTTGCGGCCTGATTTATAAGCTATGGTGACGTTGAACTCTTGCAGTCGCAAGCTCCAACGTGCGAGGCACCCGGAAGGGTCTTTCAGGTTGGCTAATTAACACAGGGAATGGTGGTCGGTTATTACTTTAAAAGGGCGGCCGTAAAGGTACGGGCGGAATTTTGTTATTGCCCAGATCACAGCAAGGCATTCCCTTTCAGTGGTACAGTAATTCGAATCCGCTCGCGAAAGCGCACGACTTGCGTATGCAATGACCTTCTCGGCTCCTTCTTGCCACTGAACTAGCACCGCGCCCAGTCCCATGCTGCTGGCGTCCGTGTGGAGCTCGGTTTCAGCCTCCTCGTTGAAATGAGCGAGCACGGGAGGCGACTGTAGGCGATGACGCAGTTCTCTGAAGGCTTCCTCTTGTTCCTCGGTCCACAAAAATGGGACGTCCTCCCTGGTTAGGCGCGTGAGGGGTTCAGCGATCCATGAAAAGTTGCTGATGAAGCGGCGGTAATAGGCGCAAAGACCCAGAAAGCGTCGCACGCCTTTCTTATCTCGTGGGGCAGGATAGGAAGCCACGGCAGCTGTTTTTTCTGGGTCCGGTCGCACTTCGTCTGCGCTCACCACATGCCCTAAGAACTTCAATTCGGTGAACCCGAAGTGGCATTTTTCCGGCTTCAATGAGAGGCTAGCCGACTGAACCGCTTCCAATACATTTTTCAGTAGCTGTAGGTGTTGTTCAAAAGTTTCGGAAAAAACGACGACGTCGTCTAAGTAGACGAGACACGTCTGCCATTTCAGACCGGTGAGGACGGTATCCATCATCCTCTGGAAAGTGGCTGGAGCCGAGCATAGACCGAAAGGGAGTACTTTGAATTCATACAGTCCATCGGGGGTGACAAAGGCTGTCTTCTCCCGATCCCTTTCGTCTACTTCGATCTGCCAGTAGCCGCTCCTGAGGTCGCTGGAAGAAAAATACTTGGCTCGCCGAAGTCTGACCAACGAGTCGTCTATGCGCGGCAGTGGATACGTGTCCTTTTTCGTCATGCTGTTCAATTTTCTGTAATCGACGCAGAAGCGTAGCGTTCCGTCCTTCTTTCTAACGAGAACCACTGGGGACGACCATGGGCTGCTTGACGGCTGGATGATGTCATCTTCAAGCATTTCCTTGACCTTTGTTTCGATTGCCTCCCGCTCCTTCGAGGAGACGCGGTAAGGCTGTTGTCGTATAGGACTTGCATCTTCTGTTATGATGCGATGTTTCGTAATAGGTGTTCGACGTAGTTTGGTGGATGAGGTGAAGCAATCTTGAAACTTCGACAGCAGTTCCCCGAGTCTTGTTTTTTGTTCTTCAGAAAGCTCCGGATTGATGTCGACGTTTTCGAGCGTGGGCTTCCTATTACAATCACCGCGATCTTCTTCGAATGAGAAGCATTCCACAACCTCAGTAATTTCGTCGACGTAAGCAACAGTGGTTCCGCGAAAGAGGCGCCTGTTTTCGTAGCCGAAATTGGTGACGAGTAATTCTGCCCGACCATCACGAAGCTGCACAATGCCCCTCGCGACACAGATGTGTGCTGTGAGCAGAAGCGAATGGTTTCCTTCCGCAATGACTTCACCATTTTTCATTTCAGCGCACTCAACCTGAATGAGCACGCTCGTTCGTGGTGGCACGTTTACCCCTTCTTCGATGACGCGAAGTTTCCGTCTGCAACCGTTGTTGTCACTTTTCTCAGCTGCCTGCTCAGTAGCAAACGCGATTCGGCGTTCCCGAAGGTTTATCACCGCAGCATGTTCGCGGAGAAAGTCCATGCCGAGTATCAGGTCGCGAGAGCATTCGGGCATTATGAGGAAGTTGGCGACGAACGTCGATTCACGAATACTCACGCGGGCGGTGCACACGCCGAGTGGGGTGACTATGTGCCCTCCAGCCGTTCGAATATTCGGTCCCCACCATGGCGTCGTAACTTTTTTCAGTCCTCTAGTAAGCCTACCACTCATGATGGAATAGTCCGCTCCGGTATCCACCAACGCATTAACTGTATGACCGTTAATTAACACTGGTATATCTAAAGACAACCGACCATTATCATCAGGTTTCGCCGTCGCCGTTACTGCGTGCTGCGTTGGAGCCATCGGTGGAAGCTGTTCAGCAAATCTTCCTTCAGCGACCTCGCCTCCAAAAGCCGCTGCCCCTAGTTTTCCTGGACAGGGCTTGGGGACCGTCCCCGTGGGGCACTTGTATAACTCGAACGCCTTGGAGAGACCCGGCGTGGAGACGGCGACCTTGATTGATGGCGTTGCGGTGAGAGTACTGGGCGCTGTTGTGCAATGTGCTCTGCAATGGCCTGGGGTCTTTGGCCGGAACGCGGACGAGGGGAGTCGATGGCAAAGCCCCGCAGTCCGAGTCGTCGGTAACGACACTCCCTGTACAAGTGTCCGGCTTCTCCACAATGGTAGCAGAGAGGCTGCAAATCCGGAGTGCGCCACACATCCGTCTTCCTCCGTCGGTCCCCAACGTACGCAGCCGAGTGCGCCGACTGCAAATGCATGCGGGGTCCGGGTACAGAGTACACAGAAGGAGCTGCTGTGGAGTGCGCCGACTGCACGGGGATGATGGGTCCGGGGTACACAAGAGGAGCTGCTGCGGTAGCAGGACGCCAGAGAGCGTCTGCATAGCTCATGTGCAGAGGGTCGGGAACCATCACTGGCGGATCAGCATGGACAGGAGGCGCTCGCAGGGCGTGTTGCACCTCGTCACGAACGACACTAGCAATAGAACCAATCGAGGGTTGGCGGATGTCGCGGAGTTTTTGTAGTTCCTCGCTGACTATTGAGCGAATCAGCTCTCGAAGTGCATCAGGGTTCTCGAGCGCGTTGCCAAAGCCACCGGAGTGCGACGCGAAATTAGCTTGGCGCTCATACAGGCTTGCACGCTGCCGTAGCGTTCTTTCTATCATAGTAGCTTCGGTAATAAATTCCCGCACAGTCTTGGGCGGGCTTCGAACAAGGCCCCCGAACAACTGTTCCTTTACCCCGCGCATGAGGTGTCGTACCTTTTTTTCTTCGGACATGGCGGGATCAGCTCTTCTGAAGAGGCGTTCCATGTCTTCCGCGTACATGGTCACGCTTTCGTTCGGGAGCTGAACACGGGATTGCAGCTCGCGCTCGGCGTTCTCTCGGCGGTCGCTATTTCCATGTGCTTGCAGAAACTCGTTTCGAAATTCCGTCCACGTCTTTAACCTCCGTTCATTGTTCTCAAACCACGTGCGGGCACCATTTTCTAGGCTGAAGTACACGTGTCTTGACTTCGCCGCGTCGTCCCACTGATTAAAGGCAGCTACTCGTTCGAACTGGTCCAGCCAGTCTTCCGCGTCTTCGAATAGTTCGCCATGGAACGATTTCGGATTCCGAGGGTTTTGGAAATTGATGACGGGGGTGGCCATCCCTTGCTGCTGGGTTTGTGGTGCACCGGTCCTAGCTCTGGTTTCTTGGAGAAGTCCAAACTCTGGCGACGCTCCTTGAAGCCGCCGGCTCGCCCGGTGAACGGGAGTGTCCACAAGAGGAGGCTTCGAAGGGCTGGCGTTGCGGCTCTTCGATGGCGTTTGAAGCATGGGATAGGATTACCCCGCACCTTCACCAGTTTGTCACGTGGACAAAGACGAATAGGCCTAATCAAACTGATTTATTTGGGGCGCACTTGGGCCCGCAGACAAGAGAACAAAAGGTGACCTTGCTCGCTGCTCGGCGTCTCACACACACCCGCGCCCAGCGTCTTCGTCAACCTGCGTCCCGCACGACGCAGTCCCGCTCGACGCGGTCCAGTCCACTTGGCGATCATGCGAGGGGTGGCCAGGTGTATAACCGATGGTTAGCGCGTCGCGGCAACACCGACGTGCGCCTGTGGGACGCGCTTAGCTCTGAGGCGTTCGGCGAGCATGCGGCAATATACGTAAATCAAAAAGCCTCCAGAGTGGTAGTAGGAAGAAAACAATGTTTGTGTTCTGCAATAAAGAAACACATTTTTAACATTCTGAATAAAAACATAACTGGCTGAGGTACTAAAAAAAAACCTCAGCTCTTTAGCACGATGACATTTTAGCACGATGACATTGCACGATTTAGAGTACAATAACACGAGTGGACGGTTATGCGCGGGAGGACTATGATTAAGTAGCCGGGTCAGAAACCATGCCTTGTATGTTTGTCGGACTCTGTTGACCCACACATGATCCTAGATTTGAAGTAAAATTCCCTATGATTTGGTGACAAATTTTGTCGTGGGTTTATACCGTTAAACACAGCATTCGAACTTTGAAGGGTAATGTCATGGCGCGCCTTTCCACTGAAATATATAATTGAGTAACACACACGGCGAGTTTTTGAAGATTAAAGAACAAACTTTGGAGAGCTGGAACTGCCTGGCGCCAATAACATACATTTTCTCTGTGCAGCGCCACGATGGGCTCACGTGCAAGCAGCAAGCCGACGTCAGAGCCAGGGGGCGCCACTCAAACATCTCACCACCAATGACTTACAAATTCACAGCAACCTGCTACTGAGGTTCTGAGTATAACAGCCATTATCTAAAATAAAAACAAAAAAAACGATGGGTCAGAAGCATCGGGTAGCAGGATGTACACCGCTAGTGTTTTGGATGTCGTGTCGTCGTTTCGCACTGTCTTGTCGGTTCGTTTTATTGTTGGTAAAGGCAGCATCCTCAAAAGATAAAGACGGAAACCCTCTGTTTAATGGTGGAAGCCAAGCGCCGCCAGTACAAGTGCACTTGTCATGGAGAGCAAGCCAGTGGGGTTTTTGGCGTCCATAGGTGGAAACCGCTCCTTCCGTGGTGCCCGTAAAATTGCACTCTCACTGCCTATTCCTTCTCTGGGAGGCGACCTGTGACGCAGAAAGTTGCGGACCAGCTTAATACGTCAAAGGAAAACCAACGTACCCCGGAAGACCAGTGTGACAATGTGACATTGAACCCCACAGATCCGTTCGCCCCAAAAAAATATTGTCGTACGATGCACGAAGTGCACTGTGACGCCATGCTGACGCTGCCCATGTGCTACTGCTGGAGGCTGCATAACACTATTAGGCAGTTTGGGTAGCCACGGGCCATTACCCAACTTGACAGTACAGCAACGTACAGCCCGTGCATCTTCACTGCTTCCCAAAGAAAGCAGTAGCAAAAGTGAATGCTACAGGAACATACCGCTTTTGGCCATACGGTAAAGCACTGTAATGGCGTTTAAAAATATTGGTCACTTACAGTGGATGATTTTACGCGATTTAGTATCGTGTGCTTCACATAAAATGTTTCTGATGTGTACATAATGGTTGTGAAGAACTCTTTCGAGTGTCTGCAATTAATCGTGCTGTTTTTGTTTCCTCTAAAGAATGGCAAGTTTTTGCTTGAAATTGCACAGCGTTGTTGCGTATGCTGACATGTAGAGGTGGCGAGGCTCGTCAAGGAGTCCTTAATGACTGCTTTTTTCTTGCCATGCTCTGTTTTTTTTTTGCCTGTAAAAAACTTGAATAAACTGATTGATTTATTGATTGTGCGCAACACTAAGAGGGCCGTCTTTAAATTAATTTCGCCTCCATGAAAATATCAAACATTCCCGTGTGTCAGCACGCAGGGCGACGGCTTATTGAGTTAACTTGTTAATTGGGCGCCTGCATGAGCTGCACATGCTGTCTGCTGCGACGCCGCATGTAGTTGTCTCCGTGATGGCTCTTTACGGCGGCCTTTTATTGCCGAGATCAATGGTAATGAACGGGGAGTGGACATCAGCGCTGTCGATTTCCTCTATGTGGCTTGAGTGGACGTTCTCCGCCTCTTGTGCGAGGGAAGCCGCTTGGTTGTTGACGCACAGCGCAGGGCGAGAGGACGAAGCCCCAAACTCGTTTCTTTGCTGCGTGCGCATCCGCTCCACATGTGCGCAGGGCCAGTGGACGTTCAAACATTTGAGCTTATGGGGATAGCCAAACACTTCCTTTGTATTCCGCCCATTTGGACACGGCCGTAGAACAGGACAGACAGAGGTCGTCGCCTGGGACTTAAACATGAAAACACCGCGCTGTACTTATGGTGTAATGAAGCACATTTTTCTCTTAAACAGTACATAAAAAGGTACGAGCTTTTAATTCCATAGCTGTGCGCCGCAAGTGTAGTTTTTTAGAGCTTTGGTAAAGATTTTCGTTTTTGTAAAGGTTTATAAAAAATCATATACTGTGTTTGCAAAAATTGTGCCGGTAACATTAGTGACATTTTCAGGTAGCTTGAACACGATACCCATCAGCCGCTACGTAGGATGGTGGAACATGTGAAAGTTTCGCTATTATATCTATGCCGCGGCGTCGAACAAGCACTACAAGTACAAATTTGTGCCATGCATGGAAGAGCAAAAGGCGGCTGTTTTGCATTGTCCCGCACTTCGTTGGGTACCTTAGCTGCTGCACCTCGGATACCTCGCCTAACACAATTTACGCGTCCCAGCCGTTAGCGTGCTCCTTGCACATTACGACGCTCCTTCGAAACTGATCTGAAGTTACACTTGGCCGCATAACCTGTCCCCCCCCCCATCCACTTGGCGCCCCTGAATCTTGGTTAGAGAAAGAATAGTGCCGAACAGTTATACAAATTGTCACAGCATTTGTGATCGTCTTAGACCAGCGAGGATTTTCTAATAGGAGTTCACACGATATTCTGATAACTCGGCTCTCAGCAAGGGAAATTATTTGAGCCACTTTCGCTTTCACGAGACCTTTTCTAGGGAGTAAACTTGGCGTCATCACTTTCCAACGCATGTCAGGGCTGACCAGACAGCGCGGCTTAAATATTAATGAACAACGGCAGCACGGCCCTCGAAAGGAGCACTCGTTCTGTCGTTACTCGAAATGCACTGAACCTCCTACTAAGGACCGAGAGCACCATGCCCAAGTGGAGTCTTCCAAGTTTGTATGCGTGTAGAAACCACGGATAGGAAGATAAACCGACACCTGTGCGGGAAGGCAAATGAAGCAACACGTTCGTCATATATATAGCACTACGTGAATCCTTCCGGCTGCTACCAAGGGCCTGTGTTTATTTAGTTATTGAAAGCATGCCGCACAAGAAGTATGGTCTATGCAGGAAAGATAAGACAGCTCTGAAAAAAAACGGCTTACATAGACTGCGGTACAAAATATATTCATAATTTACAAACAACTCACTGTGAAAAATAAAGGGGAAGAACACAGACCCCAATAAAGCCCTCTGAACAGAAGGGGCTCTGGGTACAGTTTCACCTCAAAAAGTCTTCAATACGGTAATTATGGGGCAGACAATTGCCATTAGAAACTGTTTGGGCAGAAACAAAACACTTGAAAACGGTTTTATGACATCACTGCGGTTTTGTGCTTTCATTTTATGTTATCACTATGAAAAGAAGAAAACATGGCGCAAGCTATACGTCGACGAAGAAGAGAGGATACGGCAAACTCAAGCCCCTGCATCTGTCGCATCTTCTCTCCTTCACCCACGTCTAGTCTGCGCCACGTTTTTCCTCTTTCAGAACTTGCCAATTAGCTGAGTATCACGTTTTGTTAAATCGTATCGTCATAGGTTTGATCTTATCGTTTGATGCTATCGCCGTGGGTTTTAAGCTATCATTTTAAGCTATCGGTACAGGTTTTATGCTATTGCTAAGTTTTTGGCGTCAGACCTGGCTCTGTCGTTTCCTATTCATTCTTGCATTAAAACTGAATTAGGATAGTTTCAGAAGGAAAACGTTAAGTCGCGCTGTTTCCCTTCGCTGAGACAAAAGTTCCACATTCCATATTGCAGCACGGCTGACGTTTATATTCCCACAAATGACCAATTTGTATCTTTTTATAAACAATGAACGCTACTATAAAATCCAGAAATATCGAAATTACGGCAGGGTACATATTCGTAATAATTGTCTTGGAAATCTAGTCCTCTATTTCTGTGCTGGCCATCTATTGAACACCAGACATCATTCAGCTGCTCTTCTTCCTGTAGGCAGAGGCGAACAATACGATCTCTGGTGCTTATGAAACCGAAATACAGGAAACATTTTTATTCAGTGCACGGGGGATCCACAAACCACGCAGTAAATACCTAGCCAAGCGTATGTGGACATTTATTAGTTGCATAAATATCATATAATGCATCTTGGACCCGCATCAACTCATTTTTTATTCGTCTGAAATCACAAAGTAATGCACATTTCGTAATAAATACGTTGTCCCACCTGATTCAGAGGAAGTACCAGAGCGCTACGCATCGCTATACCAGGTGTCTGTGCCGCACAGAGTGTATTCCATCCAGCAGTAGCGCCTGCCATTCCTTCGAAATACATATGAATTGCAGACATGCACAGGGAATGACTCTTTAACTAGGCGCCTTGGGGCACGGATTACGCTTTTGTCGGCGCCAGTGTCATGACTGCAAATGATTCGTCAGCAGATGGTCGCACCTTGGGATCCCGAATGGTATGGCGCTTCACGGAGTTGGGCGAACATCATAATCACATCCCGTGCCACGACAGCCTTTAAAAATGTTCATGCACGCCGGACATAAATGACGTAGGTCCTCTTGTCTGTGGTTTTGAAGCTCAAACGTTGGTGGCGGTACCATGTGCAGCAGCAAGCACCCAACTCTGTAAGCTTATAGTGTTCCATCAGCGCAGTCCCACGTTGTGCAGAACGCCGCTAATACGGGTATTGCATTTAAAACCATGGACGTATAACATCGATTCCATGGGTTACGAGGGGTGGTATGCCCTCACGGCCTCAAAAGCAGCCAAACAAAAAGTAGCAAGTGCGAATCGTGGATTAAAAAAATAATTTTTGAACACGGCAGGCGGAACTAACGATATTCCTGTAAAGAACTAACGTGGCAGTTGGCACGCATAGACACATTACGTTCAAAAGACAAATACTAAAGATGTCGAACGCGCCGTCATAAGGAACTTAAAACCGCAGGAAAAATTATCGAAGAAGAATAATTTGAAGCTAACAAGGAAAAGGTGAAGGAATTAGAAAACGCAATTCTCGTACATGTAATACATGTAAAGTAATACAGTGTAGGGAGATTGGAAAAGGTAGAATGTATCGTTAAGCAAGTAAAATGGGCTGTGGGATTGATTATCGCCCTTGTACATAACTATAACACAATAGCAATATGTTTTGCAGCTTAAAAAATCTGAACCTATCAAAATAAGCGCATGACTGAATGACTGCCTGACTGATTAATTCATTCCTCAATGCCCAGGCAAAATTGCAAGTCCTAGAGATTTCAAACGTCGGGAGCGCATTTCCATTATGGCGAAAGAGCTAAGCCAAAATATTCGGAAATTATACCCTTAACATCTAAAAACAAGACAATTTTGCTTCCGCAAATTCGTAATTATCTCCTTTCACCGTTGAGATACCTAAGATTTGTAGCATGTAAGAATCTTTAAAAGGTAGTTTGAGCGCTTTGCCCTAGCCAAGGCTAATGGTGCTAATCGTGGGAGCAAATTGGGTGTTTGTACACATCCCTAGTGAAACGCTTCGTATATACAGAATTATGGGAAGGCGGAGTTCATCCGGAGTGTTACGCTCCCGATAATAATGAAAGTAGATATTAGTTCCACAAACAAGAGAATCATATGACTTCGCACAATATTAACGTTCGGCACAGTTTTCATATTTTTATCTCCAATAGCAAAGTCACGCTCCGTAAGATTTCCGTATACTCCGTATATACGGAATTCATACGGACAATGATTTCGCAGTTCTAGTGATCATACAGACGTAAAATAGGTGTCAAATGTATGTCGACAAGTAGGCACGGTTTTTTTTCGCGTGCTTCTCAAAAATATTTCTTGTTTTGTTGTGGCTTTTTGTCATGCTAGGGATGTACTCCGCATTCTCATAAGTATATATGGAACGTTTTAGGAGGGATGTATCACTGACGGATATTAACGGACCGGTTGTTAAGGATTAATGCTACTTCTACAAATGCAAAAGACCAGTTTTCCAGTTTTGGGGATTTAGTCCTGCGGCAGCGCTAAAAAAGGAAAAGATTTTTTTGAACTACAACCATCTCAGGCCGAAAGAGCCTACCGGGTAATGTTAACGCCCACTCGAACTGCTGGTTCTAGAGGCAGTGGACCTAAGTAGGCTGTGCGACGATTGTGCTGGCAGCCCCGTTTAGACAGTGCACAGGTTTTTCGGTGCTCTAGGTAACTCAATAAAATGTGTACAACGTATTTTGCAAAAAACTTTTCATGACGGCCGCAAAATCAAGGAAATGAAGATTTTTGAAAATTTACGGGCTTTTACGGATTCCTTATTAACTATTCAGCTCATTGATATATCGCATCCAAGTTCACTTGCACATTCTGACTTTGTACTTTTGTGCTTACAAAGGTTAAAGAGGGAAGCGGGATATTTAAATTTACACCCTTCGGGAATTGACATTTAGTTGAATTTTCGCACGTGATAGTAAGAGACGCCATCACAAGGGATTTCGTGATCCATGCGCCTTCCTGACGAACCTATGCTCTTAATTATCAAACTGTAACTAATGCATATTCAGAACCCTTACTTAAATAACAATTTCTAAGGCAAAGCAGCTATTTAACACTCTATATGATGCGATTTATATTGGGATAGTTCCCATGAGATTTGTGTTCCAGCGTTCCCCATTACCACACGCGTTCTGTACAACCGATATATTGACAGCACGGCGGGACTTCGGCATTGGGTTCAACTCTGCGGTGAAATAACTGTGCCAAGCACAAAAACGCGAAAACATGTTATACCCATTAGTGTCAATATTATAATGGCTCCCCTAGCCTTGCCGGGTACTGCCGGTAGCTCACAATAAACATGGAGTCTTGCTACTCCACTTACTTTACTATCGCCAAGGAGCGGCCTACCCTTGTACACATTTCCCGAGTGTGAAACTAAACTTTCTGTGACACGTCCTGCATCCAAGTACACTATTGCATGCCAGCCAAGTTTGGTGCCCTCCTTACGAGAAAAAGCAGTGTCTTCGAATATCCACATATTGCGTCAAACGGACGAAAGAGGTACTCCGTCTGAACTGAAGCACAGACGCAGCGCATTTGAAGTTTTCTTCGCTTGTCCCCCCAAAAAAGCAAAACAAAAACAAGAACAGGTCATCTTGGGAATAAGACAACCTTTTTGATAGGTTAGTAATCACTTACGTCAAGATGCAAGGCCTATAAAAATATATCTGTGTCGGAGAAAAGTCCTCCCACTTAGGGCTTTTTTCAGTGATAAACGTTCTTTGGGCAAAAGATAAAACCACTACTTATCCTTAGATCCCACATAATTTTTTATACCTTCGAAATATATCGTAAAATGTATGATGAACAATATTTTTGAAACCCAAGTGTTTCTATAAACCAGATGTTTTATTGAACAAGGAGTTTGACCTCCTGTTTTTACAAAAACGGAAAGAGCGTGATAAATTTCTACACACGATAAAGGTCTCGTGACTGTTCTTTTTTGGCGTGGTCGTTTTTAAACACTCGCCGTATGAACATGACTTATCCTCTACGTGTCGCGATAAGGTCAAAACCGGGTGAAGTCTGGCGGCGAAAATCCCAAGTGGTCACTTCTTTCAGACATATATCTAGCCACCCGCAGTGTTGCAGGGGCTGATTGAGCCCATACAAGGATTGCGTAGTAGCTCTGATTCTCCGCTTCAACACAGTGGGTTTATATACTATTAAGCGCTAAAAAAAGTTTGACATCAGAATAAGAGAAGAATACACAAACCGTACTGCGTCCGCCAAGTATTGCTCACCTCAACGCAATGTGGCGTCAGCACTGCGCGCACCAAGTTTGCATTTCATCTCCTGCGGTCAAGTGCTGCGGCAGCATGGCAGAAATACACTGAGCTCCTACTCTGGTGAGCTTAGATCAGTTGCCATACAAGCCCAGACGAATTGTTTGTTCACGCTTCGCCAGGGCGGCCAAATATTTACTGCATAGAAACTACAAGCCAAGTATCTCACACAACGGTGTGCTCGAGACTTTCACCTAAAAACAGCAAAATGGCATCGCGACGAAAGACTGGTTTCCCAAAGCGCTCACGTGCCGAAATTGCTAGTGTCACCTATTCAGTTTCGCTGATTTTTTATGGCTAGATATATGTCTGTAAGAAGGGACCATTTGGGATGTTTGGCGCCAGACTTCATCCGGTTTTGACCTTATCGCGACACGTAGAGGATGTCATGTTCATACGGCGAGTGTTTAAAAACGACCACGCCAAACTTTTTCTACTATACCCGTTGAAAGAGAGCAAGAATATACCTAAACAAATGACAGCGCGTTCAGCTTGTAAAACACTTCTGCGGTTACTTTTGGTGTTGGCTGAGGAGTATTGATATTAAGCATTGACACATACTTTCAAAGAATTGCAGAAACGCATTCGTGCTCCGATAAATGAAACAGCATAACGGCAACGCAATGGAACCTACACGAAACCCCCATGATGCTTCGCATCCTCCTCATGGTTCCCCATGGGAAGGTGGTGTAATTTTTCCTTAATAGGTTGGTGTGAGCTTAATCTTTGCTGTGCGTGGAGCTGCTAGATGCGTTGTATCACGGGTGAACACGTTTAGTACCGTAGAATTGCTTGGGTTTGGGTGAGTTGGTGTTTCATGTCAACTTGAAATTTCAGCTTGAACAAATAACACAGGACTTAGGAAGGAAACACGGACACAATGCTGACAATCAACTGAGTTTACTAACAAAAAGGGGGAACATATATACATGAAACATTGCACAAAATTGGGACAGCGCGACACTTTTTCCCGAGATTAGTTAACAGAATAATCGCTGAGCAGGTCCGGTTCTTTCTGTCAGCTTTCTCTGTCTGTCGGTCTGTCTGTCTGTCTGTCTGTAAGTGCTTTCTCTGTCAGCGCTTTCCCCAAATACACCGCGCGCATCGACGAGATCGACGTGCTTAGAAAGAAACGCATCGTCTCGCACGTGAGGTCGTCGAAGCAGTGGCCATCAGCTAGAAAGGTGACACGTGCGTCAGCACAGCTTCCGTGGCGCTGACACAGAAAGACCTAGACCTGCTTAGTGATTATCCTGTTAACTAATCTCGGGGATAAAAATGTCGCGCTGTGCCAATGTTGTGCAATTTTTCTTGTATATATGTTCCCCAATTTAGTTAGTAAACTCAATTGATAGTCAGCATTGTGTCCGTGTTGCCCTCCTAACACCTGTGGTTTTTGTTCAAGCTGAAATTTGAAGTCGATTTAGTACCGTTCCCGACCGGCACTGTGTCCTACGGGGTGATGCTGCCAACAGTTGGCACGGAGCGCTTTCCTTAGTACCCACGGAAACGATGTCCTGTACAAGGAAGCAACATCAACTCCCGTTGGCCTGGCGTTTCACGACACCATTTTCCTCTCATTTTCACGAGGTAAGGTAAAACTATAGTACTGTTAGTACGTGCACAGGGGGTTCTGTTAGATGACGTCATGGTGCTACGAAAAAAATGGGTCAAAATTGTTACGTGATGTCACAGTTATTCCTTGATTTCACCTCAGGTATGGCTCAGAACAAGTGGTGTGAGACACTCTAGGATTTCTCAGCGTATTCCAATAGCACAATTATTGTGCGCCACTCAAATTTAAACGATTTGCTTTAATTGTCTATCTTAGCGCCTTGTTACAACGCATTAAAACGCTTGTAGTGATCATTCCTTTGCGGGTGTGCATGCGCAAGCAATCTTTCCATCGCTGTACTATGCTGTGCTGCCTTGTGCTGCGCTGCTGCCACATCTTTCCTGCTTTGCGCTTTTACTTATTGACATCGCTTAATCCATTCTTTCTCTTTTTACTTATCTCTTGTGACACTTGCCTAAATAATGCAACCATGAAATCGCAGGCGTGAATCCTGGGTGAAGTTTTGTAGAAACCCATGTCTAGTTGAAAAGACGCCGGGGCAGCTGCAGTTACGAGTGGCGTGCTCGCGGCACTTTTGTGGATCGGCATTCTTGCGGACCAGTTTTTTTGGCGCCAAGATGCAGTGCCAAGCATATTTCCTGCTATGGGTAAGTAGTTTGCTGAGCCGTCGCTCTCCCTACAATTTGCACGCATGCAATTTGCATTCGTACTAAAACTACTACGTTATTATCTTTAATACAGCATGGTTGATATATCGCCACAATTGATGGAAACAACTGCCTTAACATGTTCTTAAGAATTCACTCCTAGGTAGAAAATCAATACGCCCATATTACATCTTTCTAGCAAGCATAACACCCATGACGACACGTGTGGTGACCGTGGGCAGAAACATTTCTGTAGTGAGATGCCAGGTACCGGTGAAGAGTACAGAAGAAGGCGAAGAAGTTAACGGAAAAGCAGGACATTCATCCGTACAGGTGTATGTGCCAGAATAATACAGTGTGCCAGAAGTACGTGCAAGAAGACGAAGACTTCGGAAGAGGGAACGCAAGACCGGCTGGAGTTCGGGTGCCCTAAAGAAAGGCGACATTCACCCGAGGGCGAAGACCATGCAGCAGCGCTGTGATATCACCAGCTCTGCGGCACAGCGGGGCCCGCGCCATAGGGCCGGACACCCGTCCATCTCCAGGCACCCTAGCTTTGCGCCGGGTAGCCTGGCCATCGTTCCCTCCTTCGGGGGCCGCCATGTCGTCGGGCGGACCACCTGCGTACCTCGGAAACTGAGGTACCCGCGCGGTGGGCCGCAGAGCCTCGGCTCGTGCGACCTGTCTAGAGTCGGCGACCTCTTCGGTGTTCCGTTGCTGCCATGGTGTCGGGTCATCTATTTCTCCGGCAAATCAAGGCAGTGGCGATACGGCACCACTACGCCACATGTGTCTACGACGCCTGCGACGACATCGCCTCCGGTACTCGCCACTTCGGAAAAGTCGTAGCCTGACCCTGAGAGCTACATGCAAAAAGAACTGTGAGCTCGTTCCGTTACTTGTGTAACTGCTATTGCTGGTAGGACTAACTATTGGCGCGAGTAGGACCTTAATTCTTAGTTTTTGCCTGTAGTGTTTAAGTCCACAGTCTCTCTGTTCATAAATGTCATCAGGAGGATGACGCTACAAGGTTTTCTGGATTACCACAAAGTCAAGCTTGCGCTCTTTGAGCGGTTCTGTTTCACCCCTCAACGGTACAATTACGAATTCCGCCAGACGAAAGCTGAAGACGGCAAAACCGGAACTCACTTTGCGACACGACGTTCCGGTTATTTTGACCGATGGCTCGAAACGTCTGGGGTTCCTAAGACCTTCGAAGCATTACACGACAAGATGATCGCGGAGCAATTATCAAAATGTTGCTCATCCCAGCTGGCCATTTTCATTAAGGAAAGGGACTGCAAGTCGACCAAAGAAATGGCTGAAGCTTGCGATCGCTTACTTCAAGGCCAAGCCCTGACAAACTTGGGAAAGGTCAGAGACGAAAAGAACAAAGCGCGCAAAACTGCAGAGTAGTAGGCCTGAACATACGCTGCGGATGCTGCGGAAAACAAGGCCATCATGCAGACAGCTGTCGCTCTAAGCCTCCTGATAAAGAGCAGGTGTCGGCTTGCGCTATTGAGAATGGTCGTCAGGACAAACCGCAACGGCACCATGGTAATAAAGGCACATTGGCACCAACACGTGCCCAGCATAAAAATCAACGCCAGCTCCAAACGAACAGTGCTGCAAGGCGTATGCCTGTGGTAACCGGTGAGATCTACGGACGACAAGTTTCCGTTCTGAGAGATACCAGTAGCAACGCCGTCATCATGCGACGAGACCTCGTCCTTGATATTTGCCTTAGAGGCCGTGCATCAACCGTCAGTTTTGTGGACAATTCCACGCGGAGACTTGAAGAGGCTTCCATGCACGTGGATACCCCATACTACACTTGAAAAGTCCTGGCGAAATGCATGGCTGATCCCCTCTACGACCTTACACTTGGAAACGTAGCAGGCGTTAGGGAGCCGAACAGTCCTAACCCTGCATGGAAGCCACAGCAACCAAGGCATCCAACGAATCCAGCGGTGCTCGGTGGAGAAGCATATCTCTCTTCGGCCGACGAGAACACCAGCCACGTCCATCACAAGGTACGGCATAACCGGCCAACAAGTCCCATCATGTTCGCCGGTGTTACTAGAAAAGAGATGCGCCAGCAGCAGCAGCTGGACAAGACGCTAGACAACTGCATGAAGATTGCAGCGACAGAGTCGTCTTCCGATAACGAGAACCCCTGCAAGTTTGCGAAAAGGGGCTCTTGTACCATCGGTACTCCTTGACGTCTGGCCGCCGCATTCAGCAACTTATTCCGCATCCTTTCAGAGACGCGGTATAGAAGAAGGCTCATGAAGCTTGATGTATCCCAGGCCCGGTCGCCAGAAACCCCCAAAGCCCATATCAATAACACAACGAATGACCACCTCGGATCCATTTAACAGGCTTTAGGTAATGAATAGCAGGAATATTTTTAGTTACACCGCACCCTAGTAAGCGCCCAGAACGCTTCCAAGCTGCTATCACAGACCTTCGTGGCGAAATACAGTCTTGCAAGCCGGTGCTCACAACATACGCTAACTTAGCCCGATTTGCACAGAAAGTCCGCCTCCCCCCCTCTGATTCTGCCAAAGAGCAAATCTAAACTTAATGGTATAGTCTGCCAGTGGAACTGCAGAGTTTGTGATAAAAAACACCACAACCTCCAAATGTGCATATCCACTCACGACCCGAGTCCCCCCATTATTGCGGTGCAAGAACAAGGGCGCAAAGTAAAACTCACGGGCTATCAAACCATACAACCCCTAACTATCACCTTCACTGCTCAACTCGTGCACCGCAATGCCTCGGTTGAATCCACCCCATTGAGGGTATGGACATACCGCACGATTTTATTGTATATTGCCGCGAACCATCTATGGGTTCGTTTATTTATTGTTTGTTTTTACGGCCGGGCCACGCCCGGCTGTGTATCTGCGTTCCAAACAAAGCGCGTCTTACATTCTTTACTTTTATGCCGCACGGGATATGCCATTCAGATAAGCAGACTGTTTCGCCCTAACGTCACTAGCCCGGAATAATCTTCTGTGATCTACAATGGGGAATCGACGGTTCCAGAAACAGTTGCGCTGAAAGACAAAAGCCTGCAGAGCAGACGCCGCGGCATTCCATTCGACGACACTCGCCTGTGCTAGTCACTTTGTTGACCGCTGCTTCGCCGCCTCTGTATTCTTTTGAGTTGTTAGAGGAGCACAAGTTCACTCCAATAAACTTGTTTCTCCTTAGACCACTGCGTCGTCCTGGGCTTAGTGACATCTGGTGGAGGTTCTGGGTACTAAGCCTTTATGCTCTTTACGCCACCAAGCAAGTCCCACCCGTGCCAGCCGCCGACAGCAAGGTCTTGAGCCGGAGTTTGGACTGCTTCCGGATAAATCAAAGAAAGAAGACGTCGTCACCCCCACTATGATCAACGCAGGCACCATGACCAGCACTACCAATACTGCTCTCGTTCTTTAACAGCCCCGGGAACCACCATCATTCAACGGATCCCCCGGAGAAGACCCTAAGGACTGGTTGGAGAAAGTGATGCGCATCCGCATCTTTAACAGGTGGGATGACGAAGACCCTTTCCGCCATGTTTTCTTCTATTTAGAAGATACGGCCCGAACGTGGTTTGAAAACCATGAAAGCTCTCTAACCGACTGGGCTCTCTTTAAAAGGGAGTTCCTCAAAACATTCGCCACCGTCGTGCGGAAAGAGCGAGCCGCCCTTTTGTGGGAAACCCGCACACAACTCCCCAACGAAGGGGTCGTTATCTTCGTTGAGGAGATGAAGCAACTATTTCGCCGTGCGGACCCCTAAATGACGGAAGAAAAGAAGTTACGCTTCTTGATGCGCGGTGTGAAGGAGGAGCTGCTTGATGGACTTGTCCGGAACCCGCCCAAAACCATCGCTGAATTCGTGACCGAAGCCAGAACGATTGAGAAGGCTCTCGAAATGGGTGCTAGGCAGTATAACCGGAACTTTTTTGGCGCAGCCAATGCAAACTACGTCGACAACATGCGGATTCCGGCTGATAGCCTACGTGAGACCATCCGCGTAGTCGTGAGAGAGGAGCTGCGGAAACTTTTCCCGACGACGCCGCAAGCCCAAGTCGCTAGCCTAACTGACGTGATCCGGGAAGAAGTTAAAAACGCTTTGGGAACTTCTGCGCCATCCGAAGTACACTGCGATCCCCAAGCTATGACGTACTCCACGGCTGTTCATCGACCCCGCCCTGCTCCAACACGTCGTCAAGAGGCCCCGCCCTACCCCCGCCCACTGTCGCCCGCCCGACCCCCTGTAGTACGAAACCAGGCGCCGAGGAAGACTGATGTATGGTGAACACCGGATAATCGTCCTCTGTGCTACCACTGCGGAGAGGCCGACCACATCTACCGTCGCTGCCATTACAAGAGACTCGGACTTCGTGGTTTCTCCGTCGTCGCACCACGCCCCCGACCCGGCCAGCGCCCATCTGAGATTGAAGAATACCTGTCCAACACCAGCCAGGAACCACCCCGTTTCAACCGTTCGCATGCATTTGCCCTACCCGAACCAGTGGCCGGACCGCCGTAGCAGTGCTGACTTCGCACGTGGAAGGTCTTCCAGCCCACGCAGGGGAAACTAAAGGCAGAAACTTCTGGAGGTGAAGTTGCTCTACGGCGAAAAACTGGAAACCCTCCAACGATGCAAGGACGCGCCGAAGACAGCGATTCACGACATGCCCTCATCCCGGCGACCCAGTCGCCTGATGAGACTCCCGAACACGATGACAGCTACACGGCGCGACGCGTACCCGACATGACCGAGACTGCCGCTGAGAAGACGACAACAACGACGCACAGTGCCCGACTGTCAACGCGCACAAGCCGAGATGCGACGCCCCGACGCACCCGGAACTCGAGGAAGGCGGCGTCCGACATCCAGCTGCCCATCGACGGCTTTGACGTAGTCGCCCTCATCGACACGGGAGCCGACTACTCGGTAATGAGCGGGTCATTCGCGTCTAAGTTGATGAAAGTTACGACAAGATGAGACGGTCCGCATATATGCACAGCAGGAGGCCACCTCATGACGCCAAGTGGAACGTGCACATCGCGCGTCACCATAGACGGCACGACGTACCCAGCGGCGTTCGTCATTTTGCCTAACTGCTCCCGCGACTTAATTCTCCGAATGGACTTTTTGACGGACAACGGCGCAATAATCGATCTGCAGACGAAGTCGATAACTTTTTCCTCCCATCACTTCATGACGCCGGAATCAAACCCCGCACACCGTACAGCTGTAAGGATCGCCGATGATCACGTCACGCGGCCACCCCACGCAAGCTTGATGATCACCGTCTACTGTGAAGATGGTGTTCCTGACGTGGACGGGATCGTAGAGAGTGACCAAAGGTTGCTCCTCGACCGCGGTGTCTCCGTTGTAAAGGCATTGCGCGTTATACGCAACGCCAATCCCAAGTTTTCGTCACTAATTTTAGCGAGGAATACCAGCATTTAAACAGGGGCGCTGCCATTGCGTTCGTCGAAGAAACGCAAGACGAAAGTGACGTGATCACGGTCGCCGACTTCGAATGCGCACCCCAAGATACCTTCAAGCTCCCGAATCCCTTCGACGTGAATCCGGCGTAACCGCAAGAACGGAATAAATTATTGGATTTGCTGCATCACTACAGAGAGTGTTTTTCGTCGAACTGAAAACTACGTCAGACACCTCTAGCGAAGCACCGAATAATAACCGAAGATGGAGCTCGACCTACCCGACACTACTTCACCGTACCGCGTCTCTTCATACGAGCGGGAAGCCATCCGTACTCAAGTCTACGACATGCTCAGCGACGACATTATACAGCCGTCGAAAAGCCCCTGGGCGGCGCCGGTAGTACTCGTGAAGAAAAAAGACGGCACAATAAGGTTTTGCGTTGACTACCGGCGACTGAACAAAATCACTAAAAAGAACGTGTACCCCCTCCCCCGTATCGACGACGCCCTCGACCATTTCTTCCACGCGAAGTACTTCTCATCGATGGATCTGAAGACCGGCTACTGGCAAATTGAAGTGGACGAGATAGACCGAGAGAAGACTGCATTTATTACCCCGGACGGCCTATACGAGTTCAAGGGAATGCCGTTCGAGTTGTGCACGGCGCCAGCAACGTTTCAACGAGTCATGGACACTGTGCTAGCCGGCCTGAAGTGGCACACCTGCCTGTATACCTCGACGATGTGTTGGTATTCGCGCGGACTTTCGACGAACACCTTGCAAGGTTGCAGTCTGTACTCGAGGCCATCCGTACGTCGGGGTTAACGCTGAAGCCTGAAAAGTGCCGCTTCGCGTACGAGGAACTCCAGTTTTTGGGCCATGTCGTCAACGCCGCGTGAGTCCGGCCTGATCCGGCGAAAACTTCCGCCATAGCGAACTTCCCAAGACCGAAAGATAAGAAGGGCGTGCGGAGATTTCTCGGACGACTATGCTTATACTACAGGCGCTTCGTCGCAAACTTCGCCGGCATTGCAGAGCCACTCACCCGCTTGACGAAAGATAGCACCCCTTTCATCTGGGAAAATGCCCAAGAAACAGCCTTCTGCGAGCTGCAACAATGCCTGCAAAGCCAACCTGTGCTCGCGCATTTCGACGAAAACGCCGAAACGGAAATGCACATGGACGCCAGTGATATAGGCTTGGGTGCCGTCCTCGTACAAAAGCAAAGCGGGCGCGAGAAAGTAATCGCCTATTCCAGCCGTGGTCTGTCCAAGGAAGAAAGAAACTACTCAGCCTCTGAGAAAGAGTTCCTCGCGATTATATGGGCCGTTTCAAAACTTCGCGCATACGTGTATTGAAGACCATTCAAGGTTGTGACAGACCACCATGCGCTGTGTTGGCTCGCCAATTTGAAGGACCCCTCTGGCCGTCTTGGTAGGTGGAGCTTGCGCCTGCAAGAATTCGACGTTACAGTAGTCCATAAATCCGGGAGGAAACACTCCGACGCCGACTGCCTGTCCCGTGCCCCCGTCGACCCACCACCACAAGACTCCGATGAAGACAGCGCGTTCTTCGGAGTAGTGACTGAGAGCGACCTGGCCGCCCAGAAGCGTGCCAACCCCGATATACGCGTCATGATTGACTACCTCCAAGGATGCAACGTCGCCATGCCCAGGGCCTTCAAATGCAACTCACCTGCATTCAGCCTGAAAAACTCCATCCTCGTGAAGAATTTCACCCCCGGAACGAGAGCGAATTATCTTCTTGTCATCCCGGCAGATCTTCGTTAGAAAATTTTGGAAGCGTGCCACGACGACCCGTCTTCTGGACATCTCGGCAGCTTGCACAATTGGGAAAATAATGATGAAGTACTACTGGCAGCGCCTTGGATCCGACGCCACCCACTACGTCCGCAGCTGCCTCACGTCAGCTGTCATCCCAGCGACGAAAAACGCCACCGACGAGACCCGCCGGACTTCTGCAGCCGATCGGCGTCCCATCTAGGCCCTTCCAACAGATTGGAATGGACCTTCTGGGCCCATTCCCTACATCCCGATCCGTGAACAAGTGAATTGTTGTGGCGACAGACTACATGACGCGCTATGCAGAGACCGCCGCTCTTCCGAGGGGGACTGCACAAGAAGTTGTAAAGTTCTTCATAAGCCAAGTTGTGCTGCGACATGGAGCCCCGGCAGTCCTAATTACGGACCGCGGAACGGCCTTTACTGCGGAGCTGAGGCAAGGGATATTAAGCTACAGCAACACGGATCACCGAAGAACGACGGCGTACCACCCCCAAACGAACGGAACAACACAACGCCTGAACATGACAATCGCGGATATGCTGTCAATGTACGTCGACGTTGAACATAAGACTTGGGACGAAGTGCTACCGTATGTCACCTTTGCGGACAACACGGCTATCTAGGAAACTATGTAGATGACGCCGTTCGAGCTTGTCTATGGAAGACGGCCGACT